>NC_086447.1:17218382-17564419 GCF_028390025.1 Pseudophryne corroboree
CCTCTGCTATGTGCACTTATTTTTTTGTTAATTAAATTCTTCCAAAACTGGGATTTATATTTTGACTCTTTTATTTTAACTTAAAGTACAATAACTTTTAACATTTTAATTTGTTTTAATAGTATATTGACAGCATTGTTTTCTTTCAGAAATCAACTTAATTTTCTTTACCCTATTACTGAAATGGTAATTGACAAAAACAAGCTACATTGTCACCAGAAGAGCATTGCAAAATGTACAATTGATATTTCAAAATCATCTTTCCTGCTTGAATTTCAATGATGCATTGGGGCAACGATTTTGTGAGAAACATCTTCACCCTTAAAGAAAGATTTTCTTAACTTCTTACCTGTGTGCTGATTAGATATCACCTGGTTTTCACATTAAACAGATTCCCACTTGAGAAAGCAGCAAGGATGCAGTGAGGTTTATGTTTCCTGGTGTCAACCTGTATTATTTCAGTGGACATTGTAATGAGGATGCATCTTGCTGCCTTTCCAATGAAGCAAGTTTTAATCAGTAATAGGTGAAAAACCATTCCTACAAAGGTGTTAATCAGAGACTTGGCTTTGTGGACACTTTTCAAAGAGCAAATGTGTTAGCATAAAAATAAAGCCATAAAATGGAGAGCTGATTAATCACTCAATTGGATTTCTCTGCCTGCATGATTTTTTTTCTCTGCAACCCCATGCTAAATTGTGCTTCCTGTTTTTTATAAAATGACTTAATCAAATCTGACTCTGATTGCATCAGAGAAGGCCATTTACCCTACACTATAAGAGGTGGTTTGAAATTTTGACTTGTCTACTTAAAGATCACCAAAACTCGATCACACGGTCAATAACATCCTTGGGTGGGATTGAACCACCAACCTTTAGGTTAACAGCCGAATGCGCTTACCGATTGCGCCACAGAGACAGCTTGCAAAAGAATGTACTGGCAAAGGCTAAAAAGCATTCATCTAGAAAGTTTCCTAGAAAAAGGTTAAAAAGGCAATAATCTGGAGAGTTTTGCAAGATTTTTCTTCCATTGACCAACTAAGAAACACATTGGTACTTTCACATGATGAGTGAGATACTTCAGGATCTCTGACACTTACATGAGCAGCAGAGTGGCGCAGCGGAAGCGTGCTGGGCCCACAACCCAGAGGTCGATGGATCGAAACCATCCTCTGCTATGTGCACTTATTTTTTTGTTAATTAAATTCTTCCAAAACTGGGATTTATATTTTGACTCTTTTATTTTTACTTAAAGTACAATAACTTTTAACATTTTAATTTGTTTTAATAGTATATTGACAGCATTGTTTTCTTTCAGAAATCAACTTAATTTTCTTTACCCTATTACTGAAATGGTAATTGACAAAAACAAGCTACATTGTCACCAGAAGAGCAATGCAAAATGTACAATTGATATTTCAAAATCATCTTTCCAGCTTGAATTTCAATGATGCATTGGGGCAACGATTTTGTGAGAAACATCTTCACCCTTAAAGAAAGATTTTCTTAACTTCTTACCTGTGTGCTGATTAGATATCACCTGGTTTTCACATTAAACAGATTCCCACTTGAGAAAGCAGCAAGGATGCAGTGAGGTTTATGTTTCCTGGTGTCAACCTGTATTATTTCAGTGGACATTGTAATGAGGATGCATCTTGCTGCCTTTCCAATGAAGCAAGTTTTAATCAGTAATAGGTGAAAAACCATTCCTAGAAAGGTGTTAATCAGAGACTTGGCTTTGTGGACACTTTTCAAAGAGCAAATGTGTTAGCATAAAAATAAAGCCATAAAATGGAGAGCTGATTAATCACTCAATTGGATTTCTCTGCCTGCATAATTTTTTTTCTCTGCAACCCCATGCTAAATTGTGCTTCCTGTTTTTTATAAAATGACTTAATCAAATCTGACTATGATTGCATCAGAGAAGGCCAGGTACCCTACACTATAAGAGGTGGTTTGAAATTTTGACTTGTCTACTTAAAGATCACCAAAATTTGATCACAAGGTCAATTACGTCCCCGGGTGGGATTGAACCACCAACCTTTCCGTTAACAGCCGAATGCGCTAACCGATTGCGCCACAGAGACAGTTTGCAAAAGCATGTACTGACAAAGGCTAAAAAGCATTCATCTAGAAAGTTTCCTAGAAAAAGTTTAAAAAGGCAATAATCTGGAGAGTTTTGCAAGATTTTTCTTCCATTGACCAACGAAGAAACACATTGGTACTTTCACATGATGAGTGAGTACTTCAGGATCTCTGACACTTACATGAGCAGCAGAGTGGCGCAGCGGAAGCGTGCTGGGCCCATAACCCAGAGGTCGGTGGATCGAAACCATCCTCTGCTATGTGCACTTATTTTTTTGTTAATTATATTCTTCCAAAACTGGAATTGATATTTTGGCTCTTTTATTTTTACTTAAAGTACAATAACTTTTAACATTTTAATTTGTTTTAATAGTTTATTGACAGCATTGTTTTCTTTCAGAAATCCACTTAATTTTCTTTACCCTATTACTGAAATGGTAATTGACAAAAACAAGCTACATTGTCACCAGAAGAGCAATGCAAAATGTACAATTGATATTTCAAAATCATCTTTCCAGCTTGAATTTCAATGATGCATTGGGGCAACGATTTTGTGAGAAACATCTTCACCCTTAAAGAAAGATTTTCTTAACTTCTTACCTGTGTGCTGATTAGATATCACCTGGTTTTCACATTAAACAGATTCCCACTTGAGAAAGCAGCAAGGATGCAGTGAGGTTTATGTTTCCTGGTGTCAACCTGTATTATTTCAGTGGACATTGTAATGAGGATGCATCTTGCTGCCTTTCCAATGAAGCAAGTTTTAATCAGTAATAGGTGAAAAACCATTCCTACAAAGGTGTTAATCAGAGACTTGGCTTTGTGGACACTTTTCAGAGAGCAAATGTGTTAGCATAAAAATAAAGCCATAAAATGGAGAGCTGATTAATCACTCAATTGGATTTCTCTGCCTGCATAATTTTTTTTCTCTGCAACCCCATGCTAAATTGTGCTTCCTGTTTTTTATAAAATGACTTAATCAAATCTGACTCTGATTGCATCAGAGAAGGCCAGGTACCCTACACTATAAGAGGTGGTTTGAAATTTTGACTTGTCTACTTAAAGATCACCAAAATTTGATCACACGGTCAGTTACGTCCCTGGGTGAGATTGAACCACCAACCTTTCGGTTAACAGCAGAATGCGCTAACCGATTGCGCCACAGAGACAGCTTGCAAAAGCATGTACTGACAAAGGCTAAAAAGCATTCATCTAGAAAGTTTCCTAGAAAAAGGTTAAAAAGGCAATAATCTGGAGAGTTTTGCAAGATTTTTCTTCCATTGACCAACGAAGAAACACATTGGTACTTTCACATGATGAGTGAGTACTTCAGGATCTCTTACACTTACATGAGCAGCAGAGTGGCGCAGCGGAAGCGTGCTGGGCCCATTACCCAGAGGTCGATGGATCGAAACCATCCTTTGCTATGTGCACTTATTTTTTTGTTAATTAAATTCTTCCAAAACTGGGATTGATATTTTGACTCTTTTATTTTTACTTAAAGTACAATAACTTTTAACATTTTAATTTGTTTTAATAGTATATTGACAGCATTGTTTTCTTTCAGAAATCCACTTAATTTTCTTTACCCTATTACTGAAATGGTAATTGACAAAAACAAGCTACATTGTCACCAGAAGAGCAATGCAAAATGTACAATTGATATTTCAAAATCATATTTCCAGCTTGAATTTCAATGATGCATTGGGGCAATGATTTTGTGAGAAACATCTTCACCCTTACATAAAGATTTTCTTAACTTCTTACCTGTGTGCTGATTAGATATCACCTGGTTTTCACATTGAACAGATTCCCACTTGAGAAAGCAGCAAGGATGCAGTGAGGTTTATGTTTCCTGGTGTCAACCTGTATTATTTCAGTGGACATTGTAATGAGGATGCATCTTGCTGCCTTTCCAATGAAGCAAGTTTTAATCAGTAATAGGTGAAAAACCATTCCTACAAAGGTGTTAATCAGAGACTTGGCTTTGTGGACACTTTTCAGAGAGCAAATGTGTTAGCATAAAAATAAAGCCATAAAATGGAGAGCTGATTAATCACTCAATTGGATTTCTCTGCCTGCATAATTTTTTTTCTCTGCAACCCCATTCTAAATTGTGCTTCCTGTTTTTTATAAAATGACTTAATCAAATCTGACTCTGATTGCATCAGAGAAGGCCAGGTACCCTACACTATAAGAGGTGGTTTGAAATTTTGACTTGTCTACTTAAAGATCACCAAAATTTGATCACACGGTCAATAACATTCCTGGGTGGGATTGAACCATCAACCTATAGGTTAACAGCCGAATGCGCTTACCGATTGCGCCACAGAGACAGCTTGCAAAAGCATGTACTGACAAAGGCTAAAAAGCATTCATCTAGAAAGTTTCCTAGAAAAAGGTTAAAAAGGCAATAATCTGGAGAGTTTTGCAAGATTTTTCTTCCATTGACCAACGAAGAAACACATTGGTACTTTCACATGATGAGTGAGTACTTCAGGATCTCTGACACTAACATGAGCAGCAGAGTGGCGCAGCGGAAGCGTGCTGGGCCCATTACCCAGAGGTCGATGGATCGAAACCATCCTCTGCTATGTGCACTTATTTTTTTGTTAATTAAATTCTTCCAAAACTGGGATTGATATTTTGACTCTTTTATTTTTACTTAAAGTACAATAACTTTTAACATTTTAATTTGTTTTAATAGTATATTGACAGCATTGTTTTCTTTCAGAAATCCACTTAATTTTCTTTACCCTATTACTGAAATGGTAATTGACAAAAACAAGCTACATTGTCACCAGAAGAGCAATGCAAAATGTACAATTGATATTTCAAAATCATCTTTCCAGCTTGAATTTCAATGATGCATTGGGGCAACGATTTTGTGAGAAACATCTTCACCCTTAAAGAAAGATTTTCTTAACTTCTTACCTGTGTGCTGATTAGATATCACCTGGTTTTCACATTAAACAGATTCCCACTTGAGAAAGCAGCAAGGATGCAGTGAGGTTTATGTTTCCTGGTGTCAACCTGTATTATTTCAGTGGACATTGTAATGAGGATGCATCTTGCTGCCTTTCCAATGAAGCAAGTTTTAATCAGTAATAGGTGAAAAACCATTCCTACAAAGGTGTTAATCAGAGACTTGGCTTTGTGGACACTTTTCAGAGAGCAAATGTGTTAGCATAAAAATAAAGCCATAAAATGGAGAGCTGATTAATCACTCAATTGGATTTCTCTGCCTGCATAATTTTTTTTCTCTGCAACCCCATGCTAAATTGTGCTTCCTGTTTTTTATAAAATGACTTCATCAAATCTGACTCTGATTGCATCAGAGAAGGCCAGGTACCCTACACTATAAGAGGTGGTTTGAAATTTTGACTTGTCTACTTAAAGATCACCAAAATTTGATCACACGGTCAGTTACATCCCTGGGTGGAATTGAATTACCAACCTTTCGGTTAACAGCCTAATGCGCTAACTGATTGCGCCACAGAGACAGCTTGCAAAAGCATGTACTGACAAAGGCTAAAAAGCATTCATCTAGAAAGTTTCCTAGAAAAAGGTTAAAAAGGCAATAATCTGGAGAGTTTTGCAAGATTTTTCTTCCATTGACCAACGAAGAAACACATTGGTACTTTCACATGATGAGTGAGTACTTCAGGATCTCTTACACTTACATGAGCAGCAGAGTGGCGCAGCGGAAGCGTGCTGGGCCAATAACCCAGAGGTCGGTGGATCGAAACCATCCTCTGCTATGTGCACTTATTTTTTTGTTAATTAAATTCATCCAAAACTGGGATTGATATTTGGACTCTTTTATTTTTACTTAAAGTACAATAACTTTTAACATTTTAATTTGTTTTAATAGTATATTGACAGCATTGTTTTCTTTCAGAAATCCACTTAATTTTCTTTACCCTATTACTGAAATGGTAATTGACAAAAACAAGCTACATTGTCACCAGAAGAGCAATGCAAAATGTACAATTGATATTTCAAAATCATCTTTCCAGCTTGAATTTCAATGATGCATTGGGGCAACGATTTTGTGAGAAACATCTTCACCCTTAAATAAAGATTTTCTTAACTTCTTACCTGTGTGCTGATTAGATATCACCTGGTTTTCACATTAAACAGATTCCCACTTGAGAAAGCAGCAGGGATGCAGTGAGGTTTATGTTTCCTGGTGTCAACCTGTATTATTTCAGTGGACATTGTAATGAGGATGCATCTTGCTGCCTTTCCAATGAAGCAAGTTTTAATCAGTAATAGGTGAAAAACCATTCCTACAAAGGTGTTAATCAGAGACTTGGCTTTGTGGACACTTTTCAGAGAGCAAATGTGTTAGCATAAAAATAAAGCCATAAAATGGAGAGCTGATTAATCACTCAGTTGGATTTCTCTGCCTGCATAATTTTTTTTCTCTGCAACCCCATGCTAAATTGTGCTTCCTGTTTTTTATAAAATGACTTAATCAAATCTGACTCTGATTGCATCAGAGAAGGCCAGGTACCCTACACTATAAGAGGTGGTTTGAAATTTTGACTTGTCTACTTAAAGATCACCAAAATTTGATCACACGGTCAATAACATCCCTGGGTGGGATTGAACCACCAACCTTTAGGTTAACAGCCGAATGCGCTTACCGATTGCGCCACAGAGACAGCTTGCAAAAGCATGTACTGACAAAGGCTAAAAAGCATTCATCTAGAAAGTTTCCTAGAAAAAGGTTAAAAAGGCAATAATCTGGAGAGTTTTGCAAGATTTTTCTTCCATTGACCAACGAAGAAACACATTGGTACTTTCACATGATGAGTGAGTACTTCAGGATCTCTTACACTTACATGAGCAGCAGAGTGGTGCAGCGGAAGCGTGCTGGGCCCATAACCCAGAGGTCGATGGATTGAAACCATCCTCTGCTATGTGCACTTATTTTTTTGTTAATTAAATTCTTCCAAAACTGGGATTGATATTTTGACTCTTTTATTTTTACTTAAAGTACAATAACTTTTAACATTTTAATTTGTTTTAATAGTATATTGACAGCATTGTTTTCTTTCAGAAATCCACTTAATTTTCTTTACCCTATTACTGAAATGGTAATTGACAAAAACAAGTTACATTGTCACCAGAAGAGCAATGCAAAATGTACAATTGATATTTCAAAATCATCTTTCCAGCTTGAATTTCAATGATGCATTGGGGCAACGATTTTGTGAGAAACATCTTCACCCTTAAAGAAAGATTTTCTTAACTTCTTACCTGTGTGCTGATTAGATATCACCTGGTTTTCACATTAAACAGATTCCCACTTGAGAAAGCAGCAAGGATGCAGGGAGGTTTATGTTTCCTGGTGTCAACCTGTATTATTTCAGTGGATATTGTAATGAGGATGCATCTTGCTGCCTTTCCAATGAAGCAAGTTTTAATCAGTAATAGGTGAAAAACCATTCCTACAAAGGTGTTAATCAGAGACTTGGCTTTGTGGACACTTTTCAGAGAGCAAATGTGTTAACATAAAAATAAATCCATAAAATGGAGAGCTGATTAATCACTCAATTGGATTTCTCTGCCTGCATAATTTTTTTTCTCTGCAACCCCATGCTAAATTGTGCTTCCTGTTTTTTATAAAATGACTTAATCAAATCTGACTCTGATTGCATCAGAGAAGGCCAGGTACCCTACACTATAAGAGGTGGTTTGAAATTTTGACCTGTCTACTTAAAGATCACCAAAATTTGATCACAAGGTCAATTTCGTCCCTGGGTGGGATTGAACCACCAACCTTTAGGTTAACAGCCGAACATGCTAACCAATTGCACCACAGAGACAGCTTGCAAAAGCATGTATTGACAAAGGCTAAAAAGCATTCATCTAGAAAGTTTCCTAGAAAAAGGTTAAAAAGGCAATAATCTGGAGAGTTTTGCAAGATTTTTCTTCCATTGACCAACTAAGAAACACATTGGTACTTTCACATGATGAGTGAGATACTTCAGGATCTCTGACACTTACATGAGCAGCAGAGTGGCGCAGCGGAAGCGTGCTGGGCCCACAACCCAGAGGTCGATGGATCGAAACCATCCTCTGCTATGTGCACTTATTTTTTTGTTAATTAAATTCTTCCAAAACTGGGATTTATATTTTGACTCTTTTATTTTTACTTAAAGTACAATAACTTTTAACATTTTAATTTGTTTTAATAGTATATTGACAGCATTGTTTTCTTTCAGAAATCAACTTAATTTTCTTTACCCTATTACTGAAATGGTAATTGACAAAAACAAGCTACATTGTCACCAGAAGAGCAATGCAAAATGTACAATTGATATTTCAAAATCATCTTTCCAGCTTGAATTTCAATGATGCATTGGGGCAACGATTTTGTGAGAAACATCTTCACCCTTAAAGAAAGATTTTCTTAACTTCTTACCTGTGTGCTGATTAGATATCACCTGGTTTTCACATTAAACAGATTCCCACTTGAGAAAGCAGCAAGGATGCAGTGAGGTTTATGTTTCCTGGTGTCAACCTGTATTATTTCAGTGGACATTGTAATGAGGATGCATCTTGCTGCCTTTCCAATGAAGCAAGTTTTAATCAGTAATAGGTGAAAAACCATTCCTAGAAAGGTGTTAATCAGAGACTTGGCTTTGTGGACACTTTTCAAAGAGCAAATGTGTTAGCATAAAAATAAAGCCATAAAATGGAGAGCTGATTAATCACTCAATTGGATTTCTCTGCCTGCATAATTTTTTTTCTCTGCAACCCCATGCTAAATTGTGCTTCCTGTTTTTTATAAAATGACTTAATCAAATCTGACTATGATTGCATCAGAGAAGGCCAGGTACCCTACACTATAAGAGGTGGTTTGAAATTTTGACTTGTCTACTTAAAGATCACCAAAATTTGATCACAAGGTCAATTACGTCCCCGGGTGGGATTGAACCACCAACCTTTCCGTTAACAGCCGAATGCGCTAACCGATTGCGCCACAGAGACAGTTTGCAAAAGCATGTACTGACAAAGGCTAAAAAGCATTCATCTAGAAAGTTTCCTAGAAAAAGTTTAAAAAGGCAATAATCTGGAGAGTTTTGCAAGATTTTTCTTCCATTGACCAACGAAGAAACACATTGGTACTTTCACATGATGAGTGAGTACTTCAGGATCTCTGACACTTACATGAGCAGCAGAGTGGCGCAGCGGAAGCGTGCTGGGCCCATAACCCAGAGGTCGGTGGATCGAAACCATCCTCTGCTATGTGCACTTATTTTTTTGTTAATTATATTCTTCCAAAACTGGAATTGATATTTTGGCTCTTTTATTTTTACTTAAAGTACAATAACTTTTAACATTTTAATTTGTTTTAATAGTTTATTGACAGCATTGTTTTCTTTCAGAAATCCACTTAATTTTCTTTACCCTATTACTGAAATGGTAATTGACAAAAACAAGCTACATTGTCACCAGAAGAGCAATGCAAAATGTACAATTGATATTTCAAAATCATCTTTCCAGCTTGAATTTCAATGATGCATTGGGGCAACGATTTTGTGAGAAACATCTTCACCCTTAAAGAAAGATTTTCTTAACTTCTTACCTGTGTGCTGATTAGATATCACCTGGTTTTCACATTAAACAGATTCCCACTTGAGAAAGCAGCAAGGATGCAGTGAGGTTTATGTTTCCTGGTGTCAACCTGTATTATTTCAGTGGACATTGTAATGAGGATGCATCTTGCTGCCTTTCCAATGAAGCAAGTTTTAATCAGTAATAGGTGAAAAACCATTCCTACAAAGGTGTTAATCAGAGACTTGGCTTTGTGGACACTTTTCAGAGAGCAAATGTGTTAGCATAAAAATAAAGCCATAAAATGGAGAGCTGATTAATCACTCAATTGGATTTCTCTGCCTGCATAATTTTTTTTCTCTGCAACCCCATGCTAAATTGTGCTTCCTGTTTTTTATAAAATGACTTAATCAAATCTGACTCTGATTGCATCAGAGAAGGCCAGGTACCCTACACTATAAGAGGTGGTTTGAAATTTTGACTTGTCTACTTAAAGATCACCAAAATTTGATCACACGGTCAGTTACGTCCCTGGGTGAGATTGAACCACCAACCTTTCGGTTAACAGCAGAATGCGCTAACCGATTGCGCCACAGAGACAGCTTGCAAAAGCATGTACTGACAAAGGCTAAAAAGCATTCATCTAGAAAGTTTCCTAGAAAAAGGTTAAAAAGGCAATAATCTGGAGAGTTTTGCAAGATTTTTCTTCCATTGACCAACGAAGAAACACATTGGTACTTTCACATGATGAGTGAGTACTTCAGGATCTCTTACACTTACATGAGCAGCAGAGTGGCGCAGCGGAAGCGTGCTGGGCCCATTACCCAGAGGTCGATGGATCGAAACCATCCTTTGCTATGTGCACTTATTTTTTTGTTAATTAAATTCTTCCAAAACTGGGATTGATATTTTGACTCTTTTATTTTTACTTAAAGTACAATAACTTTTAACATTTTAATTTGTTTTAATAGTATATTGACAGCATTGTTTTCTTTCAGAAATCCACTTAATTTTCTTTACCCTATTACTGAAATGGTAATTGACAAAAACAAGCTACATTGTCACCAGAAGAGCAATGCAAAATGTACAATTGATATTTCAAAATCATATTTCCAGCTTGAATTTCAATGATGCATTGGGGCAATGATTTTGTGAGAAACATCTTCACCCTTACATAAAGATTTTCTTAACTTCTTACCTGTGTGCTGATTAGATATCACCTGGTTTTCACATTGAACAGATTCCCACTTGAGAAAGCAGCAAGGATGCAGTGAGGTTTATGTTTCCTGGTGTCAACCTGTATTATTTCAGTGGACATTGTAATGAGGATGCATCTTGCTGCCTTTCCAATGAAGCAAGTTTTAATCAGTAATAGGTGAAAAACCATTCCTACAAAGGTGTTAATCAGAGACTTGGCTTTGTGGACACTTTTCAGAGAGCAAATGTGTTAGCATAAAAATAAAGCCATAAAATGGAGAGCTGATTAATCACTCAATTGGATTTCTCTGCCTGCATAATTTTTTTTCTCTGCAACCCCATTCTAAATTGTGCTTCCTGTTTTTTATAAAATGACTTAATCAAATCTGACTCTGATTGCATCAGAGAAGGCCAGGTACCCTACACTATAAGAGGTGGTTTGAAATTTTGACTTGTCTACTTAAAGATCACCAAAATTTGATCACACGGTCAATAACATTCCTGGGTGGGATTGAACCATCAACCTATAGGTTAACAGCCGAATGCGCTTACCGATTGCGCCACAGAGACAGCTTGCAAAAGCATGTACTGACAAAGGCTAAAAAGCATTCATCTAGAAAGTTTCCTAGAAAAAGGTTAAAAAGGCAATAATCTGGAGAGTTTTGCAAGATTTTTCTTCCATTGACCAACGAAGAAACACATTGGTACTTTCACATGATGAGTGAGTACTTCAGGATCTCTGACACTAACATGAGCAGCAGAGTGGCGCAGCGGAAGCGTGCTGGGCCCATTACCCAGAGGTCGATGGATCGAAACCATCCTCTGCTATGTGCACTTATTTTTTTGTTAATTAAATTCTTCCAAAACTGGGATTGATATTTTGACTCTTTTATTTTTACTTAAAGTACAATAACTTTTAACATTTTAATTTGTTTTAATAGTATATTGACAGCATTGTTTTCTTTCAGAAATCCACTTAATTTTCTTTACCCTATTACTGAAATGGTAATTGACAAAAACAAGCTACATTGTCACCAGAAGAGCAATGCAAAATGTACAATTGATATTTCAAAATCATCTTTCCAGCTTGAATTTCAATGATGCATTGGGGCAACGATTTTGTGAGAAACATCTTCACCCTTAAAGAAAGATTTTCTTAACTTCTTACCTGTGTGCTGATTAGATATCACCTGGTTTTCACATTAAACAGATTCCCACTTGAGAAAGCAGCAAGGATGCAGTGAGGTTTATGTTTCCTGGTGTCAACCTGTATTATTTCAGTGGACATTGTAATGAGGATGCATCTTGCTGCCTTTCCAATGAAGCAAGTTTTAATCAGTAATAGGTGAAAAACCATTCCTACAAAGGTGTTAATCAGAGACTTGGCTTTGTGGACACTTTTCAGAGAGCAAATGTGTTAGCATAAAAATAAAGCCATAAAATGGAGAGCTGATTAATCACTCAATTGGATTTCTCTGCCTGCATAATTTTTTTTCTCTGCAACCCCATGCTAAATTGTGCTTCCTGTTTTTTATAAAATGACTTCATCAAATCTGACTCTGATTGCATCAGAGAAGGCCAGGTACCCTACACTATAAGAGGTGGTTTGAAATTTTGACTTGTCTACTTAAAGATCACCAAAATTTGATCACACGGTCAGTTACGTCCCTGGGTGGAATTGAATTACCAACCTTTCGGTTAACAGCCTAATGCGCTAACTGATTGCGCCACAGAGACAGCTTGCAAAAGCATGTACTGACAAAGGCTAAAAAGCATTCATCTAGAAAGTTTCCTAGAAAAAGGTTAAAAAGGCAATAATCTGGAGAGTTTTGCAAGATTTTTCTTCCATTGACCAACGAAGAAACACATTGGTACTTTCACATGATGAGTGAGTACTTCAGGATCTCTTACACTTACATGAGCAGCAGAGTGGCGCAGCGGAAGCGTGCTGGGCCAATAACCCAGAGGTCGGTGGATCGAAACCATCCTCTGCTATGTGCACTTATTTTTTTGTTAATTAAATTCATCCAAAACTGGGATTGATATTTGGACTCTTTTATTTTTACTTAAAGTACAATAACTTTTAACATTTTAATTTGTTTTAATAGTATATTGACAGCATTGTTTTCTTTCAGAAATCCACTTAATTTTCTTTACCCTATTACTGAAATGGTAATTGACAAAAACAAGCTACATTGTCACCAGAAGAGCAATGCAAAATGTACAATTGATATTTCAAAATCATCTTTCCAGCTTGAATTTCAATGATGCATTGGGGCAACGATTTTGTGAGAAACATCTTCACCCTTAAATAAAGATTTTCTTAACTTCTTACCTGTGTGCTGATTAGATATCACCTGGTTTTCACATTAAACAGATTCCCACTTGAGAAAGCAGCAGGGATGCAGTGAGGTTTATGTTTCCTGGTGTCAACCTGTATTATTTCAGTGGACATTGTAATGAGGATGCATCTTGCTGCCTTTCCAATGAAGCAAGTTTTAATCAGTAATAGGTGAAAAACCATTCCTACAAAGGTGTTAATCAGAGACTTGGCTTTGTGGACACTTTTCAGAGAGCAAATGTGTTAGCATAAAAATAAAGCCATAAAATGGAGAGCTGATTAATCACTCAATTGGATTTCTCTGCCTGCATAATTTTTTTCTCTGCAACCCAATGCTAAATTGTGCTTCCTGTTTTTTATAAAATGACTTAATCAAATCTGACTCTGATTGCATCAGAGAAGGCCAGGTACCCTACACTATAATACGTGGTTTGAAATTTTGACTTGTCTACTTAAAGATCACCAAAACTTGATCACACGGTCAATAACATCCCTGGGTGGGATAGAACCACTAACCTTTAGGTTAACAGCCAAATGCGCTTACCAATTGCGCCACAGAGACAGCTTGCAAAAGCATGTACTGACAAAGGCTAAAAAGCATTCATCTAGAAAGTTTCCTAGAAAAAGGTTAAAAAGGCAATAATCTGGAGAGTTTTGCAAGATTTTTCTTCCATTGACCAACGAAGAAACACATTGGTACTTTCACATGATGAGTGAGTACTTCAGGATCTCTGACACTAACATGAGCAGCAGAGTGGCGCAGCGGAAGCGTGCTGGGCCCATAACCCTGAGGTCGATGGATTGAAACCATCCTCTGCTATGTGCACTTATTTTTTTGTTAATTAAATTCTTCCAAAACTGGGATTGATATTTTGACTCTTTTATTTTTACTTAAAGTACAATAACTTTTAACATTTTAATTTGTTTTAATAGTATATTGACAGCATTGTTTTCTTTCAGAAATCCACTTAATTTTCTTTACCCTATTACTGAAATGGTAATTGACAAAAACAAGCTACATTGTCACCAGAAGAGCAATGCAAAATGTACAATTGATATTTCAAAATCATCTTTCCAGCTTGAATTTCAATGATGCATTGGGGCAACGATTTTGTGAGAAACATCTTCACCCTTAAAGAAAGATTTTCTTAACTTCTTACCTGTGTGCTGATTAGATATCACCTGGTTTTCACATTAAACAGATTCCCACTTGAGAAAGCAGCAAGGATGCAGTGAGGTTTATGTTTCCTGGTGTCAACCTGTATTATTTCAGTGGACATTGTAATGAGGATGCATCTTGCTGCCTTTCCAATGAAGCAAGTTTTAATCAGTAATAGGTGAAAAACCATTCCTACAAAGGTGTTAATCAGAGACTTGGCTTTGTGGACACTTTTCAGAGAGCAAATGTGTTAGCATAAAAATAAAGCCATAAAATGGAGAGCTGATTAATCACTCAATTGGATTTCTCTGCCTGCATAATTTTTTTCTCTGCAACCCCATGCTAAATTGTGCTTCCTGTTTTTTATAAAAAGACTTCATCAAATCTGACTCTGATTGCATCAGAGAAGGCCAGGTACCCTACACTATAAGAGGTGGTTTGAAATTTTGACTTGTCTACTTAAAGATCACCAAAATTTGATCACACGGTCAATAACATTCCTGGGTGGGATTGAACCACCAACCTTTAGGTTAACAGCCGAATGCGCTTACCGATTGCGCCACAGAGACAGCTTGCAAAAGCATGTACTGACAAAGGCTAAAAAGCATTCATCTAGAAAGTTTCCTAGAAAAAGGTTAAAAAGGCAATAATCTGGAGAGTTTTGCAAGATTTTTCTTCCATTGACCAACTAAGAAACACATTGGTACTTTCACATGATGAGTGAGTACTTCAGGATCTCTGACACTTACATGAGCAGCAGAGTGGCGCAGCGGAAGTGTGCTGGGCCCATAACCCAGAGGTCGATGGATCGAAACCATCCTCTGCTATGTGCACTTATTTTTTTGTTAATTAAATTCTTCCAAAACTGGGATTGATATTTTGACTCTTTTATTTTTACTTAAAGTACAATAACTTTTAACATTTTAATTTGTTTTAATAGTATATTGACAGCATTGTTTTCTTTCAGTAATCCACTTAATTTTCTTTACCCTATTACTGAAATGGTAATTGACAAAAACAAGCTACATTGTCACCAGAAGAGCAATGCAAAATGTACAATTGATATTTCAAAATCATCTTTCCAGCTTGAATTTCAATGATGCATTGGGGCAACAATTTTGTGAGAAACATCTTCACACTTAAAGAAAGATTTTCTTAACTTCTTACCTGTGTGCTGATTAGATATCACCTGGTTTTCACATTAAACAGATTCCCACTTGAGAAAGCAGCAGGGATGCAGTGAGGTTTATGTTTCCTGGTGTCAACCTGTATTATTTCAGTGGACATTGTAATGAGGATGCATCTTGCTGCCTTTCCAATGAAGCAAGTTTTAATCAGTAATAGGTGAAAAACCATTCCTACAAAGGAGTTAATCAGAGACTTGGCTTTGTGGACACTTTTCAGAGAGCAAATGTGTTAGCATAAAAATAAAGCCATAAAATGGAGAGCTGATTAATCACTCAATTGGATTTCTCTGCCTGCATAATTTTTTTTCTCTGCAACCCCATGCTAAATTGTGCTTCCTGTTTTTTATAAAATGACTTAATCAAATCTGACTCTGGTTGCATCAGAGAAGGCCAGATACCCTACACTATAAGAGGTGGTTTGAAATTTTGACTTGTCTACTTAAAGATCACCAAAATTTGATCATACGGTCAATTACGTCCCTGGGTGATATTGAACCACCAACCTTTCGGTTAACAGCCGAATGCACTAACAGATTGCAGCACAGAGACAGCTTGCACAAGCATGTACTGACAAAGGCTAAAAAGCATTCATCTAGAAAGTTTCCTAGAAAAAGGTTAAAAAGGCAATAATCTGGAGAGTTTTGCAAGATTTTTCTTCCATTGACCAATGAAGAAACACATTGGTACTTTCACATGATGAGTGAGTACTTCAGGATCTCGGACACTTACATGAGCAGCAGAGTGGCGCAGCGGAAGCGTGCTGGGCCCATAACCCAGAGGTCGATGGATCAAAACCATCCTCTGCAATGTGCACTTATTTTTTTTGTTAATAAAATTCTTCCAAAACTGGGATTGATATTTTGACTCTTTTATTTTTACTTAAAGTACAATAACTTTTAACATTTTAATTTGTTTTAATAGTATATTGACAGCATTGTTTTCTTTCAGAAATCCACTTATTTTTCTTTACCCTATTACTGAAATGGTAATTGACAAAAACAAGCTACATTGTCACCAGAAGAGCAATGCAAAATGTACAATTGATATTTCAAAATCATCTTTCCAGCTTGAATTTCAATGATGCATTGGGGCAACGATTTTGTGAGAAACATCTTCACCCTTAAAGAAAGATTTTCTTAACTTCTTACCTGTGTGCTGATTAGATATCACCTGGTTTTCACATTAAACAGATTCCCACTTGAGAAAGCAGCAAGGATGCAGGGAGGTTTATGTTTCCTGGTGTCAACCTGTATTATTTCAGTGGATATTGTAATGAGGATGCATCTTGCTGCCTTTCCAATGAAGCAAGTTTTAATCAGTAATAGGTGAAAAACCATTCCTACAAAGGTGTTAATCAGAGACTTGGCTTTGTGGACACTTTTCAGAGAGCAAATGTGTTAACATAAAAATAAAGCCATAAAATGGAGAGCTGATTAATCACTCAATTGGATTTCTCTGCCTGCATAATTTTTTTTCTCTGCAACCCCATGCTAAATTGTGCTTCCTGTTTTTTATAAAATGACTTAATCAAATCTGACTCTGATTGCATCAGAGAAGGCCAGGCACCCTACATTATAAGAGGTGGTTTGAAATTTTGACTTGTCTACTTAAAGATCACCAAAATTTGATCACAAGGTCAATTACGTCCCTGGGTGGGATTGAACCACCAACCTTTTGGTTAACAGCCAAACGTGCTAACCAATAGCACCACAGAGACCACTTGCAAAAGCATGTACTGACAAAGGCTAAAAAGCATTCATCTAGAAAGTTTCCTAGAAAAAGGTTAAAAAGGCAATAATCTGGAGAGTTTTGCAAGATTTTTCTTCCATTGACCAACGAAGAAACACATTGGTACTTTCACATGATGAGTGAGTACTTCAGGATCTCTGACACTAACATGAGCAGCAGAGTGGCGCAGCGGAAGCGTGCTGGGCCCATAACCCAGAGGTCGATGGATCGAAACCATCCTCTGCTATGTGCATTTATTTTTTTGTTAATGAAATTCTTCCAAAACTGGGATTGATATTTGGACTCTTTTATTTTTACTTAAAGTACAATAACTTTTAACATTTTAATTTGTTTTAATAGTATATTGACAGCATTGTTTTCTTTCAGAAATCCACTTAATTTTCTTTACCCTATTACTGAAATGGTAATTGACAAAAACAAGCTACATTGTTACCAGAAGAGCAATGCAAAATGTACAATTGATATTTCAAAATCATCTTTCCAGCTTCAATTTCAATGATGCATTGGAGCAATGATTTTGTGAGAAACATCTTCACCCTTAAATAAAGATTTTCTTAACTTCTTACCTGTGTGCTGATTAGATATCACCTGGTTTTCACATTAAACAGATTCCCACTTGAGAAAGCAGCAAGGATGCAGTGAGGTTTATGTTTCCTGGTGTCAACCTGTATTATTTCAGTGGACATTGTAATGAGGATGCATCTTGCTGCCTTTCCAATGAAGCAAGTTTTAATCAGTAATAGGTGAAAAACCATTCCTACAAAGGTGTTAATCAGAGACTTGGCTTTGTGGACACTTTTCAGAGAGCAAATGTGTTAGCATAAAAATAAAGCCATAAAATGGAGAGCTGATTAATCACTCAATTGGATTTCTCTGCCTGCATAATTTTTTTTCTCTGCAACCCCATGCTAAATTGTGCTTCCTGTTTTTTATAAAATGACTTAATCAAATCTGACTCTGATTGCATCAGAGAAGGCCAGGTACCCTACACTATAATACGTGGTTTGAAATTTTGACTTGTCTACTTAAAGATCACCAAAACTTGATCACACGGTCAATAACATCCCTGGGTGGGATAGAACCACTAACCTTTAGGTTAACAGCCAAATGCGCTTACCAATTGCGCCACAGAGACAGCTTGCAAAAGCATGTACTGACAAAGGCTAAAAAGCATTCATCTAGAAAGTTTCCTAGAAAAAGGTTAAAAAGGCAATAATCTGGAGAGTTTTGCAAGATTTTTCTTCCATTGACCAACGAAGAAACACATTGGTACTTTCACATGATGAGTGAGTACTTCAGGATCTCTGACACTAACATGAGCAGCAGAGTGGCGCAGCGGAAGCGTGCTGGGCCCATAACCCTGAGGTCGATGGATTGAAACCATCCTCTGCTATGTGCACTTATTTTTTTGTTAATTAAATTCTTCCAAAACTGGGATTGATATTTTGACTCTTTTATTTTTACTTAAAGTACAATAACTTTTAACATTTTAATTTGTTTTAATAGTATATTGACAGCATTGTTTTCTTTCAGAAATCCACTTAATTTTCTTTACCCTATTACTGAAATGGTAATTGACAAAAACAAGCTACATTGTCACCAGAAGAGCAATGCAAAATGTACAATTGATATTTCAAAATCATCTTTCCAGCTTGAATTTCAATGATGCATTGGGGCAACGATTTTGTGAGAAACATCTTCACCCTTAAAGAAAGATTTTCTTAACTTCTTACCTGTGTGCTGATTAGATATCACCTGGTTTTCACATTAAACAGATTCCCACTTGAGAAAGCAGCAAGGATGCAGTGAGGTTTATGTTTCCTGGTGTCAACCTGTATTATTTCAGTGGACATTGTAATGAGGATGCATCTTGCTGCCTTTCCAATGAAGCAAGTTTTAATCAGTAATAGGTGAAAAACCATTCCTACAAAGGTGTTAATCAGAGACTTGGCTTTGTGGACACTTTTCAGAGAGCAAATGTGTTAGCATAAAAATAAAGCCATAAAATGGAGAGCTGATTAATCACTCAATTGGATTTCTCTGCCTGCATAATTTTTTTCTCTGCAACCCCATGCTAAATTGTGCTTCCTGTTTTTTATAAAAAGACTTCATCAAATCTGACTCTGATTGCATCAGAGAAGGCCAGGTACCCTACACTATAAGAGGTGGTTTGAAATTTTGACTTGTCTACTTAAAGATCACCAAAATTTGATCACACGGTCAATAACATTCCTGGGTGGGATTGAACCACCAACCTTTAGGTTAACAGCCGAATGCGCTTACCGATTGCGCCACAGAGACAGCTTGCAAAAGCATGTACTGACAAAGGCTAAAAAGCATTCATCTAGAAAGTTTCCTAGAAAAAGGTTAAAAAGGCAATAATCTGGAGAGTTTTGCAAGATTTTTCTTCCATTGACCAACTAAGAAACACATTGGTACTTTCACATGATGAGTGAGTACTTCAGGATCTCTGACACTTACATGAGCAGCAGAGTGGCGCAGCGGAAGTGTGCTGGGCCCATAACCCAGAGGTCGATGGATCGAAACCATCCTCTGCTATGTGCACTTATTTTTTTGTTAATTAAATTCTTCCAAAACTGGGATTGATATTTTGACTCTTTTATTTTTACTTAAAGTACAATAACTTTTAACATTTTAATTTGTTTTAATAGTATATTGACAGCATTGTTTTCTTTCAGTAATCCACTTAATTTTCTTTACCCTATTACTGAAATGGTAATTGACAAAAACAAGCTACATTGTCACCAGAAGAGCAATGCAAAATGTACAATTGATATTTCAAAATCATCTTTCCAGCTTGAATTTCAATGATGCATTGGGGCAACAATTTTGTGAGAAACATCTTCACACTTAAAGAAAGATTTTCTTAACTTCTTACCTGTGTGCTGATTAGATATCACCTGGTTTTCACATTAAACAGATTCCCACTTGAGAAAGCAGCAAGGATGCAGTGAGGTTTATGTTTCCAGGTGTCAACCTGTATTATTTCAGTGGACATTGTAATGAGGATGCATCTTGCTGCCTTTCCAATGAAGCAAGTTTTAATCAGTAATAGGTGAAAAACCATTCCTACAAAGGAGTTAATCAGAGACTTGGCTTTGTGGACACTTTTCAGAGAGCAAATGTGTTAGCATAAAAATAAAGCCATAAAATGGAGAGCTGATTAATCACTCAATTGGATTTCTCTGCCTGCATAATTTTTTTTCTCTGCAACCCCATGCTAAATTGTGCTTCCTGTTTTTTATAAAATGACTTAATCAAATCTGACTCTGGTTGCATCAGAGAAGGCCAGATACCCTACACTATAAGAGGTGGTTTGAAATTTTGACTTGTCTACTTAAAGATCACCAAAATTTGATCATACGGTCAATTACGTCCCTGGGTGATATTGAACCACCAACCTTTCGGTTAACAGCCGAATGCACTAACAGATTGCAGCACAGAGACAGCTTGCACAAGCATGTACTGACAAAGGCTAAAAAGCATTCATCTAGAAAGTTTCCTAGAAAAAGGTTAAAAAGGCAATAATCTGGAGAGTTTTGCAAGATTTTTCTTCCATTGACCAATGAAGAAACACATTGGTACTTTCACATGATGAGTGAGTACTTCAGGATCTCGGACACTTACATGAGCAGCAGAGTGGCGCAGCGGAAGCGTGCTGGGCCCATAACCCAGAGGTCGATGGATCAAAACCATCCTCTGCAATGTGCACTTATTTTTTTTGTTAATAAAATTCTTCCAAAACTGGGATTGATATTTTGACTCTTTTATTTTTACTTAAAGTACAATAACTTTTAACATTTTAATTTGTTTTAATAGTATATTGACAGCATTGTTTTCTTTCAGAAATCCACTTATTTTTCTTTACCCTATTACTGAAATGGTAATTGACAAAAACAAGCTACATTGTCACCAGAAGAGCAATGCAAAATGTACAATTGATATTTCAAAATCATCTTTCCAGCTTGAATTTCAATGATGCATTGGGGCAACGATTTTGTGAGAAACATCTTCACCCTTAAAGAAAGATTTTCTTAACTTCTTACCTGTGTGCTGATTAGATATCACCTGGTTTTCACATTAAACAGATTCCCACTTGAGAAAGCAGCAAGGATGCAGGGAGGTTTATGTTTCCTGGTGTCAACCTGTATTATTTCAGTGGATATTGTAATGAGGATGCATCTTGCTGCCTTTCCAATGAAGCAAGTTTTAATCAGTAATAGGTGAAAAACCATTCCTACAAAGGTGTTAATCAGAGACTTGGCTTTGTGGACACTTTTCAGAGAGCAAATGTGTTAACATAAAAATAAAGCCATAAAATGGAGAGCTGATTAATCACTCAATTGGATTTCTCTGCCTGCATAATTTTTTTTCTCTGCAACCCCATGCTAAATTGTGCTTCCTGTTTTTTATAAAATGACTTAATCAAATCTGACTCTGATTGCATCAGAGAAGGCCAGGCACCCTACATTATAAGAGGTGGTTTGAAATTTTGACTTGTCTACTTAAAGATCACCAAAATTTGATCACAAGGTCAATTACGTCCCTGGGTGGGATTGAACCACCAACCTTTTGGTTAACAGCCAAACGTGCTAACCAATAGCACCACAGAGACCACTTGCAAAAGCATGTACTGACAAAGGCTAAAAAGCATTCATCTAGAAAGTTTCCTAGAAAAAGGTTAAAAAGGCAATAATCTGGAGAGTTTTGCAAGATTTTTCTTCCATTGACCAACGAAGAAACACATTGGTACTTTCACATGATGAGTGAGTACTTCAGGATCTCTGACACTAACATGAGCAGCAGAGTGGCGCAGCGGAAGCGTGCTGGGCCCATAACCCAGAGGTCGATGGATCGAAACCATCCTCTGCTATGTGCATTTATTTTTTTGTTAATTAAATTCTTCCAAAACTGGGATTGATATTTGGACTCTTTTATTTTTACTTAAAGTACAATAACTTTTAACATTTTAATTTGTTTTAATAGTATATTGACAGCATTGTTTTCTTTCAGAAATCCACTTAATTTTCTTTACCCTATTACTGAAATGGTAATTGACAAAAACAAGCTACATTGTTACCAGAAGAGCAATGCAAAATGTACAATTGATATTTCAAAATCATCTTTCCAGCTTCAATTTCAATGATGCATTGGAGCAATGATTTTGTGAGAAACATCTTCACCCTTAAATAAAGATTTTCTTAACTTCTTACCTGTGTGCTGATTAGATATCACCTGGTTTTCACATTAAACAGATTCCCACTTGAGAAAGCAGCAAGGATGCAGTGAGGTTTATGTTTCCTGGTGTCAACCTGTATTATTTCAGTGGACATTGTAATGAGGATGCATCTTGCTGCCTTTCCAATGAAGCAAGTTTTAATCAGTAATAGGTGAAAAACCATTCCTACAAAGGTGTTAATCAGAGACTTGGCTTTGTGGACACTTTTCAGAGAGCAAATGTGTTAGCATAAAAATAAAGCCATAAAATGGAGAGCTGATTAATCACTCAATTGGATTTCTCTGCCTGCATAATTTTTTTTCTCTGCAACCCCATGCTAAATTGTGCTTCCTGTTTTTTATAAAATGACTTCATCAAATCTGACTCTGATTGCATCAGAGAAGGCCAGGTACCCTACACTATAAGAGGTGGTTTGAAATTTTGACTTGTCTACTTAAAGATCACCAAAATTTGATCACACGGTCAGTTACGTCCCTGGGTGGGATTGAATCACCAACCTTTCGGTTAACAGCCTAATGCGCTAACTGATTGCGCCACAGAGACAGCTTGCAAAAGCATGTACTGACAAAGGCTAAAAAGCATTCATCTAGAAAGTTTCCTAGAAAAAGGTTAAAAAGGCAATAATCTGGAGAGTTTTGCAAGATTTTTCTTCCATTGACCAACGAAGAAACACATTGGTACTTTCACATGATGAGTGAGTACTTCAGGATCTCTTACACTTACATGAGCAGCAGAGTGGCGCAGCGGAAGCGTGCTGGGCCAATAACCCAGAGGTCGGTGGATCGAAACCATCCTCTGCTATGTGCACTTATTTTTTTGTTAATTAAATTCATCCAAAACTGGGATTGATATTTGGACTCTTTTATTTTTACTTAAAGTACAATAACTTTTAACATTTTAATTTGTTTTAATAGTATATTGACAGCATTGTTTTCTTTCAGAAATCCACTTAATTTTCTTTACCCTATTACTGAAATGGTAATTGACAAAAACAAGCTACATTGTCACCAGAAGAGCAATGCAAAATGTACAATTGATATTTCAAAATCATCTTTCCAGCTTGAATTTCAATGATGCATTGGGGCAACGATTTTGTGAGAAACATCTTCACCCTTAAATAAAGATTTTCTTAACTTCTTACCTGTGTGCTGATTAGATATCACCTGGTTTTCACATTAAACAGATTCCCACTTGAGAAAGCAGCAGGGATGCAGTGAGGTTTATGTTTCCTGGTGTCAACCTGTATTATTTCAGTGGACATTGTAATGAGGATGCATCTTGCTGCCTTTCCAATGAAGCAAGTTTTAATCAGTAATAGGTGAAAAACCATTCCTACAAAGGTGTTAATCAGAGACTTGGCTTTGTGGACACTTTTCAGAGAGCAAATGTGTTAGCATAAAAATAAAGCCATAAAATGGAGAGCTGATTAATCACTCAATTGGATTTCTCTGCCTGCATAATTTTTTTCTCTGCAACCCAATGCTAAATTGTGCTTCCTGTTTTTTATAAAATGACTTAATCAAATCTGACTCTGATTGCATCAGAGAAGGCCAGGTACCCTACACTATAATACGTGGTTTGAAATTTTGACTTGTCTACTTAAAGATCACCAAAACTTGATCACACGGTCAATAACATCCCTGGGTGGGATAGAACCACTAACCTTTAGGTTAACAGCCAAATGCGCTTACCGATTGCGCCACAGAGACAGCTTGCAAAAGCATGTACTGACAAAGGCTAAAAAGCATTCATCTAGAAAGTTTCCTAGAAAAAGGTTAAAAAGGCAATAATCTGGAGAGTTTTGCAAGATTTTTCTTCCATTGACCAACGAAGAAACACATTGGTACTTTCACATGATGAGTGAGTACTTCAGGATCTCTGACACTAACATGAGCAGCAGAGTGGCGCAGCGGAAGCGTGCTGGGCCCATAACCCTGAGGTCGATGGCTTGAAACCATCCTCTGCTATGTGCACTTATTTTTTTGTTAATTAAATTCTTCCAAAACTGGGATTGATATTTTGACTCTTTTATTTTTACTTAAAGTACAATAACTTTTAACATTTTAATTTGTTTTAATAGTATATTGACAGCATTGTTTTCTTTCAGAAATCCACTTAATTTTCTTTACCCTATTACTGAAATGGTAATTGACAAAAACAAGCTACATTGTCACCAGAAGAGCAATGCAAAATGTACAATTGATATTTCAAAATCATCTTTCCAGCTTGAATTTCAATGATGCATTGGGGCAACGATTTTGTGAGAAACATCTTCACACTTAAAGAAAGATTTTCTTAACTTCTTACCTGTGTGCTGATTAGATATCACCTGGTTTTCACATTAAACAGATTCCCACTTGAGAAAGCAGCAAGGATGCAGTGAGGTTTATGTTTCCTGGTGTCAACCTGTATTATTTCAGTGGACATTGTAATGAGGATGCATCTTGCTGCCTTTCCAATGAAGCAAGTTTTAATCAGTAATAGGTGAAAAACCATTCCTACAAAGGTGTTAATCAGAGACTTGGCTTTGTGGACACTTTTCAGAGAGCAAATGTGTTAGCATAAAAATAAAGCCATAAAATGGAGAGCTGATTAATCACTCAATTGGATTTCTCTGCCTGCATAATTTTTTTTCTCTGCAACCCCATGCTAAATTGTGCTTCCTGTTTTTTATAAAATGACTTAATCAAATCTGACTCTGGTTGCATCAGAGAAGGCCAGATACCCTACACTATAAGAGGTGGTTTGAAATTTTGACTTGTCTACTTAAAGATCACCAAAATTTGATCACACGGTCAATAACATTCCTGGGTGGGATTGAACCACCAACCTTTAGGTTAACAGCCGAACGCGCTAACAGATTGCACCACAGAGACAGCTTGCAAAAGCTTGTACTGACAAAGGCTAAAAAGCATTCATCTAGAAAGTTTCCTAGAAAAAGGTTAAAAAGGCAATAATCTGGAGAGTTTTGCAAGATTTTTCTTCCATTGATCAATGAAGAAACACATTGGTACTTTCACATGATGAAGGAGTACTTCAGGATCTCTTAAACTTACATGAGCAGCAGAGTGGCGCAGCGGAAGCGTGCTGGGCCCATAACCCAGAGGTCGATGGATCGAAACCATCCTCTGCTATGTGCACTTATTTTTTTGTTAATTAAATTCTTCCAAAACTGGGATTGATATTTTGACTCTTTTATTTTTACCTAAAGTACAGTAACTTTTAACATTTTAATTTGTTTTAATAGTATATTGACAGCATTGTTTTCTTTCAGAAATCCACTTAATTTTCTTTACCCTATTACTGAAATGGTAATTGACAAAAACAAGCTACATTGTCACCAGAAGAGCAATGCAAAATGTACAATTGATATTTCAAAATCATCTTTCCAGCTTGAATTTCAATGATGCATTGGGGCAACGATTTTGTGAGAAACATCTTCACCCTTAAAGAAAGATTTTCTTAACTTCTTACCTGTGTGCTGATTAGATATCACCTGGTTTTCACATTAAACAGATTCCCACTTGAGAAAGCAGCAAGGATGCAGTTAGGTTTATGTTTCCTGGTGTCAACCTGTATTATTTCAGTGGACATTGTAATGAGGATGCATCTTGCTGCCTTTCCAATGAAGCAAGTTTTAATCAGTAATAGGTGAAAAACCATTCCTACAAAGGTGTTAATCAGAGACTTGGCTTTGTGGACACTTTTCAGAGAGCAAATGTGTTAGCATAAAAATAAAGCCATAAAATGGAGAGCTGATTAATCACTCAATTGGATTTCTCTGCCTGCATAATTTTTTTCTCTGCAACCCCATGCTAAATTGTGCTTCCTGTTTTTTATAAAATGACTTCATCAAATCTGACTCTGATTGCATCAGAGAAGGCCAGGTACCCTACACTATAAGAGGTGGTTTGAAATTTTGACTTGTCTACTTAAAGATCACCAAAATTTGATCACACGGTCAATAACATTCCTGGGTGGGATTGAACCACCAACCTTTAGGTTAACAGCCGAATGCGCTTACCGATTGCGCCACAGAGACAGCTTGCAAAAGCATGTACTGACAAACGCTAAAAAGCATTCATCTAGAAAGTTTCCTAGAAAAAGGTTAAAAAGGCAATAATCTGGAGAGTTTTGCAAGATTTTTCTTCCATTGACCAACTAAGAAACACATTGGTACTTTCACATGATGAGTGAGATACTTCAGGATCTCTGACACTTACATGAGCAGCAGAGTGGCGCAGCGGAAGCGTGCTGGGCCCATAACCCAGAGGTCGATGGATCGAAACCATCCTCTGCTATGTGCACTTATTTTTTTGTTAATTAAATTCTTCCAAAACTGGGATTGATATTTTGACTCTTTTATTTTTACTTAAAGTACAATAACTTTTAACATTTTAATTTGTTTTAATAGTATATTGACAGCATTGTTTTCTTTCAGTAATCCACTTAATTTTCTTTACCCTATTACTGAAATGGTAATTGACAAAAACAAGCTACATTGTCACCAGAAGAGCAATGCAAAATGTACAATTGATATTTCAAAATCATCTTTCCAGCTTGAATTTCAATGATGCATTGGGGCAACGATTTTGTGAGAAACATCTTCACCCTTAAAGAAAGATTTTCTTAACTTCTTACCTGTGTGCTGATTAGATATCACCTGGTTTTCACATTAAACAGATTCCCACTTGAGAAAGCAGCAAGGATGCAGTGAGGTTTATGTTTCCTGGTGTCAACCTGTATTATTTCAGTGGACATTGTAATGAGGATGCATCTTGCTGCCTTTCCAATGAAGCAAGTTTTAATCAGTAATAGGTGAAAAACCATTCCTACAAAGGTGTTAATCAGAGACTTGGCTTTGTGGACACTTTTCATAGAGCAAATGTGTTAGCATAAAAATAAAGCCATAAAATGGAGAGCTGATTAATCACTCAATTGGATTTCTCTGCCTGCATAATTTTTTTTCTCTGCAACCCCATGCTAAATTGTGCTTCCTGTTTTTTATAAAATGACTTAATCAAATCTGACTCTGGTTGCATCAGAGAAGGCCAGATACCCTACACTATAAGAGGTGGTTTGAAATTTTGACTTGTCTACTTAAAGATCACCAAAATTTGATCACACGGTCAATAACATTCCTGGGTGGGATTGAACCACCAACCTTTAGGTTAACAGCCGAACGCGCTATCAGATTGCACCACAGAGACAGCTTGCAAAAGCTTGTACTGACAAAGGCTAAAAAGCATTCATCTAGAAAGTTTCCTAGAAAAAGGTTAAAAAGGCAATAATCTGGAGAGTTTTGCAAGATTTTTCTTCCATTGACCAATGAAGAAACACATTGGTACTTTCACATGATGAAGGAGTACTTCAGGATCTCTTAAACTTACATGAGCAGCAGAGTGGCGCAGCGGAAGCGTGCTGGGCCCATAACCCAGAGGTCGATGGATCGAAACCATCCTCTGCTATGTGCACTTATTTTTTTGTTAATTAAATTCTTCCAAAACTGGGATTGATATTTTGACTCTTTTATTTTTACCTAAAGTACAGTAACTTTTTTTTTTGAAATTCTTTATTTATACGTGGTCAGATACATAAAGAGGGCATTCTAGGAATACAAGGGACAGATGGCCAACATAGCCAGTGTCCAAAATGGACCACAATTTTTCAAATGAGTAACATGGTTAGTTGGTGTGGGAAAAACAGTCAAGTTCAAACATGGGGATCAGGGGGGGGGGGGAGGAGAAGAGAAACAGGGGGGGGGAATAACCACATTTGTAACCGTACATAATATAAGTCTTAAGAGCAGCAAGATCATAACAGGGGGGGGGGGAACGGAGGAGAGACGAAGACAGAGAGGGTAATAGGGGGAAGAGATAATTGAGAAGGTTAAGAGATGAGATGAGGAGGAATATCAGGGGGAGAAGGGAGTGGGTGCCCATGGGTCTACGGGAGGGGCGGGAGCGGGTGGAGGGAGCCAGCTAACCACGTTCAGCGGTGAGCCAGGGAGCCCAGACCTGCTCGAAGACGTGGCCCCGGTCGTGGAGGTAATAGGTTATCTTTTCCATTGAGGCGATGTGCCAGATTTTAGCTTTGAGGGATAGTAGGGAGGGTGGTAAGGGGTTCTTCCAGTTGAGGGCGATCAGTGATTTAGCTGCGGCCAGAATGTGTGAGGTTAGCTTTTGGGAGAATTTATTGAGGTGTGGGGAGGGGAGACACAGTAAGGAGACCCAAGGGTCCTTCATTACAGGGGGTTCTAGAAGTGAGTTGAGGAGGGAGTGGACCAGATCCCAGAAGGGGACGATAACCGGGCAGGTCCACCATATGTGGAGCATAGTACCTCTATCCCCACAGTTCCTCCAGCAGGCTGAAGAGGAGGACGGGAAAAATTTGTTAAGACGGTCGGGGGTATAGTACCAGCGGTAATAAACTTTGTAGGCCGTTTCCTTAAAGGCGGTGGCAATAGAGCTTTTAGCAATGCCTAGTCTCATGTCCTCCCAATCCTGAGTTTCAGGTGGGGGCCCGAGGTCCCGTTCCCATGCAACTTCATGGGGCCGGGATAGGGGCAGGGAAAAATCCAGTAGGAGAGAGTAAAGTTGGGAGATTATGCCTTTGGAGGAATGAGAGTTGACACATAGGGATTCAAAGGGAGTAAGGGCACGGAGTAAGGCGGTGGAAGGGAGGGAAGTTAAAAAGTGGCGTATTTGTAAGAATTGAAAGGGATTGAGTGGTTGTGAGGGGATTTTCTGCTGGAGGTCCGGGAGGGACAGCCATTGGCCTCGGTCGGCAAAGTCAATTGGGAATTTAAGGCCTAGGGTTATCCACGTCCGGGATCTCGTAGCTGAGAGTCCGGAGGGAAACATGGGGTTCTGCCAGATGGGGGTTAAGGGTGAGGGTGTGGTGGTGAGACCCCACTTCAGAGAGAGGGTGTCCCAGGTTTTGAGGTTGAATTTGATAGTGGGAAGGAGTTTAGAGGTTGGGGGTCGAGAGGCGGAGGGGAGTCCCCATAGGGGGGTCAGATCTGGGATGCCAATGAAGGCTGCTTCGATGTCCAGCCAGGAAACCGATCCTGGAGGAGCGTAGGAAGTGACAATGTGGGATAAGTGGGAGGCGAGGTAGTATAATTTGACATCGGGAAGTCCTCTGCCTCCCATGGAGGTTGCTCTTTTCAGAGTGTTGGCAGCAATGCGGGGAGGTCTGTGGTTCCAAATAAAGCGTATAAGGGCTCGTTGGATATTGCGGAGGAAGGGAGCCGGGACCGCCACAGGGAGAGTCTGGAAAAGGTAGAGCCATTTGGGGATTATGGTCATTTTAACTGCTATGATCCTGCCCAGCCACGAGATGAAGAGACTGTTCCAAGAGGTCAGGTCGGCTAGTGTGTTGGTAAGAAGGGGTGGGAAGTTTTCCCGGAAGAGGGAGTCGTAGCGCGGGGTTAGGTATATCCCTAGGTATTTTATCTTTGTGGGGTGCCATTTGAGTTTAAAATTGGTGCGAAGGGACTCAGCCTGGTGTTGGGGGATATGTAGCATCATGGCCTCAGATTTGGAGTAGTTGATCTTGTAGCCCGAAATAAGGCTATAGGCTTGTAGAACCGAAAATAGGTTTGGGAGTGAAATAAGGGGCTGAGTGAGGGAGAGTAGGGTGTCATCTGCGAAGAGGGAGATTTTGGGATCTGTGGGGCCTACCTTTATTCCGTGTATATCCGGATGTGCTCTAATTTGGGAGGCAAGGGGTTCTATAATAAGGGCAAATATTAGGGGGGAGAGGGGGCAGCCCTGACGTGTGCCATTGGAAATGCTAAGTGGGGCGGATGGGGTACCATTGATAAGGACGGTGGCAGAGGGGGTGGAATATAATGCTAGGATGCTAGTGAGGAAGCCACCGGACAGGCCATAGGCCTCCAAGGTGGGTTTCAAGAAGTCCCAGGAGATCCGGTCAAATGCTTTTTCGGCATCTAAGGAAAGCATGATAGTGGGGCATCTCCTGGAGTTAGAGATATGTATAAGGTCAATGGCACGTCTGGTGTTGTCTCTTGCCTGGCGGCCCGGGATAAAGCCTACTTGGTCGTAGTGGACAAGGGAAGGGAGGTATGGGTTAAGACGGTTGGCCAGGATCTTAGCAAAGATTTTCAAGTCTAGGTTCAGGAGAGATATGGGGCGATAGCTTGCGCAATTAAGGGGGTCCTTGCCTTCCTTGGGGATCACCACAATTCTAGCCTCTAGCATCTCAGGGGGAAAAGGGTCGCCTTGGACAATCCCATTGAAGAGAGAGTGTAGGTGGGGGGAGAGAAGGGCAGAGAATTTCTTGTAGTAGAGAGCGGTGAACCCATCTGGGCCCGGAGATTTGCCTATTTTTTGCATGAGTATAGTCTGGGTGATTTCTTCCACCGTAATCTCACCGTTGAGAAGGTCCAAGGCGTCCGGGGGTAGTCTGGGTAGTTTAGAAGCAGAGAGAAAGTGGGAGATAAGGTCGGATCGAGGTTGGGGGGAAGAGCCCGGTGGAGGGGGCGGAAGGTTGTATAGGTCGGTGTAGTAGGATTGGAAGGCGGCTCTAATGGCTGTGGGATCCTGAATGATTTGTTTGAGAGAGTTTCTGATAGTGACAATGTTGGTTTTGGCTCTTGTGGAGCGGAGTCGGGCCGCCAGGATCTTGTCCGCCTTGTCACCCTTCTCATAAAAAGACTGGCGAAGCCACTTAAGACGCTTGGCCACCCGTGTAGTAAGAAGAAGATCGAGTTCCGCTTTAATGGTGCGAAGTTCGGACAAGACCGCCTGGTCGGGAGACGCCTTGTGTTGGGTCTCAAGTGCATGGAGTTTAATGGAGAGCCTGTTGTATTGGGAAAGGGATTGCTTTTTAGCTTTTGAGGCTAGGCTGATAAGGTGTCCTCGAAGGACAGCCTTGTGCGCCAACCAGAGGGTGGGTCTAGAAATATCGGGGGAGTCATTTAAGGTGAAATAATCAGAGATTTTGTCTTGAAGATGGGACTTTGTCTCAGGGTTGTGTAGGAGGGAGTCATTGAGGCGCCATGTCATGGGGCGAGGACGGGAAGCCAAGCCTGCCAGGTCGCAGGAGATGGGAGCGTGGTCGGACCAGATTAGTGGGTGGATATGGGCATCACGGAGGTTGATAGCAAGATCATGACTGAGCAGGACCATATCAATGCGGGAGTAGGAGTTATGAGGGGCAGAGTAGAAGGTATAGTCGCGGGCAGAGGGGTCTTTTATCCTCCAAGAGTCGTAGAGGAGTTGGGATCGCATGAGTCGGAGGAGGGATCTAGAGCGAAGGGAGTCCGACGGGGAAGGAGTAGGGGAAGATGTAGAGCGGTCTAGCTGTGGATTGAGAACGGAGTTGAAGTCACCTGCAAGTATAAGGTCGCCCTGTCGGACTCGAGTGAGGAGATTATCTAGCCTTGTAAAGAACCGTTCCTGTCGCTGGTTAGGGGCGTAAACGTTAACCAGGGTGCATGTATTATTGTTGAGTTTACCCACTAGGACAAGGAATCGGCCGTCTTTGTCAGCATGAGAGTCTAGGAGTTCAAAAGACAGGTGGCGGGCAATTAAGATTGCTACTCCACGTTTTTTGGCTAGGTGATCGCAGGCATGAAAGGAAACGGGGAATGGTTTACATTGCAGGGTAGGGTGAGATTCGTGCACGAAGTGAGTTTCCTGTAGGAAAATCAGATCGCCTCTATGGTGTTTAAGGGAAGCAAAGAGCTTGCCTCTCTTTTGAGGGCTGTTCAAGCCCTTCACATTATGAGAGAGTACCCGGAGACCCATGGGCAGGCAGCAGTGAGGTAGGCAGATTTGAAAGGGCGAGAGTGATTGGAGGTGGAGAAGGGGGAGGGGGAGACAGATCGAAGATATATGAAATGAGAGAGAGTGTGGTCAGAGGAGGGGTGGAAGGGAAAGAGGACCGGAGGGGGTGGGGGGGTGGTTGGTCGTCTGGCGGAGGAGGCCAGGACCGGTAAAGCTGACAAGGGGAGGGAATACTAGGCGTTGGGGGAGCACCTAGGTCAGCGGTAGGGCCCGGGGCCCTGTGGGGGCGCGGCATGGGGCCCTGATCGCGAATCACGAGCCGCTCGGGAAAAGATAGGAGGCAAGCCTCCCCTGGGGGTACCTGAGGGAGAAAGCTGGAGAGAGGACAGGTAGAGAAGATAGCTGGAGCGCCCGCCCCAAGGGGCGGAGAATAGGAGGGGGGGGAGGAGGGGGGAGAGTGGGTCAAGTATCTGCATGGAAACATATCAGGAGAGTAACTTTTGAGTATGTAAGCAGTTAGACATTTAAACTTCCAAACAACATAACATTTCAATAGAGGATAACAACAGTGCTATTGTGAAGCAACCAAGGGATCAGGAAGTAGCGTCACGAAGAGCCTAAGGTAATGTAGCACTTCAGGTGGGGGGGGGTACGACCAGAAGTGATCGTCCCAATTCAATGTGGGGTGCTGTAGCGTAGAGAGGTGAGAGTTCTCAGGGCACTGGGGGTGGAGCCTGGGGGGCCCAGGAGGACGGCACCGTGAACCACTCAGAACGAGGAGACCGAAGCGAATCCCGCCGTGTCCGTGGTGGGAGGGATGGAGAATGGACATCTTGGTCAGGAGCGGGGATGCCCAGTTTAGAGAGGAGTGTTTGGGCCTCAGATTGGTCTCTAGCTGTGAGGAGCTTCCCTTGGTGCCACACTAGGATCCGGAAAGGGAAACCCCAGCGGTACTTCACGTTGTGACGGGAGAGCAGGGAAGTGATGGGTTTGAAGTCCCTGCGTTTAGCTAAGGTTAGCGGGGATAAGTCCTGAAAAATCTGGAGTGGGGTGTTTTGGAAAGTCACAGATCCCAGCCGTCGGGCCTCCCTCATAACGGCCTCCTTCGCAGTGAAATAGTGCATTCGGAGAATGACATCTCTGGGCTGAGAAGAGTCCTGGGAGCGCGGTCGCAAGGCCCGGTGTGCTCGGTCCAGGAGGAGATGTTCCTCAGGGGTGTCGGGCGACTGGTATGCGAAAAGACGTTTAAGGTAGAGTTCAAGATGAGACGCCTCGACCTCCTCAGGGATACCCCGAATCCTCATATTATTTCTCCTTGCTCTATTGTCTTGGTCTTCGTTCTCCTCCCGGAGGTGGGCAACATCCTGACGGAGTTGATGCAGCTCGGTCTCTGCTGTTTGTTGGAACGTTACCACCTCTTCGACTCTTCTTTCGAGTTGGTCCGTTCTGGAGCCGATATCGGCTATATCGGATTTCAGGGAGTGTAGAGCTTGCACTGAGGACTTAATGTCCCGCATCTCCTTAAGGAGGGAGAGGAAGTCCTTGCGGGTGAGGGGTGTGAGATCGTCATCTTCGGCCTCCGATTCGGAGGGGCCCCGAGAGGGGCCGGGATTGTCGGGCCTGTTCGTGGCTGGGGTGCCTTTTTTGGTCAGAAATGGTGTGAGATCGGACCCCTGGGATTTTTTGTTACCCCTGGTCATTTTGAGGGCGTAGGGGGGTAGGTGGAAAGCAGGGTGAGGAGTGGGGGTGGCGTTCCAGCTGTGAGGCTCAGGGCCAGGGAAGGTGACTCGGGGGCTTTAAGGGGACATTACGGTGTGGACATCAGCCGGGCCCGGCAGATGGAGCCCGCTCCGGGAGGCCCGCGGGAGGAGAGGGAGGGCACCCCGGCCCGGACCGGAGGGTGAGGATCCGAAGTCGCAGGAGAGGGGGTCCCGGAGACTATCTCCACCGCTCGGGGACCACAGGGACGTGTCCCGGGCACGGACCAGCCGGCGATCGGGGCAGCCCCGCGGCGGGGACCCGGCGGGGGAGAGGACCGCGGGCCGATGTGTAAGCGATTCCCAGGCGGGTTCCCGTGGAGGCCTCAGTGGGGTTTAGGTGGATGGAGGCAGAAGGGACCGCGGTCCCGGAGACTCACCAGACGGCCGCCGCTGGAGCGGGTTGCAGAGAGCCGGAGGTTGAGGGTGGTCCGAGCCGGCACCTCTCGAAGGAGCGTGTATGGGCTTCCAGGTGAGTAGCAGGAGTGGGGGAGATCCCCTCAGCCTCAGTTTGATTAAGGTCGCAGGAGGGGGGGGGGATGGAGCTGCGTCCAACCACTCGAGCGTGGCTGGGCCGTCGGCCGTCTGCGGGTGCTGTGGGGTATGGTGCAGGATGAGGGACTGCAGCGGGGAGCAAGGGTCTGTGAAAGCGGCTCACCTCTGCACAGACGGGCTCTCCAGGCCGCAGGTCCTCCGCTTCTCCGCCCGGGTCCCGAGGTCCAAGATGGCCGCCGCCGTCAGGGCTCCGTGCCTCTCGCAGCCGCGTCCGCCCGGATTCTTCCCCCCTCCGCAGCACCGCCGATCTCCGGTGCCAGGTAAGGGAGGTCCGAGTGTTTAAAGCAGGGATGGGGGTCCCGTGAGGGCACTCCGGGGGCTCCAAGGGCGGACGCCCTCCGCGACGGGTATCGCCGGAAATCGAGGCCCCGGCTTCAGGTGGGTGCGTAGGCCGCAGTCCGCAGAAGCCAGTATACCGGCTTCCCGACTCCGCAGCACAGGTCCACCGGTGTGAGGGGGTCCCGGAGGGGTAGTAGATGGTTTGGTAGGTTGAAAAAGTGGTCTGGGGAGGGAAACAGAGGGATAATTTCCTCAGGGAGTAGAGAGCTCCCTGTTTGTGCAGCCACTCTAATCGGCCTCCAGGCCACGCCCCCCAGTACAGTAACTTTTAACATTTTAATTTGTTTTAATAGTATATTGACAGCATTGTTTTCTTTCAGAAATCCACTTAATTTTCTTTACCCTATTACTGAAATGGTAATTGACAAAAACAAGCTACATTGTCACCAGAAGAGCAATGCAAAATGTACAATTGATATTTCAAAATCATCTTTCCAGCTTGAATTTCAATGATGCATTGGGGCAACGATTTTGTGAGAAACATCTTCACCCTTAAAGAAAGATTTTCTTAACTTCTTACCTGTGTGCTGATTAGATATCACCTGGTTTTCACATTAAACAGATTCCCACTTGAGAAAGCAGCAAGGATGCAGTTAGGTTTATGTTTCCTGGTGTCAACCTGTATTATTTCAGTGGACATTGTAATGAGGATGCATCTTGCTGCCTTTCCAATGAAGCAAGTTTTAATCAGTAATAGGTGAAAAACCATTCCTACAAAGGTGTTAATCAGAGACTTGGCTTTGTGGACACTTTTCAGAGAGCAAATGTGTTAGCATAAAAATAAAGCCATAAAATGGAGAGCTGATTAATCACTCAATTGGATTTCTCTGCCTGCATAATTTTTTTCTCTGCAACCCCATGCTAAATTGTGCTTCCTGTTTTTTATAAAATGACTTCATCAAATCTGACTCTGATTGCATCAGAGAAGGCCAGGTACCCTACACTATAAGAGGTGGTTTGAAATTTTGACTTGTCTACTTAAAGATCACCAAAATTTGATCACACGGTCAATAACATTCCTGGGTGGGATTGAACCACCAACCTTTAGGTTAACAGCCGAATGCGCTTACCGATTGCGCCACAGAGACAGCTTGCAAAAGCATGTACTGACAAAGGCTAAAAAGCATTCATCTAGAAAGTTTCCTAGAAAAAGGTTAAAAAGGCAATAATCTGGAGAGTTTTGCAAGATTTTTCTTCCATTGACCAACTAAGAAACACATTGGTACTTTCACATGATGAGTGAGATACTTCAGGATCTCTGACACTTACATGAGCAGCAGAGTGGCGCAGCGGAAGCGTGCTGGGCCCATAACCCAGAGGTCGATGGATCGAAACCATCCTCTGCTATGTGCACTTATTTTTTTGTTAATTAAATTCTTCCAAAACTGGGATTGATATTTTGACTCTTTTATTTTTACTTAAAGTACAATAACTTTTAACATTTTAATTTGTTTTAATAGTATATTGACAGCATTGTTTTCTTTCAGTAATCCACTTAATTTTCTTTACCCTATTACTGAAATGGTAATTGACAAAAACAAGCTACATTGTCACCAGAAGAGCAATGCAAAATGTACAATTGATATTTCAAAATCATCTTTCCAGCTTGAATTTCAATGATGCATTGGGGCAACAATTTTGTGAGAAACATCTTCACACTTAAAGAAAGATTTTCTTAACTTCTTACCTGTGTACTGATTAGATATCACCTGGTTTTCACATTAAACAAATTCCCACTTGAGAAAGCAGCAAGGATGCAGTGAGGTTTATGTTTCCTGGTGTCAACCTGTATTATTTCAGTGGACATTGTAATGAGGATGCATCTTGCTGCCTTTCCAATGAAGCAAGTTTTAATCAGTAATAGGTGAAAAACCATTCCTACAAAGGTGTTAATCAGAGACTTGGCTTTGTGGACACTTTTCAGAGAGCAAATGTGTTAGCATAAAAATAAAGCCATAAAATGGAGAGCTGATTAATCACTCAATTGGATTTCTCTGCCTGCATAATTTTTTTTCTCTGCAACCCCATGCTAAATTGTGCTTCCTGTTTTTTATAAAATGACTTAATCAAATCTGACTCTGATTGCATCAGAGAAGGCCAGGTACCCTACACTATAAGAGGTGGTTTGAAATTTTGACTTGTCTACTTAAAGATCACCAAAATTTGATCACAAGGTCAGTTACTTCCCTGGGTAGGATTGAACCACCAACCTTTCGGTTAACAGGAGAATGCGCTAACCGATTGCGCCACAGAGACAGCTTGCAAAAGCATGTACTGACAAAGGCTAAAAAGCATTCATCTAGAAAGTTTCCTAGAAAAAGATTAAAAAGGCAATAATCTGGAGAGTTTTGCAAGATTTTTCTTCCATTGACCAACGAAGAAACACATTGGAACTTTCACATGATGAGTGAGTACTTCAGGATCTCTGACACTAACATGAGCAGCAGAGTGGCGCAGCGGAAGCGTGCTGGGCCCATAACCCAGAGGTTGATGGATCGAAACCATCCTCTGCTATGTGCACTTATTTTTTGGTTAATTAAATTCTTCCAAAACTGGGATTGATATTTTGACTCTTTTATTTTTACTTAAAGTACAATAACTTTTAACATTTTAATTTGTTTTAATAGTATATTGACAGCATTGTTTTCTTTCAGAAATCCACTTAATTTTCTTTACCCTATTACTGAAATGGTAATTGACAAAAACAAGCTATATTGTCACCAGAAGAGCAATGCAAAATGTACAATTGATATTTCAAAATCATCTTTCCAGCTTGAATTTCAATGATGCATTGGGGCAACGATTTTGTGAGAAACATCTTCACCCTTAAAGAAAGATTTTCTTAACTTCTTACCTGTGTGCTGATTAGATATCACCTGGTTTTCACATTAAACAGATTCCCACTTGAGAAAGCAGCAAGGATGCAGTGAGGTTTATGTTTCCTGGTGTCAACCTGTATTATTTCAGTGGACATTGTAATGAGGATGCATCTTGCTGCCTTTCCAATGAAGCAAGTTTTAATCAGTAATAGGTGAAAAACCATTCCTACAAAGGTGTTAATCAGAGACTTGACTTTGTGGACACTTTTCAGAGAGCAAATGTGTTAGCATAAAAATAAAGCCATAAAATGGAGAGCTGATTAATCACTCAATTGGATTTCTCTGCCTGCATAATTTTTTTTCTCTGCAACCCCATGCTAAATTGTGCTTCCTGTTTTTTATAAAATGACTTAATCAAATCTGACTCTGATTGCATCAGAGAAGGCCAGATACCCTACACTATAAGAGGTGGTTTGAAATTTTGACTTGTCTACTTAAAGATCACCAAAATTTGATCACACGGTCAATTACGTCCCTGGGTGGGATTAAACCACCAACCTTTCGGTTAACAGCCGAACGCGCTCACAGATTGCACCACAGAGACAGCTTGCAAAAGCTTGTACTGACAAAGGCTAAAAAGCATTCATCTAGAAAGTTTCCTAGAAAAAGGTTAAAAAGGCAATAATCTGGAGAGTTTTGCAAGATTTTTCTTCCATTGACCAATGAAGAAACACATTGGTACTTTCACATGATGAAGGAGTACTTCAGGATCTCTTACTATTACATGACCAGCAGAGGGGCGCAGCGGAAGCGTGCTGGGCCCATAACCCAGAGGTCGATGAATCGAAACCATCCTCTGCTATGTGCACTTATTTTTTTGTTAATTAAATTCTTCCAAAACTGGGATTGATATTTTGACTCTTTTATTTTTACCTAAAGTACAATAACTTTTAACATTTTAATTTGTTTTAATAGTATATTGACAGCATTGTTTTCTTTCAGAAATCCACTTAATTTTCTTTACCCTATTACTGAAATGGTAATTGACAAAAACAAGCTACATTGTCACCAGAAGAGCAATGCAAAATGTACAATTGATATTTCAAAATCATCTTTCCAGCTTGAATTTCAATGATGCATTGGGGCAACGATTTTGTGAGAAACATCTTCACCCTTAAATAAAGATTTTCTTAACTTCTTACCTGTGTGCTGATTAGATATCACCTGGTTTTCACATTAAACAGATTCCCACTTGAGAAAGCAGCAAGGATGCAGTGAGGTTTATGTTTCCTGGTGTCAACCTGTATTATTTCAGTGGACATTGTAATGAGGATGCATCTTGCTGCCTTTCCAATGAAGCAAGTTTTAATCAGTAATAGGTGAAAAACCATTCCTACAAAGGTGTTAATCAGAGACTTGGCTTTGTGGACACTTTTCAGAGAGCAAATGTGTTAGCATAAAAATAAAGCCATAAAATGGAGAGATGATTAATCACTCAATTGGATTTCTCTGCCTGCATAATTTTTTTTCTCTGCAACCCCATGCTAAATTGTGCTTCCTGTTTTTTATAAAATGACTTAATCAAATCTGACTGCATCAGAGAAGGCCAGGTACCCTACACTATAAGAGGTGGTTTGAAATTTTGACTTGTCTACTTAAAGATCACCAAAATTTGATCACAAGGTCAGTTACTTCCCTGGGTAGGATTGAACCACCAACCTTTCGGTTAACAGGAGAATGCGCTAACCGATTGCGCCACAGAGACAGCTTGCAAAAGCATGTACTGACAAAGGCTAAAAAGCATTCATCTAGAAAGTTTCCTAGAAAAAGATTAAAAAGGCAATAATCTGGAGAGTTTTGCAAGATTTTTCTTCCATTGACCAACGAAGAAACACATTGGAACTTTCACATGATGAGTGAGTACTTCAGGATCTCTGACACTAACATGAGCAGCAGAGTGGCGCAGCGGAAGCGTGCTGGGCCCATAACCCAGAGGTTGATGGATCGAAACCATCCTCTGCTATGTGCACTTATTTTTTGGTTAATTAAATTCTTCCAAAACTGGGATTGATATTTTGACTCTTTTATTTTTACTTAAAGTACAATAACTTTTAACATTTTAATTTGTTTTAATAGTATATTGACAGCATTGTTTTCTTTCAGAAATCCACTTAATTTTCTTTACCCTATTACTGAAATGGTAATTGACAAAAACAAGCTATATTGTCACCAGAAGAGCAATGCAAAATGTACAATTGATATTTCAAAATCATCTTTCCAGCTTGAATTTCAATGATGCATTGGGGCAACGATTTTGTGAGAAACATCTTCACCCTTAAAGAAAGATTTTCTTAACTTCTTACCTGTGTGCTGATTAGATATCACCTGGTTTTCACATTAAACAGATTCCCACTTGAGAAAGCAGCAAGGATGCAGTGAGGTTTATGTTTCCTGGTGTCAACCTGTATTATTTCAGTGGACATTGTAATGAGGATGCATCTTGCTGCCTTTCCAATGAAGCAAGTTTTAATCAGTAATAGGTGAAAAACCATTCCTACAAAGGTGTTAATCAGAGACTTGACTTTGTGGACACTTTTCAGAGAGCAAATGTGTTAGCATAAAAATAAAGCCATAAAATGGAGAGCTGATTAATCACTCAATTGGATTTCTCTGCCTGCATAATTTTTTTTCTCTGCAACCCCATGCTAAATTGTGCTTCCTGTTTTTTATAAAATGACTTAATCAAATCTGACTCTGATTGCATCAGAGAAGGCCAGATACCCTACACTATAAGAGGTGGTTTGAAATTTTGACTTGTCTACTTAAAGATCACCAAAATTTGATCACACGGTCAATTACGTCCCTGGGTGGGATTAAACCACCAACCTTTCGGTTAACAGCCGAACGCGCTCACAGATTGCACCACAGAGACAGCTTGCAAAAGCTTGTACTGACAAAGGCTAAAAAGCATTCATCTAGAAAGTTTCCTAGAAAAAGGTTAAAAAGGCAATAATCTGGAGAGTTTTGCAAGATTTTTCTTCCATTGACCAATGAAGAAACACATTGGTACTTTCACATGATGAAGGAGTACTTCAGGATCTCTTACTATTACATGACCAGCAGAGGGGCGCAGCGGAAGCGTGCTGGGCCCATAACCCAGAGGTCGATGAATCGAAACCATCCTCTGCTATGTGCACTTATTTTTTTGTTAATTAAATTCTTCCAAAACTGGGATTGATATTTTGACTCTTTTATTTTTACCTAAAGTACAATAACTTTTAACATTTTAATTTGTTTTAATAGTATATTGACAGCATTGTTTTCTTTCAGAAATCCACTTAATTTTCTTTACCCTATTACTGAAATGGTAATTGACAAAAACAAGCTACATTGTCACCAGAAGAGCAATGCAAAATGTACAATTGATATTTCAAAATCATCTTTCCAGCTTGAATTTCAATGATGCATTGGGGCAACGATTTTGTGAGAAACATCTTCACCCTTAAATAAAGATTTTCTTAACTTCTTACCTGTGTGCTGATTAGATATCACCTGGTTTTCACATTAAACAGATTCCCACTTGAGAAAGCAGCAAGGATGCAGTGAGGTTTATGTTTCCTGGTGTCAACCTGTATTATTTCAGTGGACATTGTAATGAGGATGCATCTTGCTGCCTTTCCAATGAAGCAAGTTTTAATCAGTAATAGGTGAAAAACCATTCCTACAAAGGTGTTAATCAGAGACTTGGCTTTGTGGACACTTTTCAGAGAGCAAATGTGTTAGCATAAAAATAAAGCCATAAAATGGAGAGATGATTAATCACTCAATTGGATTTCTCTGCCTGCATAATTTTTTTTCTCTGCAACCCCATGCTAAATTGTGCTTCCTGTTTTTTATAAAATGACTTAATCAAATCTGACTGCATCAGAGAAGGCCAGGTACCCTACACTATAAGAGGTGGTTTGAAATTTTGACTTGTCTACTTAAAGATCACCAAAACTTGATCACACGGTCAATAACATCCCTGGGTGGGATAGAACCACCAACCTTTAGGTTAACAGCCGAATGCGCTTACCGATTGCGCAACAGAGACAGCTTGCAAAAGCATGTACTGACAAAGGCTAAAAAGCATTCATCTAGAAAGTTTCCTAGAAAAAGGTTAAAAAGGCAATAATCTGGAGAGTTTTGCAAGATTTTTCTTCCATTGACCAACGAAGAAACACATTGGTACTTTCACATGATGAGTGAGTACTTCAGGATCTCTGACACTAACATGAGCAGCAGAGTGGCGCAGCGGAAGCGTGCTGGGCCCATAACCCAGAGGTCAATGGATCGAAACCATCCTCTGCTATGTGCACTTATTTTTTTGTTAATTAAATTCTTCCAAAACTGGGATTGATATTTTGACTCTTTTATTTTTACTTAAAGTACAATAACTTTTAACATTTTAATTTGTTTTAATAGTATATTGACAGCATTGTTTTCTTTCAGAAATCCACTTAATTTTCTTTACCCTATTACTGAAATGGTAATTGACAAAAACAAGCTACATTGTCACCAGAAGAGCAATGCAAAATGTACAATTGATATTTCAAAATCATCTTTCCAGATTGAATTTCAATGATGCATTGGGGCAACGATTTTGTGAGAAACATCTTCACCCTTAAAGAAAGATTTTCTTAACTTCTTACCTGTGTGCTGATTAGATATCACCTGGTTTTCACATTAAACAGATTTCCACTTGAGAAAGCAGCAAGGATGCAGTGAGGTTTATGTTTCCTGGTGTCAACCTGTATTATTTCAGTGGACATTGTAATGAGGATGCATCTTGCTGCCTTTCCAATGAAGCAAGTTTTAATCAGTAATAGGTGAAAAACCATTCCTACAAAGGTGTTAATCAGAGACTTGGCTTTGTGGACACTTTTCAGAGAGCAAATGTGTTAGCATAAAAATAAAGCCATAAAATGGAGAGCTGATTAATCACTCAATTGGATTTCTCTGCCTGCATAATTTTTTTTCTCTGCAACCCCATGCTAAATTGTGCTTCCTGTTTTTTATAAAATGACTTCATCAAATCTGACTCTGATTGCATCAGAGAAGGCCAGATACCCTACACCAGTGTTTCCCAACCACGGTCCTCAAGGCACACTAACAGTCCTGGTATTAGTGATATCCAGGCTTGAACACAGGTGACTTAATTAGTAGCTCAGTTATTTTGATTTAACCATCTGTGCTGAAGCCTGGATATCACTAAAACCTGCACTGTTGGTGTGCCTTGAGGACCGCGGTTGGGAATGCCTGCCCTACACTATAAGAGGTGGTTTGAAATTTTGACTTGTCTACTTAAAGATCACCAAAATTTGATCACACGGTCAATAACATTCCTGGGTGGGATTGAACCACCAAACTTTAGGTTAACAGCTGAATGCGCTTACCGATTGCGCCACAGAGACAGCTTGCAAAAGCATGTACTGACAAAGGCTAAAAAGCATTCATCTAGAAAGTTTCCTAGAAAAAGGTTAAAAAGGCAATAATCTGGAGAGTTTTGCAAGATTTTTCTTCCATTGACCAATGAAGAAACACATTGGTACTTTCACATGATGAAGGAGTACTTCAGGATCTCTTAAACTTACATGAGCAGCAGAGTGGCGCAGCGGAAGCGTGCTGGGCCCATAACCCAGAGGTCGATGGATCGAAACCATCCTCTGCTATGTGCACTTATTTTTTTGTTAATTAAATTCTTCCAAAACTGGGATTGATATTTTGACTCTTTTATTTTTACCTAAAGTACAGTAACTTTTAACATTTTAATTTGTTTTAATAGTATATTGACAGCATTGTTTTCTTTCAGAAATCCACTTAATTTTCTTTACCCTATTACTGAAATGGTAATTGACAAAAACAAGCTACATTGTCACCAGAAGAGCAATGCAAAATGTACAATTGATATTTCAAAATCATCTTTCCAGCTTGAATTTCAATGATGCATTGGGGCAACGATTTTGTGAGAAACATCTTCACCCTTAAAGAAAGATTTTCTTAACTTCTTACCTGTGTGCTGATTAGATATCACCTGGTTTTCACATTAAACAGATTCCCACTAGAGAAAGCAGCAAGGATGCAGTTAGGTTTATGTTTCCTGGTGTCAACCTGTATTATTTCAGTGGACATTGTAATGAGGATGCATCTTGCTGCCTTTCCAATGAAGCAAGTTTTAATCAGTAATAGGTGAAAAACCATTCCTACAAAGGTGTTAATCAGAGACTTGGCTTTGTGGACACTTTTCAGAGAGCAAATGTGTTAGCATAAAAATAAAGCCATAAAATGGAGAGCTGATTAATCACTCAATTGGATTTCTCTGCCTGCATAATTTTTTTCTCTGCAACCCCATGCTAAATTGTGCTTCCTGTTTTTTATAAAATGACTTCATCAAATCTGACTCTGATTGCATCAGAGAAGGCCAGGTACCCTACACTATAAGAGGTGGTTTGAAATTTTGACTTGTCTACTTAAAGATCACCAAAATTTGATCACACGGTCAATAACATTCCGGGGTGGGATTGAACCACCAACCTTTAGGTTAACAGCCGAATGCGCTTACCGATTGCGCCACAGAGACAGCTTGCAAAAGCATGTACTGACAAAGGCTAAAAAGCATTCATCTAGAAAGTTTCCTAGAAAAAGGTTAAAAAGGCAATAATCTGGAGAGTTTTGCAAGATTTTTCTTCCATTGACCAACTAAGAAACACATTGGTACTTTCACATGATGAGTGAGATACTTCAGGATCTCTGACACTTACATGAGCAGCAGAGTGGCGCAGCGGAAGCGTGCTGGGCCCATAACCCAGAGGTCGATGGATCGAAACCATCCTCTGCTATGTGCACTTATTTTTTTGTTAATTAAATTCTTCCAAAACTGGGATTGATATTTTGACTCTTTTATTTTTACCTAAAGTACAGTAACTTTTAACATTTTAATTTGTTTTAATAGTATATTGACAGCATTGTTTTCTTTCAGAAATCCACTTAATTTTCTTTACCCTATTACTGAAATGGTAATTGACAAAAACAAGCTACATTGTCACCAGAAGAGCAATGCAAAATGTACAATTGATATTTCAAAATCATCTTTCCAGCTTGAATTTCAATGATGCATTGGGGCAACGATTTTGTGAGAAACATCTTCACACTTAAAGAAAGATTTTCTTAACTTCTTACCTGTGTGCTGATTAGATATCACCTGGTTTTCACATTAAACAGATTCCCACTTGAGAAAGCAGCAAGGATGCAGTGAGGTTTATGTTTCCTGGTGTCAACCTGTATTATTTCAGTGGACATTGTAATGAGGATGCATCTTGCTGCCTTTCCAATGAAGCAAGTTTTAATCAGTAATAGGTGAAAAACCATTCCTACAAAGGTGTTAATCAGAGACTTGGCTTTGTGGACACTTTTCAGAGAGCAAATGTGTTAGCATAAAAATAAAGCCATAAAATGGAGAGCTGATTAATCACTCAATTGGATTTCTCTGCCTGCATAATTTTTTTTCTCTGCAACCCCATGCTAAATTGTGCTTCCTGTTTTTTATAAAATGACTTAATCAAATCTGACTCTGATTGCATCAGAGAAGGCCAGGTACCCTACACTATAAGAGGTGGTTTGAAATTTTGACTTGTCTACTTAAAGATCACCAAAATTTGATCACAAGGTCAGTTACTTCCCTGGGTAGGATTGAACCACCAACCTTTCGGTTAACAGGAGAATGCGCTAACCGATTTCGCCACAGAGACAGCTTGCAAAAGCATGTACTGACAAAGGCTAAAAAGCATTCATCCAGAAAGTTTCCTAGAAAAAGATTAAAAAGGCAATAATCTGGAGAGTTTTGCAAGATTTTTCTTCCATTGACCAACGAAGAAACACATTGGAACTTTCACATGATGAGTGAGTACTTCAGGATCTCTGACACTAACATGAGCAGCCGAGTGGCGCAGCGGAAGCGTGCTGGGCCCATAACCCAGAGGTTGATGGATCGAAACCATCCTCTGCTATGTGCACTTATTTTTTGGTTAATTAAATTCTTCCAAAACTGGGATTGATATTTTGACTCTTTTATTTTTACTTAAAGTACAATAACTTTTAACATTTTAATTTGTTTTAATAGTATATTGACAGCATTGTTTTCTTTCAGAAATCCACTTAATTTTCTTTACCCTATTACTGAAATGGTAATTGACAAAAACAAGCTATATTGTCACCAGAAGAGCAATGCAAAATGTACAATTGATATTTCAAAATCATCTTTCCAGCTTGAATTTCAATGATGCATTGGGGCAACGATTTTGTGAGAAACATCTTCACCCTTAAAGAAAGATTTTCTTAACTTCTTACCTGTGTGCTGATTAGATATCACCTGGTTTTCACATTAAACAGATTCCCACTTGAGAAAGCAGCAAGGATGCAGTGAGGTTTATGTTTCCTGGTGTCAACCTGTATTATTTCAGTGGACATTGTAATGAGGATGCATCTTGCTGCCTTTCCAATGAAGCAAGTTTTAATCAGTAATAGGTGAAAAACCATTCCTACAAAGGTGTTAATCAGAGACTTGGCTTTGTGGACACTTTTCAGAGAGCAAATGTGTTAGCATAAAAATAAAGCCATAAAATGGAGAGCTGATTAATCACTCAATTGGATTTCTCTGCTTGCATAATTTTTTTTCTCTGCAACCCCATGCTAAATTGTGCTTCCTGTTTTTTATAAAATGACTTAATCAAATCTGACTCTGATTGCATCAGAGAAGGCCAGATACCCTACACTATAAGAGGTGGTTTGAAATTTTGACTTGTCTACTTAAAGATCACCAAAATTTGATCACACGGTCAATTACGTCCCTGGGTGGGATTAAACCACCAACCTTTCGGTTAACAGCCGAACGCGCTCACAGATTGCACCACAGAGACAGCTTGCAAAAGCTTGTACTGACAAAGGCTAAAAAGCATTCATCTAGAAAGTTTCCTAGAAAAAGGTTAAAAAGGCAATAATCTGGAGAGTTTTGCAAGATTTTTCTTCCATTCACCAATGAAGAAACACATTGGTACTTTCACATGATGAAGGAGTACTTCAGGATCTCTTACTATTACATGACCAGCAGAGTGGCGCAGCGGAAGTGTGCTGGGCCCATAACCCAGAGGTCGATGGATCGAAACCATCCTCTGCTATGTGCACTTATTTTTTTGATAATTAAATTCTTCCAAAACTGGGATTGATATTTTGACTCTTTTATTTTTACCTAAAGTACAATAACTTTTAACATTTTAATTTGTTTTAATAGTATATTGACAGCATTGTTTTCTGTCAGAAATCCACTTAATTTTCTTTACCCTATTACTGAAATGGTAATTGACAAAAACAAGCTACATTGTCACCAGAAGAGCAATGCAAAATGTACAATTGATATTTCAAAATCATCTTTCCAGCTTGAATTTCAATGATGCATTGGGGCAACGATTTTGTGAGAAACATCTTCACCCTTAAATAAAGATTTTCTTAACTTCTTACCTGTGTGCTGATTAGATATCACCTGGTTTTCACATTAAACAGATTCCCACTTGAGAAAGCAGCAAGGATGCAGTGAGGTTTATGTTTCCTGGTGTCAACCTGTATTATTTCAGTGGACATTGTAATGAGGATGCATCTTGCTGCCTTTCCAATGAAGCAAGTTTTAATCAGTAATAGGTGAAAAACCATTCCTACAAAGGTGTTAATCAGAGACTTGGCTTTGTGGACACTTTTCAGAGAGCAAATGTGTTAGCATAAAAATAAAGCCATAAAATGGAGAGATGATTAATCACTCAATTGGATTTCTCTGCCTGCATAATTTTTTTTCTCTGCAACCCCATGCTAAATTGTGCTTCCTGTTTTTTATAAAATGACTTAATCAAATCTGACTGCATCAGAGAAGGCCAGGTACCCTACACTATAAGAGGTGGTTTGAAATTTTGACTTGTCTACTTAAAGATCACCAAAACTTGATCACACGGTCAATAACATCCCTGGGTGGGATAGAACCACCAACCTTTAGGTTAACAGCCGAATGCGCTTACCGATTGCGCAACAGAGACAGCTTGCAAAAGCATGTACTGACAAAGGCTAAAAAGCATTCATCTAGAAAGTTTCCTAGAAAAAGGTTAAAAAGGCAATAATCTGGAGAGTTTTGCAAGATTTTTCTTCCATTGACCAACGAAGAAACACATTGGTACTTTCACATGATGAGTGAGTACTTCAGGATCTCTGACACTAACATGAGCAGCAGAGTGGCGCAGCGGAAGCGTGCTGGGCCCATAACCCAGAGGTCAATGGATCGAAACCATCCTCTGCTATGTGCACTTATTTTTTTGTTAATTAAATTCTTCCAAAACTGGGATTGATATTTTGACTCTTTTATTTTTACTTAAAGTACAATAACTTTTAACATTTTAATTTGTTTTAATAGTATATTGACAGCATTGTTTTCTTTCAGAAATCCACTTAATTTTCTTTACCCTATTACTGAAATGGTAATTGACAAAAACAAGCTACATTGTCACCAGAAGAGCAATGCAAAATGTACAATTGATATTTCAAAATCATCTTTCCAGATTGAATTTCAATGATGCATTGGGGCAACGATTTTGTGAGAAACATCTTCACCCTTAAAGAAAGATTTTCTTAACTTCTTACCTGTGTGCTGATTAGATATCACCTGGTTTTCACATTAAACAGATTTCCACTTGAGAAAGCAGCAAGGATGCAGTGAGGTTTATGTTTCCTGGTGTCAACCTGTATTATTTCAGTGGACATTGTAATGAGGATGCATCTTGCTGCCTTTCCAATGAAGCAAGTTTTAATCAGTAATAGGTGAAAAACCATTCCTACAAAGGTGTTAATCAGAGACTTGGCTTTGTGGACACTTTTCAGAGAGCAAATGTGTTAGCATAAAAATAAAGCCATAAAATGGAGAGCTGATTAATCACTCAATTGGATTTCTCTGCCTGCATAATTTTTTTTCTCTGCAACCCCATGCTAAATTGTGCTTCCTGTTTTTTATAAAATGACTTCATCAAATCTGACTCTGATTGCATCAGAGAAGGCCAGATACCCTACACCAGTGTTTCCCAACCACGGTCCTCAAGGCACACTAACAGTCCTGGTATTAGTGATATCCAGGCTTGAACACAGGTGACTTAATTAGTAGCTCAGTTATTTTGATTTAACCATCTGTGCTGAAGCCTGGATATCACTAAAACCTGCACTGTTGGTGTGCCTTGAGGACCGCGGTTGGGAATGCCTGCCCTACACTATAAGAGGTGGTTTGAAATTTTGACTTGTCTACTTAAAGATCACCAAAATTTGATCACACGGTCAATAACATTCCTGGGTGGGATTGAACCACCAAACTTTAGGTTAACAGCTGAATGCGCTTACCGATTGCGCCACAGAGACAGCTTGCAAAAGCATGTACTGACAAAGGCTAAAAAGCATTCATCTAGAAAGTTTCCTAGAAAAAGGTTAAAAAGGCAATAATCTGGAGAGTTTTGCAAGATTTTTCTTCCATTGACCAATGAAGAAACACATTGGTACTTTCACATGATGAAGGAGTACTTCAGGATCTCTTAAACTTACATGAGCAGCAGAGTGGCGCAGCGGAAGCGTGCTGGGCCCATAACCCAGAGGTCGATGGATCGAAACCATCCTCTGCTATGTGCACTTATTTTTTTGTTAATTAAATTCTTCCAAAACTGGGATTGATATTTTGACTCTTTTATTTTTACCTAAAGTACAGTAACTTTTAACATTTTAATTTGTTTTAATAGTATATTGACAGCATTGTTTTCTTTCAGAAATCCACTTAATTTTCTTTACCCTATTACTGAAATGGTAATTGACAAAAACAAGCTACATTGTCACCAGAAGAGCAATGCAAAATGTACAATTGATATTTCAAAATCATCTTTCCAGCTTGAATTTCAATGATGCATTGGGGCAACGATTTTGTGAGAAACATCTTCACCCTTAAAGAAAGATTTTCTTAACTTCTTACCTGTGTGCTGATTAGATATCACCTGGTTTTCACATTAAACAGATTCCCACTAGAGAAAGCAGCAAGGATGCAGTTAGGTTTATGTTTCCTGGTGTCAACCTGTATTATTTCAGTGGACATTGTAATGAGGATGCATCTTGCTGCCTTTCCAATGAAGCAAGTTTTAATCAGTAATAGGTGAAAAACCATTCCTACAAAGGTGTTAATCAGAGACTTGGCTTTGTGGACACTTTTCAGAGAGCAAATGTGTTAGCATAAAAATAAAGCCATAAAATGGAGAGCTGATTAATCACTCAATTGGATTTCTCTGCCTGCATAATTTTTTTCTCTGCAACCCCATGCTAAATTGTGCTTCCTGTTTTTTATAAAATGACTTCATCAAATCTGACTCTGATTGCATCAGAGAAGGCCAGGTACCCTACACTATAAGAGGTGGTTTGAAATTTTGACTTGTCTACTTAAAGATCACCAAAATTTGATCACACGGTCAATAACATTCCGGGGTGGGATTGAACCACCAACCTTTAGGTTAACAGCCGAATGCGCTTACCGATTGCGCCACAGAGACAGCTTGCAAAAGCATGTACTGACAAAGGCTAAAAAGCATTCATCTAGAAAGTTTCCTAGAAAAAGGTTAAAAAGGCAATAATCTGGAGAGTTTTGCAAGATTTTTCTTCCATTGACCAACTAAGAAACACATTGGTACTTTCACATGATGAGTGAGATACTTCAGGATCTCTGACACTTACATGAGCAGCAGAGTGGCGCAGCGGAAGCGTGCTGGGCCCATAACCCAGAGGTCGATGGATCGAAACCATCCTCTGCTATGTGCACTTATTTTTTTGTTAATTAAATTCTTCCAAAACTGGGATTGATATTTTGACTCTTTTATTTTTACCTAAAGTACAGTAACTTTTAACATTTTAATTTGTTTTAATAGTATATTGACAGCATTGTTTTCTTTCAGAAATCCACTTAATTTTCTTTACCCTATTACTGAAATGGTAATTGACAAAAACAAGCTACATTGTCACCAGAAGAGCAATGCAAAATGTACAATTGATATTTCAAAATCATCTTTCCAGCTTGAATTTCAATGATGCATTGGGGCAACGATTTTGTGAGAAACATCTTCACACTTAAAGAAAGATTTTCTTAACTTCTTACCTGTGTGCTGATTAGATATCACCTGGTTTTCACATTAAACAGATTCCCACTTGAGAAAGCAGCAAGGATGCAGTGAGGTTTATGTTTCCTGGTGTCAACCTGTATTATTTCAGTGGACATTGTAATGAGGATGCATCTTGCTGCCTTTCCAATGAAGCAAGTTTTAATCAGTAATAGGTGAAAAACCATTCCTACAAAGGTGTTAATCAGAGACTTGGCTTTGTGGACACTTTTCAGAGAGCAAATGTGTTAGCATAAAAATAAAGCCATAAAATGGAGAGCTGATTAATCACTCAATTGGATTTCTCTGCCTGCATAATTTTTTTTCTCTGCAACCCCATGCTAAATTGTGCTTCCTGTTTTTTATAAAATGACTTAATCAAATCTGACTCTGATTGCATCAGAGAAGGCCAGGTACCCTACACTATAAGAGGTGGTTTGAAATTTTGACTTGTCTACTTAAAGATCACCAAAATTTGATCACAAGGTCAGTTACTTCCCTGGGTAGGATTGAACCACCAACCTTTCGGTTAACAGGAGAATGCGCTAACCGATTTCGCCACAGAGACAGCTTGCAAAAGCATGTACTGACAAAGGCTAAAAAGCATTCATCCAGAAAGTTTCCTAGAAAAAGATTAAAAAGGCAATAATCTGGAGAGTTTTGCAAGATTTTTCTTCCATTGACCAACGAAGAAACACATTGGAACTTTCACATGATGAGTGAGTACTTCAGGATCTCTGACACTAACATGAGCAGCCGAGTGGCGCAGCGGAAGCGTGCTGGGCCCATAACCCAGAGGTTGATGGATCGAAACCATCCTCTGCTATGTGCACTTATTTTTTGGTTAATTAAATTCTTCCAAAACTGGGATTGATATTTTGACTCTTTTATTTTTACTTAAAGTACAATAACTTTTAACATTTTAATTTGTTTTAATAGTATATTGACAGCATTGTTTTCTTTCAGAAATCCACTTAATTTTCTTTACCCTATTACTGAAATGGTAATTGACAAAAACAAGCTATATTGTCACCAGAAGAGCAATGCAAAATGTACAATTGATATTTCAAAATCATCTTTCCAGCTTGAATTTCAATGATGCATTGGGGCAACGATTTTGTGAGAAACATCTTCACCCTTAAAGAAAGATTTTCTTAACTTCTTACCTGTGTGCTGATTAGATATCACCTGGTTTTCACATTAAACAGATTCCCACTTGAGAAAGCAGCAAGGATGCAGTGAGGTTTATGTTTCCTGGTGTCAACCTGTATTATTTCAGTGGACATTGTAATGAGGATGCATCTTGCTGCCTTTCCAATGAAGCAAGTTTTAATCAGTAATAGGTGAAAAACCATTCCTACAAAGGTGTTAATCAGAGACTTGGCTTTGTGGACACTTTTCAGAGAGCAAATGTGTTAGCATAAAAATAAAGCCATAAAATGGAGAGCTGATTAATCACTCAATTGGATTTCTCTGCTTGCATAATTTTTTTTCTCTGCAACCCCATGCTAAATTGTGCTTCCTGTTTTTTATAAAATGACTTAATCAAATCTGACTCTGATTGCATCAGAGAAGGCCAGATACCCTACACTATAAGAGGTGGTTTGAAATTTTGACTTGTCTACTTAAAGATCACCAAAATTTGATCACACGGTCAATTACGTCCCTGGGTGGGATTAAACCACCAACCTTTCGGTTAACAGCCGAACGCGCTCACAGATTGCACCACAGAGACAGCTTGCAAAAGCTTGTACTGACAAAGGCTAAAAAGCATTCATCTAGAAAGTTTCCTAGAAAAAGGTTAAAAAGGCAATAATCTGGAGAGTTTTGCAAGATTTTTCTTCCATTCACCAATGAAGAAACACATTGGTACTTTCACATGATGAAGGAGTACTTCAGGATCTCTTACTATTACATGACCAGCAGAGTGGCGCAGCGGAAGTGTGCTGGGCCCATAACCCAGAGGTCGATGGATCGAAACCATCCTCTGCTATGTGCACTTATTTTTTTGATAATTAAATTCTTCCAAAACTGGGATTGATATTTTGACTCTTTTATTTTTACCTAAAGTACAATAACTTTTAACATTTTAATTTGTTTTAATAGTATATTGACAGCATTGTTTTCTGTCAGAAATCCACTTAATTTTCTTTACCCTATTACTGAAATGGTAATTGACAAAAACAAGCTACATTGTCACCAGAAGAGCAATGCAAAATGTACAATTGATATTTCAAAATCATCTTTCCAGCTTGAATTTCAATGATGCATTGGGGCAACGATTTTGTGAGAAACATCTTCACCCTTAAATAAAGATTTTCTTAACTTCTTACCTGTGTGCTGATTAGATATCACCTGGTTTTCACATTAAACAGATTCCCACTTGAGAAAGCAGCAAGGATGCAGTGAGGTTTATGTTTCCTGGTGTCAACCTGTATTATTTCAGTGGACATTGTAATGAGGATGCATCTTGCTGCCTTTCCAATGAAGCAAGTTTTAATCAGTAATAGGTGAAAAACCATTCCTACAAAGGTGTTAATCAGAGACTTGGCTTTGTGGACACTTTTCAGAGAGCAAATGTGTTAGCATAAAAATAAAGCCATAAAATGGAGAGCTGATTAATCACTCAATTGGATTTCTCTGCCTGCATAATTTTTTTTCTCTGCAACCCCATGCTAAATTGTGCTTCCTGTTTTTTATAAAATGACTTAATCAAATCTGACTGCATCAGAGAAGGCCAGGTACCCTACACTATAAGAGGTGGTTTGAAATTTTGACTTGTCTACTTAAAGATCACCAAAACTTGATCACACGGTCAATAACATCCCTGGGTGGGATAGAACCACCAACCTTTAGGTTAACAGCCGAATGCGCTTACCGATTTCGCCCCAGAGACAGCTTGCAAAAGCATGTACTGACAAAGGCTAAAAAGCAATCATCTAGAAAGTTTCCTAGAAAAAGGTTAAAAAGGCAATAATCTGGAGAGTTTTGCAAGATTTTTCTTCCATTGACCAACGAAGAAACACATTGGTACTTTCACATGATGAGTGAGTACTTCAGGATCTCTGACACTAACATGAGCAGCAGAGTGGCGCAGCGGAAGCGTGCTGGGCCCATAACCCAGAGGTAAATGGATCGAAACCATCCTCTGCTATGTGCACTTATTTTTTTGTTAATTAAATTCTTCCAAAACTGTGATTGATATTTTGACTCTTTTATTTTTACTTAAAGTACAATAACTTTTAACATTTTAATTTGTTTTAATAGTATATTGACAGCATTGTTTTCTTTCAGAAATCCACTTAATTTTCTTTACCCTATTACTGAAATGGTAATTGACAAAAACAAGCTACATTGTCACCAGAAGAGCAATGCAAAATGTACAATTGATATTTCAAAATCATCTTTCCAGCTTGAATTTCAATGATGCATTGGGGCAACGATTTTGTGAGAAACATCTTCACCCTTAAAGAAAGATTTTCTTAACTTCTTACCTGTGTGCTGATTAGATATCACCTGGTTTTCACATTAAACAGATTTCCACTTGAGAAAGCAGCAAGGATGCAGTGAGGTTTATGTTTCCTGGTGTCAACCTGTATTATTTCAGTGGACATTGTAATGAGGATGCATCTTGCTGCCTTTCCAATGAAGCAAGTTTTAATCAGTAATAGGTGAAAAACCATTCCTACAAAGGTGTTAATCAGAGACTTGGCTTTGTGGACACTTTTCAGAGAGCAAATGTGTTAGCATAAAAATAAAGCCATAAAATGGAGAGCTGATTAATCACTCAATTGGATTTCTCTGCCTGCATAATTTTTTTTCTCTGCAACCCCATGCTAAATTTTGCTTCCTGTTTTTTATAAAATGACTTAATCAAATCTGACTCTGATTGCATCAGAGAAGGCCAGGTACCCTACACTATAAGAGGTGGTTTGAAATTTTGACTTGTCTACTTAAAGATCACCAAAATTTGATCACAAGGTCAGTTACTTCCCTGGGTAGGATTGAACCACCAACCTTTCGGTTAACAGCCGAATGCGCTCACAGATTGCACCACAGAGACAGCTTGCAAAAGCTTGTACTGACAAAGGCTAAAAAGCATTCATCTAGAAAGTTTCCTAGAAAAAGGTTAAAAAGGCAATAATCTGGAGAGTTTTGCAAGATTTTTCTTCCATTGACCAATGAAGAAACACATTGGTACTTTCACATGATGAAGGAGTACTTCAGGATCTCTTACTATTACATGACCAGCAGAGTGGCGCAGCGGAAGCGTGCTGGGCCCATAACCCAGAGGTCGATGGATCGAAACCATCCTCTGCTATGTGCACTTATTTTTTTGTTAATTAAATTCTTCCAAAACTGGGATTGATATTTTGACTCTTTTATTTTTACCTAAAGTACAATAACTTTTAACATTTTAATTTGTTTTAATAGTATATTGACAGCATTGTTTTCTTTCAGAAATCCACTTAATTTTCTTTACCCTATTACTGAAATGGTAATTGACAAAAACAAGCTACATTGTCACCAGAAGAGCAATGCAAAATGTACAATTGATATTTCAAAATCATCTTTCCAGCTTGAATTTCAATGATGCATTGGGGCAACGATTTTGTGAGAAACATCTTCACCCTTAAATAAAGATTTTCTTAACTACTTACCTGTGTGCTGATTAGATATCACCTGGTTTTCACATTAAACAGATTCCCACTTGAGAAAGCAGCAAGGATGCAGTGAGGTTTATGTTTCCTGGTGTCAACCTGTATTATTTCAGTGGACATTGTAATGAGGATGCATCTTGCTGCCTTTCCAATGAAGCAAGTTTTAATCAGTAATAGGTGAAAAACCATTCCTACAAAGGTGTTAATCAGAGACTTTGCTTTGTGGACACTTTTCAGAGAGCAAATGTGTTAGCATAAAAATAAAGCCATAAAATGGAGAGCTGATTAATCACTCAATTGGATTTCTCTGCCTGCATAATTTTTTTTCTCTGCAACCCCATGCTAAATTGTGCTTCCTGTTTTTTATAAAATTACTTAATCAAATCTGACCGCATCTGAGAAGGCCAGGTACCCTACACTATAAGAGGTGGTTTGAAATTTTGACTTGTCTACTTAAAGATCACCAAAACTTGGTCACACGGTCAATAACATCCCTTGGTGGGATAGAACCACCAACCTTTAGGTTAACAGCCGAATGCGCTTACCGATTGCGCCACAGAGACAGCTTGCAAAAGCATGTACTGACAAAGGCTAAAAAGCATTCATCTAGAAAGTTTCCTAGAAAAAGGTTAAAAAGGCAATAATCTGGAGAGTTTTGCAAGATTTTTCTTCCATTGACCAACGAAGAAACACATTGGTACTTTCACATGATGAGTGAGTACTTCAGGATCTCTGACACTAACATGAGCAGCAGAGTGGCGCAGCAGAAGCGTGCTGGGCCCATAACCCAGAGGTCAATGGATCGAAACCATCCTCTGCTATGTGCACTTATTTTTTTGTTAATTAAATTCTTCCAAAACTGGGATTGATATTTTGACTCTTTTATTTTTACTTAAAGTACAATAACTTTTAACATTTTAATTTGTTTTAATAGTATATTGACAGCATTGTTTTCTTTCAGAAATCCACTTAATTTTCTTTACCCTATTACTGAAATGGTAATTGACAAAAACAAGCTACATTGTCACCAGAAGAGCAATGCAAAATGTACAATTGATATTTCAAAATCATCTTTCCAGCTTGAATTTCAATGATGCATTGGGGCAACGATTTTGTGAGAAACATCTTCACCCTTAAAGAAAGATTTTCTTAACTTCTTACCTGTGTGCTGATTAGATATCACCTGGTTTTCACATTAAACAGATTTCCACTTGAGAAAGCAGCAAGGATGCAGTGAGGTTTATGTTTCCTGGTGTCAACCTGTATTATTTCAGTGGACATTGTAATGAGGATGCATCTTGCTGCCTTTCCAATGAAGCAAGTTTTAATCAGTAATAGGTGAAAAACCATTCCTACAAAGGTGTTAATCAGAGACTTGGCTTTGTGGACACTTTTCAGAGAGCAAATGTGTTAGCATAAAAATAAAGCCATAAAATGGAGAGCTGATTAATCACTCAATTGGATTTCTCTGCCTGCATAATTTTTTTTCTCTGCAACCCCATGCTAAATTGTGCTTCCTGTTTTTTATAAAATGACTTCATCAAATCTGACTCTGATTGCATCAGAGAAGGCCAGATACCCTACACTATAAGAGGTGGTTTGAAATTTTGACTTGTCTACTTAAAGATCACCAAAATTTGATCACACGGTCAATAACATTCCTGGGTGGGATTGAACCACCAACCTTTAGGTTAACAGCTGAATGCGCTTACCGATTGCGCCACAGAGACAGCTTGCAAAAGCATGTACTGACAAAGGCTAAAAAGCATTCATCTAGAAAGTTTCCTAGAAAAAGGTTAAAAAGGCAATAATCTGGAGAGTTTTGCAAGATTTTTCTTCCATTGACCAACGAAGAAACACATTGGTACTTTCACATGATGAGTGAGTACTTCAGGATCTCTGACACTAACATGAGCAGCAGAGTGGCGCAGCGGAAGCGTGCTGGGCCCATAACCCAGAGGTCGATGGATCGAAACCATCCTCTGCTATGTGCACTTATATTTTGGTTAATTAAATTCTTCCAAAACTGGGATTGATATTTTGACTCTTTTATTTTTACTTAAAGTACAATAACTTTTAACATTTTAATTTGTTTTAATAGTATATTGACAGCATTGTTTTCTTTCAGAAATCCACTTAATTTTCTTTACCCTATTACTGAAATGGTAATTGACAAAAACAAGCTATATTGTCACCAGAAGAGCAATGCAAAATGTACAATTGATATTTCAAAATCATCTTTCCAGCTTGAATTTCAATGATGCATTGGGGCAACGATTTTGTGAGAAACATCTTCACACTTAAAGAAAGATTTTCTTAATTTCTTACCTGTGTGCTGATTAGATATCACCTGGTTTTCACATTAAACAGATTCCCACTTGAGAAAGCAGCAAGGATGCAGTGAGGTTTATGTTTCCTGGTGTCAACCTGTATTATTTCAGTGGACATTGTAATGAGGATGCATCTTGCTGCCTTTCCAATGAAGCAAGTTTTAATCAGTAATAGGTGAAAAACCATTCCTACAAAGGTGTTAATCAGAGACTTGGCTTTGTGGACACTTTTCAGAGAGCAAATGTGTTAGCATAAAAATAAAGCCATAAAATGGAGAGCTGATTAATCACTCAATTGGATTTCTCTGCCTGCATAATTTTTTTTCTCTGCAACCCCATGCTAAATTGTGCTTCCTGTTTTTTATAAAATGACTTCATCAAATCTGACTCTGATTGCATCAGAGAAGGCCAGATACCCTACACTATAAAAGGTGGTTTGAAATTTTGACATGTCTACTTAAAGATCACCAAAATTTGATCACACGGTCAATTACGTCCCTGGGTGGGATTAAACCACCAACCTTTCGGTTAACAGCCGAACGCGCTAACAGATTGCACCACAGAGACAGCTTGCAAAAGCTTGTACTGACAAAGGCTAAAAAGCATTCATCTAGAAAGTTTCCTAGAAAAAGGTTAAAAAGGCAATAATCTGGAGAGTTTTGCAAGATTTTTCTTCCATTGACCAATGAAGAAACACATTGGTACTTTCACATGATGAAGGAGTACTTCAGGATCTCTTAAACTTACATGAGCAGCAGAGTGGCGCAGCGGAAGCGTGCTGGGCCCATAACCCAGAGGTCGATGGATCGAAACCATCCTCTGCTATGTGCACTTATTTTTTTGTTAATTAAATTCTTCCAAAACTGGGATTGATATTTTGACTCTTTTATTTTTACCTAAAGTACAATAACTTTTAACATTTTAATTTGTTTTAATAGTATATTGACAGCATTGTTTTCTTTCAGAAATCCACTTAATTTTCTTTACCCTATTACTGAAATGGTAATTGACAAAAACAAGCTACATTGTCACCAGAAGAGCAATGCAAAATGTACAATTGATATTTCAAAATCATCTTTCCAGCTTGAATTTCAATGATGCATTGGGGCAACGATTTTGTGAGAAACATCTTCACCCTTAAAGAAAGATTTTCTTAACTTCTTACCTGTGTGCTGATTAGATATCACCTGGTTTTCACATTAAACAGATTCCCACTTGAGAAAGCAGCAAGGATGCAGTTCGGTTTATGTTTTCCGGTGTCAATCTGTATTATTTCAGTGGACATTGTAATGAGGATGCATCTTGCTGCCTTTCCAATGAAGCAAGTTTTAATCAGTAATAGGTGAAAAACCATTCCTACAAAGGTGTTAATCAGAGACTTGGCTTTGTGGACACTTTTCAGAGAGCAAATGTGTTAGCATAAAAATAAAGCCATAAAATGGAGAGCTGATTAATCACTCAATTGGATTTCTCTGCCTGCATAATTTTTTTCTCTGCAACCCCATGCTAAATTGTGCTTCCTGTTTTTTATAAAATGACTTCATCAAATCTGACTCTGATTGCATCAGAGAAGGCCAGGTACCCTACACTATAAGAGGTGGTTTGAAATTTTGACTTGTCTACTTAAAGATCATCAAAATTTGATCACACGGTCAATAACATTCCTGGGTGGGATTGAACCACCAACCTTTAGGTTAACAGCTGAATGCGCTTACCGATTGCGCCACAGAGACAGCTTGCAAAAGCATGTACTGACAAAGGCTAAAAAGCATTCATCTAGAAAGTTTCCTAGAAAAAGGTTAAAAAGGCAATAATCTGGAGAGTTTTGCAAGATTTTTCTTCCATTGACCAACGAAGAAACACATTGGTACTTTCACATGATGAGTGAGTACTTCAGGATCTCTGACACTAACATGAGCAGCAGAGTGGCGCAGCGGAAGCGTGCTGGGCCCATAACCCAGAGGTCGATGGATCGAAACCATCCTCTGCTATGTGCACTTATTTTTTGGTTAATTAAATTCTTCCAAAACTGGGATTGATATTTTGACTCTTTTATTTTTACTTAAAGTACAATAACTTTTAACATTTTAATTTGTTTTAATAGTATATTGACAGCATTGTTTTCTTTCAGAAATCCACTTAATTTTCTTTACCCTATTACTGAAATGGTAATTGACAAAAACAAGCTATATTGTCACCAGAAGAGCAATGCAAAATGTACAATTGATATTTCAAAATCATCTTTCCAGCTTGAATTTCAATGATGCATTGGGGCAACGATTTTGTGAGAAACATCTTCACACTTAAAGAAAGATTTTCTTAATTTCTTACCTGTGTGCTGATTAGATATCACCTGGTTTTCACATTAAACAGATTCCCACTTGAGAAAGCAGCAAGGATGCAGTGAGGTTTATGTTTCCTGGTGTCAACCTGTATTATTTCAGTGGACATTGTAATGAGGATGCATCTTGCTGCCTTTCCAATGAAGCAAGTTTTAATCAGTAATAGGTGAAAAACCATTCCTACAAAGGTGTTAATCAGAGACTTGGCTTTGTGGACACTTTTCAGAGAGCAAATGTGTTAGCATAAAAATAAAGCCATAAAATGGAGAGCTGATTAATCACTCAATTGGATTTCTCTGCCTGCATAATTTTTTTTCTCTGCAACCCCATGCTAAATTGTGCTTCCTGTTTTTTATAAAATGACTTCATCAAATCTGACTCTGATTGCATCAGAGAAGGCCAGATACCCTACACTATAAAAGGTGGTTTGAAATTTTGACATGTCTACTTAAAGATCACCAAAATTTGATCACACGGTCAATTACGTCCCTGGGTGGGATTAAACCACCAACCTTTCGGTTAACAGCCGAACGCGCTAACAGATTGCACCACAGAGACAGCTTGCAAAAGCTTGTACTGACAAAGGCTAAAAAGCATTCATCTAGAAAGTTTCCTAGAAAAAGGTTAAAAAGGCAATAATCTGGAGAGTTTTGCAAGATTTTTCTTCCATTGACCAATGAAGAAACACATTGGTACTTTCACATGATGAAGGAGTACTTCAGGATCTCTTAAACTTACATGAGCAGCAGAGTGGCGCAGCGGAAGCGTGCTGGGCCCATAACCCAGAGGTCGATGGATCGAAACCATCCTCTGCTATGTGCACTTATTTTTTTGTTAATTAAATTCTTCCAAAACTGGGATTGATATTTTGACTCTTTTATTTTTACCTAAAGTACAATAACTTTTAACATTTTAATTTGTTTTAATAGTATATTGACAGCATTGTTTTCTTTCAGAAATCCACTTAATTTTCTTTACCCTATTACTGAAATGGTAATTGACAAAAACAAGCTACATTGTCACCAGAAGAGCAATGCAAAATGTACAATTGATATTTCAAAATCATCTTTCCAGCTTGAATTTCAATGATGCATTGGGGCAACGATTTTGTGAGAAACATCTTCACCCTTAAAGAAAGATTTTCTTAACTTCTTACCTGTGTGCTGATTAGATATCACCTGGTTTTCACATTAAACAGATTCCCACTTGAGAAAGCAGCAAGGATGCAGTTCGGTTTATGTTTTCCGGTGTCAATCTGTATTATTTCAGTGGACATTGTAATGAGGATGCATCTTGCTGCCTTTCCAATGAAGCAAGTTTTAATCAGTAATAGGTGAAAAACCATTCCTACAAAGGTGTTAATCAGAGACTTGGCTTTGTGGACACTTTTCAGAGAGCAAATGTGTTAGCATAAAAATAAAGCCATAAAATGGAGAGCTGATTAATCACTCAATTGGATTTCTCTGCCTGCATAATTTTTTTCTCTGCAACCCCATGCTAAATTGTGCTTCCTGTTTTTTATAAAATGACTTCATCAAATCTGACTCTGATTGCATCAGAGAAGGCCAGGTACCCTACACTATAAGAGGTGGTTTGAAATTTTGACTTGTCTACTTAAAGATCACCAAAATTTGATCACACGGTCAATAACATTCCTGGGTGGGATTGAACCACCAACCGTTAGGTTAACAGCCGAATGCGCTAACCGATTGCGCCACAGAGACAGCTTGCAAAAGCATGTACTGACAAAGGCTAAAAAGCATTCATCTAGAAAGTTTCCTAGAAAAAGGTTAAAAAGGCAATAATCTGGAGAGTTTTGCAAGATTTTTCTTCCATTGACCAACGAAGAAACACATTGGTACTTTCACATAATGAGTGAGTACTTCAGGATCTCTGACACTAACATGAGCAGCAGAGTGGCGCAGCGGAAGCGTGCTGGGCCCATAACCCAGAGGTCGATGGATCGAAACCATCCTCTGCTATGTGCACTTATTTTTTTGGTTAATTAAATTCTTCCAAAACTGGGATTGATATTTTGACTCTTTTATTTTTACTTAAAGTACAATAACTTTTAACATTTTAATTTGTTTTAATAGTATATTGACAGCATTGTTTTCTTTCAGAAATCCACTTAATTTTCTTTACTCTATTACTGAAATGGTAATTGACAAAAACAAGCTATATTGTCACCAGAAGAGCAATGCAAAATGTACAATTGATATTTCAAAATCATCTTTCCAGCTTGAATTTCAATGATGCATTGGGGCAACGATTTTGTGAGAAACATCTTCACCCTAAAAGAAAGATTTTCTTAACTTCTTACCTGTGTGCTGATTAGATATCACCTGGTTTTCACATTAAACAGATTCCCACTTGAGAAAGCAGCAAGGATGCAGTGAGGTTTATGTTTCCTGGTGTCAACCTGTATTATTTCAGTGGACATTGTAATGAGGATGCATCTTGCTGCCTTTCCAATGAAGCAAGTTTTAATCAGTAATAGGTGAAAAACCATTCCTACAAAGGTGTTAATCAGAGACTTGGCTTTGTGGACACTTTTCAGAGAGCAAATGTGTTAGCATAAAAATAAAGCCATAAAATGGAGAGCTGATTAATCACTCAATTGGATTTATCTGCCTGCATAATTTTTTTTCTCTGCATCCCCATGCTAAATTGTGCTTCCTGTTTTTTATAAAATGACTTAATCAAATCTGACTCTGATTGCATCAGAGAAGGCCAGATACCCTACACTATAAGAGGTGGTTTGAAATTTTGACTTGTCTACTTAAAGATCACCAAAAATTGATCACACGGTCAATTACGTCCCTGGGTGGGATTAAACCACCAACCTTTCGGTTAACAGCCGAACGCGCTAACAGATTGCACCACAGAGACAGCTTGCAAAAGCTTGTACTGACAAAGGCTAAAAAGCATTCATCTAGAAAGTTTCCTAGAAAAAGGTTAAAAAGGCAATAATCTGGAGAGTTTTGCAAGATTTTTCTTCCATTGACCAATGAAGAAACACATTGGTACTTTCACATGATGAAGGAGTACTTCAGGATCTCTTAAACTTACATGAGCAGCAGAGTGGCGCAGCGGAAGCGTGCTGGGCCCATAACCCAGAGGTCGATGGATCGAAACCATCCTCTGATATGTGCACTTATTTTTTTGTTAATTAAATTCTTCCAAAACTGGGATTGATATTTTGACTCTTTTATTTTTACTTAAAGTACAATAACTTTTAACATTTTCATTTGTTTTAATAGTATATTGACAGCATTGTTTTCTTTCAGAAATCCACTTAATTTTCTTTACTCTATTACTGAAATGGTAATTGACAAAAACAAGCTATATTGTCACCAGAAGAGCAATGCAAAATGTACAATTGATATTTCAAAATCATCTTTCCAGCTTGAATTTCAATGATGCATTGGGGCAACGATTTTGTGAGAAACATCTTCACCCTTAAAGAAAGATTTTCTTAACTTCTTACCTGTGTGCTGATTAGATATCACCTGGTTTTCACATTAAACAGATTCCCACTTGAGAAAGCAGCAAGGATGCAGTGAGGTTTATGTTTCCTGGTGTCAACCTGTATTATTTCAGTGGACATTGTAATGAGGATGCATCTTGCTGCCTTTCCAATGAAGCAAGTTTTAATCAGTAATAGGTGAAAAACCATTCCTACAAAGGTGTTAATCAGAGACTTGGCTTTGTGGACACTTTTCAGAGAGCAAATGTGTTAGCATAAAAATAAAGCCATAAAATGGAGAGCTGATTAATCACTCAATTGGATTTCTCTGCCTGCATAATTTTTTTTCTCTGCAACCCCATGCTAAATTGTGCTTCCTTTTTTTTATAAAATGACTTAATCAAATCTGACTCTGGTTGCATCAGAGAAGGCCAGATACCCTACACTATAAGAGGTGGTTTGAAATTTTGACTTGTCTACTTAAAGATCACCAAAATTTGATCACACGGTCAATTACGTCCCAGGGTGGGATTAAACCACCAACCTTTCGGTTAACAGCCGAACGCGCTCACAGATTGCACCACAGAGACAGCTTGCAAAAGCTTGTACTGACAAAGGCTAAAAAGCATTCATCTAGAAAGTTTCCTAGAAAAAGGTTAAAAAGGCAATAATCTGGAGAGTTTTGCAAGATTTTTCTTCCATTGACCAACGAAGAAACACATTGGTACTTTCACATGATGAGTGAGTACTTCAGGATCTCTGACACTAACATGAGCAGCAGAGTGGCGCAGCGGAAGCGTGCTGGGCCCATAACCCAGAGGTCGATGGATCGAAACCATCCTCTGCTATGTGCACTTAATTTTTGGTTAATTAAATTCTTCCAAAACTGGGATTGATATTTTGACTCTTTTATTTTTACTTAAAGTACAATAACTTTTAACATTTTAATTTGTTTTAATAGTATATTGACAGCATTGTTTTCTTTCAGAAATCCACTTAATTTTCTTTACTCTATTACTGAAATGGTAATTGACAAAAACAAGCTATATTGTCACCAGAAGAGCAATGCAAAATGTACAATTGATATTTCAAAATCATCTTTCCAGCTTGAATTTCAATGATGCATTGGGGCAACGATTTTGTGAGAAACATCTTCACCCTTAAAGAAAGATTTTCTTAACTTCTTACCTGTGTGCTGATTAGATATCACCTGGTTTTCACATTAAACAGATTCCCACTTGAGAAAGCAGCAAGGATGCAGTGAGGTTTATTTTTCCTGGTGTCAACCTGTATTATTTCAGTGGACATTGTAATGAGGATGCATCTTGCTGCCTTTCCAATGAAGCAAGTTTTAATCAGTAATAGGTGAAAAACCATTCCTACAAAGGTGTTAATCAGAGACTTGGCTTTGTGGACACTTTTCAGAGAGCAAATGTGTTAGCATAAAAATAAAGCCATAAAATGGAGAGCTGATTAATCACTCAATTGGATTTCTCTGCCTGCATAATTTTTTTTCTCTGCAACCCCATGCTAAATTGTGCTTCCTGTTTTTTATAAAATGACTTAATCAAATCTGACTCTGGTTGCATCAGAGAAGGCCAGATACCCTACACTATAAGAGGTGGTTTGAAATTTTGACTTGTCTACTTAAAGATCACCAAAATTTGATCACACGGTCAATTACGTCCCTGGGTGGGATTAAACCACCAACCTTTCGGTTAACAGCCGAACGCGCTCACAGATTGCACCACAGAGACAGCTTGCAAAAGCTTGTACTGACAAAGGCTAAAAAGCATTCATCTAGAAAGTTTCCTAGAAAAAGGTTAAAAAGGCTATAATCTGGAGAGTTTTGCAAGATTTTTCTTCCATTGACCAACGAAGAAACACATTGGTACTTTCACATGATGAGTGAGTACTTCAGGATCTCTAACACTAACATGAGCAGCAGAGTGGCGCAGCGGAAGCGTGCTGGGCCCATAACCCAGAGGTCAATGGATCGAAACCATCCTCTGCTATGTGCACTTATTTTTTAGTTAATTAAATTCTTCCAAAACTGGGATTGATATTTTGACTCTTTTATTTTTACTTAAAGTACAATAACTTTTAACATTTTAATTTGTTTTAATAGTATATTGACAGCATTGTTTTCTTTCAGAAATCCACTTAATTTTCTGTACCCTATTACTGAAATGGTAATTGACAAAAACAAGCTACATTGTCACCAGAAGAGCAATGCAAAATGTACAATTGATATTTCAAAATCATCTTTCCAGCTTGAATTTCAATGATGCATTGGGGCAACGATTTTGTGAGAAACATCTTCACCCTTAAAGAAAGATTTTCTTAACTTCTTACCTGTGTGCTGATTAGATATCACCTGGTTTTCACATTAAACAGATTCCCACTTGAGAAAGCAGCAAGGATGCAGTGAGGTTTATGTTTCCTGGTGTCAACCTGTATTATTTCAGTGGACATTGTAATGAGGATGCATCTTGCTGCCTTTCCAATGAAGCAAGTTTTAATCAGTAATAGGTGAAAAACCATTCCTACAAAGGTGTTAATCAGAGACTTGGCTTTGTGGACACTTTTCAGAGAGCAAATGTGTTAGCATAAAAATAAAGCCATAAAATGGAGAGCTGATTAATCACTCAATTGGATTTCTCTGCCTGCATAATTTTTTTTCTCTGCAACCCCATGCTAAATTGTGCTTCCTGTTTTTTATAAAATGACTTCATCAAATCTGACTCTGATTGCATCAGAGAAGGCCAGATACCCTACACTATAAGAGGTGGTTTGAAATTTTGACTTGTCTACTTAAAGATCACCAAAATTTGATCACACGGTCAATAACATTCCTGGGTGGGATTGAACCACCAACCTTTAGGTTAACAGCCGAATGCGCTTACCGATTGCGCCACAGAGACAGCTTGCAAAAGCATGTACTGACAAAGGCTAAAAAGCATTCATCTAGAAAGTTTCCTAGAAAAAGGTTAAAAAGGCAATAATCTGGACAGTTTTGCAAGATTTTTCTTCCATTGACCAATGAAGAAACACATTGGTACTTTCACATGATGAGTGAGTACTTCAGGATCTCTGACACTAACATGAGCAGCAGAGTGGCGCAGCGGAAGCGTGCTGGGCCCATAACCCAGAGGTCGATGGATCGAAACCATCCTCTGCTATGTGCACTTACTTTTTGGTTAATTAAATTCTTCCAAAACTGGGATTGATATTTTGACTCTTTTATTTTTACTTAAAGTACAATAACTTTTAACATTTTAATTTGTTTTAATAGTATATTGACAGCATTGTTTTCTTTCAGAAATCCACTTAATTTTCTTTACCCTATTACTGAAATGGTAATTGACAAAAACAAGCTATATTGTCACCAGAAGAGCAATGCAAAATGTACAATTGATATTTCAAAATCATCTTTCCAGCTTGAATTTCAATGATGCATTGGGGCAACGATTTTGTGAGAAACATCTTCACCCTTAAAGAAAGATTTTCTTAACTTCTTACCTGTGTGCTGATTAGATATCACCTGGTTTTCACATTAAACAGATTCCCACTTGAGAAAGCAGCAAGGATGCAGTGAGGTTTATGTTTCCTGGTGTCAACCTGTATTATTTCAGTGGACATTGTAATGAGGATGCATCTTGCTGCCTTTCCAATGAAGCAAGTTTTAATCAGTAATAGGTGAAAAACCATTCCTACAAAGGTGTTAATCAGAGACTTGGCTTTGTGGACACTTTTCAGAGAGCAAATGTGTTAGCATAAAAATAAAGCCATAAAATGGAGAGCTGATTAATCACTCAATTGGATTTCTCTGCCTGCATAATTTTTTTTCTCTGCATCCCCATGCTAAATTGTGCTTCCTGTTTTTTATAAAATGACTTAATCAAATCTGACTCTGATTGCATCAGAGAAGGCCAGATACCCTACACTATAAGAGGTGGTTTGAAATTTTGACTTGTCTACTTAAAGATCACCAAAATTTGATCACACGGTCAATTACGTCCCTGGGTGGGATTAAACCACCAACCTTTCGGTTAACAGCCGAACGCGCTAACAGATTGCACCACAGAGACAGCTTGCAAAAGCATGTACTGACAAAGGCTAAAAAGCATTCATCTAGAAAGTTTCCTAGAAAAAGGTTAAAAAGGCAATAATCTGGAGAGTTTTGCAAGATTTTTCTTCCATTGACCAACGAAGAAACACATTGGTACTTTCAAATAATGAGTGAGTACTTCAGGATCTCTTAAACTTACATGAGCAGCAGAGTGGCGCAGCGGAAGCGTGCTGGGCCCATAACCCAGAGGTCGATGGATCGAAACCATCCTCTGCTATGTGCACTTATTTTTTTGTTAATTAAATTCTTCCAAAACTGGGATTGATATTTTGACTCTTTTATTTTTACCTAAAGTACAGTAACTTTTAACATTTTAATTTGTTTTAATAGTATATTGACAGCATTGTTTTCTTTCAGAAATCCACTTAATTTTCTTTACCCTATTACTGAAATGGTAATTGACAAAAACAAGCTACATTGTCACCAGAAGAGCAATGCAAAATGTACAATTGATATTTCAAAATCATCTTTCCAGCTTGAATTTCAATGATGCATTGGGGCAACGATTTTGTGAGAAACATCTTCACCCTTAAAGAAAGATTTTCTTAACTTCTTACCTGTGTGCTGATTAGATATCACCTGGTTTTCACATTAAACAGATTCCCACTTGAGAAAGCAGCAAGGATGCAGTGAGGTTTATGTTTCCTGGTGTCAACCTGTATTATTTCAGTGGACATTGTAATGAGGATGCATCTTGCTGCCTTTCCAATGAAGCAAGTTTTAATCAGTAATAGGTGAAAAACCATTCCTACAAAGGTGTTAATCAGAGACTTGGCTTTGTGGACACTTTTCAGAGAGCAAATGTGTTAGCATAAAAATAAAGCCATAAAATGGAGAGCTGATTAATCACTCAATTGGATTTCTCTGCCTGCATCATTTTTTTCTCTGCAACCCCATGCTAAATTGTGCTTCCTGTTTTTTATAAAATGACTTCATCAAATCTGACTCTGATTGCATCAGAGAAGGCCAGGTACCCTACACTATAAGAGGTGGTTTGAAATTTTGACTTGTCTACTTAAAGATCACCAAAATTTGATCACACGGTCAATAACATTCCTGGGTGGGATTGAACCACCAGCCTTTAGGTTAACAGCCGAATGCGCTTACCGATTGCGCCACAGAGACAGCTTGCAAAAGCATGTACTGACAAAGGCTAAAAAGCATTCATCTAGAAAGTTTCCTAGAAAAAGGTTAAAAAGGCAATAATCTGGAGAGTTTTGCAAGATTTTTCTTCCATTGACCAATGAAGAAACACATTGGTACTTTCACATGATGAAGGAGTACTTCAGGATCTCTTAAACTTACATGAGCAGCAGAGTGGCGCAGCGGAAGCGTGCTGGGCCCATAACCCAGAGGTCGATGGATCGAAACCATCCTCTGCTACGTGCACTTATTTTTTTGTTAATTAAATTCTTCCAAAAATGGGATTGATATTTTGACTCTTTTATTTTTACCTAAAGTACAGTAACTTTTAACATTTTAATTTGTTTTAATAGTATATTGACAGCATTGTTTTCTTTCAGAAATCCACTTAATTTTCTTTACCCTATTACTGAAATGGTAATTGACAAAAACAAGCTACATTGTCACCAGAAGAGCAATGCAAAATGTACAATTGATATTTCAAAATCATCTTTCCAGCTTGAATTTCAATGATGCATTGGGGCAACGATTTTGTGAGAAACATCTTCACCCTTAAAGAAAGATTTTCTTAACTTCTTACCTGTGTGCTGATTAGATATCACCTGGTTTTCACATTAAACAGATTCCCACTTGAGAAAGCAGCAAGGATGCAGTGAGGTTTATGTTTCCTGGTGTCAACCTGTATTATTTCAGTGGACATTGTAATGAGGATGCATCTTGCTGCCTTTCCAATGAAGCAAGTTTTAATCAGTAATAGGTGAAAAACCATTCCTACAAAGGTGTTAATCAGAGACTTGGCTTTGTGGACACTTTTCAGAGAGCAAATGTGTTAGCATAAAAATAAAGCCATAAAATGGAGAGCTGATTAATCACTCAATTGGATTTATCTGCCTGCATAATTTTTTTTCTCTGCATCCCCATGCTAAATTGTGCTTCCTGTTTTTTATAAAATGACTTAATCAAATCTGACTCTGATTGCATCAGAGAAGGCCAGATACCCTACACTATAAGAGGTGGTTTGAAATTTTGACTTGTCTACTTAAAGATCACCAAAATTTGATCACACGGTCAATTACGTCCCTGGGTGGGATTAAACCACCAACCTTTCGGTTAACAGCCGAACGCGCTCACAGATTGCACCACAGAGACAGCTTGCAAAAGCTTGTACTGACAAAGGCTAAAAAGCATTCATCTAGAAAGTTTCCTAGAAAAAGGTTAAAAAGGCAATAATCTGGAGAGTTTTGCAAGATTTTTCTTCCATTGACCAACGAAGAAACACATTGGTACTTTCACATGATGAGTGAGTACTTCAGGATCTCTGACACTAACATGAGCAGCAGAGTGGCGCAGCGGAAGCGTGCTGGGCCCATAACCCAGAGGTCGATGGATCGAAACCATCCTCTGCTATGTGCACTTAATTTTTGGTTAATTAAATTCTTCCAAAACTGGGATTGATATTTTGACTCTTTTATTTTTACTTAAAGTACAATAACTTTTAACATTTTAATTTGTTTTAATAGTATATTGACAGCATTGTTTTCTTTCAGAAATCCACTTAATTTTCTTTACTCTATTACTGAAATGGTAATTGACAAAAACAAGCTATATTGTCACCAGAAGAGCAATGCAAAATGTACAATTGATATTTCAAAATCATCTTTCCAGCTTGAATTTCAATGATGCATTGGGGCAACGATTTTGTGAGAAACATCTTCACCCTTAAAGAAAGATTTTCTTAACTTCTTACCTGTGTGCTGATTAGATATCACCTGGTTTTCACATTAAACAGATTCCCACTTGAGAAAGCAGCAAGGATGCAGTGAGGTTTATTTTTCCTGGTGTCAACCTGTATTATTTCAGTGGACATTGTAATGAGGATGCATCTTGCTGCCTTTCCAATGAAGCAAGTTTTAATCAGTAATAGGTGAAAAACCATTCCTACAAAGGTGTTAATCAGAGACTTGGCTTTGTGGACACTTTTCAGAGAGCAAATGTGTTAGCATAAAAATAAAGCCATAAAATGGAGAGCTGATTAATCACTCAATTGGATTTCTCTGCCTGCATAATTTTTTTCTCTGCAACCCCATGCTAAATTGTGCTTCCTGTTTTTTATAAAATGACTTAATCAAATCTGACTCTGGTTGCATCAGAGAAGGCCAGATACCCTACACTATAAGAGGTGGTTTGAAATTTTGACTTGTCTACTTAAAGATCACCAAAATTTGATCACACGGTCAATTACGTCCCTGGGTGGGATTAAACCACCAACCTTTCGGTTAACAGCCGAACGCGCTCACAGATTGCACCACAGAGACAGCTTGCAAAAGCTTGTACTGACAAAGGCTAAAAAGCATTCATCTAGAAAGTTTCCTAGAAAAAGGTTAAAAAGGCTATAATCTGGAGAGTTTTGCAAGATTTTTCTTCCATTGACCAACGAAGAAACACATTGGTACTTTCACATGATGAGTGAGTACTTCAGGATCTCTGACACTAACATGAGCAGCAGAGTGGCGCAGCGGAAGCGTGCTGGGCCCATAACCCAGAGGTCAATGGATCGAAACCATCCTCTGCTATGTGCACTTATTTTTTTGTTAATTAAATTCTTCCAAAACTGGGATTGATATTTTGACTCTTTTATTTTTACTTAAAGTACAATAACTTTTAACATTTTAATTTGTTTTAATAGTATATTGACAGCATTGTTTTCTTTCAGAAATCCACTTAATTTTCTGTACCCTATTACTGAAATGGTAATTGACAAAAACAAGCTACATTGTCACCAGAAGAGCAATGCAAAATGTACAATTGATATTTCAAAATCATCTTTCCAGCTTGAATTTCAATGATGCATTGGGGCAACGATTTTGTGAGAAACATCTTCACCCTTAAAGAAAGATTTTCTTAACTTCTTACCTGTGTGCTGATTAGATATCACCTGGTTTTCACATTAAACAGATTCCCACTTGAGAAAGCAGCAAGGATGCAGTGAGGTTCATGTTTCCTGGTGAAAACCTGTATTATTTCAGTGGACATTGTAATGAGGATGCATCTTGCTGCCTTTCCAATGAAGCAAGTTTTAATCAGTAATAGGTGAAAAACCATTCCTACAAAGGTGTTAATCAGAGACTTGGCTTTGTGGACACTTTTCAGAGAGCAAATGTGTTAGCATAAAAATAAAGCCATAAAATGGAGAGCTGATTAATCACTCAATTGGATTTCTCTGCCTGCATAATTTTTTTTCTCTACTATCCCCATGCTAAATTGTGCTTCCTGTTTTTTATAAAATGACTTCATCAAATCTGACTCTGATTGCATCAGAGAAGGCCAGATACCCTACACTATAAGAGGTGGTTTGAAATTTTGACTTGTCTACTTAAAGATCACCAAAATTTGATCACACGGTCAATAACATTCCTGGGTGGGATTGAACCACCAACCTTTAGGTTAACAGCCGAATGCGCTTACCGATTGCGCCACAGAGACAGCTTGCAAAACCATGTACTGACAAAGGCTAAAAAGCATTCATCTAGAAAGTTTCCTAGAAAAAGGTTAAAAAGGCAATAATCTGGACAGTTTTGCAAGATTTTTCTTCCATTGACCAATGAAGAAACACATTGGTACTTTCACATGATGAGTGAGTACTTCAGGATCTCTTAAACTTACATGAGCAGCAGAGTGGCGCAGCGGAAGCGTGCTGGGCCCATAACCCAGAGGTCGATGGATCGAAACCATCCTCTGCTATGTGCACTTATTTTTTTGTTAATTAAATTCTTCCAAAACTGGGATTGATATTTTGACTCTTTTATTTTTACCTAAAGTACAGTAACTTTTAACATTTTAATTTGTTTTAATAGTATATTGACAGCATTGTTTTCTTTCAGAAATCCACTTAATTTTCTTTACCCTATTACTGAAATGGTAATTGACAAAAACAAGCTACATTGTCACCAGAAGAGCAATTCAAAATGTACAATTGATATTTCAAAATCATCTTTCCAGCTTGAATTTCAATGATGCATTGGGGCAACGATTTTGTGAGAAACATCTTCACCCTTAAAGAAAGATTTTCTTAACTTCTTACCTGTGTGCTGATTAGATATCACCTGGTTTTCACATTAAACAGATTCCCACTTGAGAAAGCAGCAAGGATGCAGTGAGGTTTATGTTTCCTGGTGTCAACCTGTATTATTTCAGTGGACATTGTAATGAGGATGCATCTTGCTGCCTTTCCAATGAAGCAAGTTTTAATCAGTAATAGGTGAAAAACCATTCCTACAAAGGTGTTAATCAGAGACTTGGCTTTGTGGACACTTTTCAGAGAGCAAATGTGTTAGCATAAAAATAAAGCCATAAAATGGAGAGCTGATTAATCACTCAATTGGATTTCTCTGCCTGCATCATTTTTTTCTCTGCAACCCCATGCTAAATTGTGCTTCCTGTTTTTTATAAAATGACTTCATCAAATCTGACTCTGATTGCATCAGAGAAGGCCAGGTACCCTACACTATAAGAGGTGGTTTGAAATTTTGACTTGTCTACTTAAAGATCACCAAAATTTGATCACACGGTCAATAACATTCCTGGGTGGGATTGAACCACCAGCCTTTAGGTTAACAGCCGAATGCGCTTACCGATTACGCCACAGAGACAGCTTGCAAAAGCATGTACTGACAAAGGCTAAAAAGCATTCATCTAGAAAGTTTCCTAGAAAAAGGTTAAAAAGGCAATAATCTGGAGAGTTTTGCAAGATTTTTCTTCCATTGACCAATGAAGAAACACATTGGTACTTTCACATGATGAAGGAGTACTTCAGGATCTCTTAAACTTACATGAGCAGCAGAGTGGCGCAGCGGAAGCGTGCTGGGCCCATGACCCAGAGGTCGATGGATCGAAACCATCCTCTGCTACGTGCACTTATTTTTTTGTTAATTAAATTCTTCCAAAAATGGGATTGATATTTTGACTCTTTTATTTTTACCTAAAGTACAGTAACTTTTAACATTTTAATTTGTTTTAATAGTATATTGACAGCATTGTTTTCTTTCAGAAATCCACTTAATTTTCTTTACCCTATTACTGAAATGGTAATTGACAAAAACAAGCTACATTGTCACCAGAAGAGCAATGCAAAATGTACAATTGATATTTCAAAATCATCTTTCCAGCTTGAATTTCAATGATGCATTGGGGCAACGATTTTGTGAGAAACATCTTCACCCTTAAAGAAAGATTTTCTTAACTTCTTACCTGTGTGCTGATTAGATATCACCTGGTTTTCACATTAAACAGATTCCCACTTGAGAAAGCAGCAAGGATGCAGTTAGGTTTATGTTTCCTGGTGTCAACCTGTATTATTTCAGTTGACATTGTAATGAGGATGCATCTTGCTGCCTTTCCAATGAAGCAAGTTTTAATCAGTAATAGGTGAAAAACCATTCCAACAAAGGTGTTAATCAGAGACTTGGCTTTGTGGACACTTTTCAGAGAGCAAATGTGTTAGCATAAAAATAAAGCCATAAAATGGAGAGCTGATTAATCACTCAATTGGATTTCTCTGCCTGCATCATTTTTTTCTCTGCAACCCCATGCTAAATTGTGCTTCCTGTTTTTTATAAAATGACTTCATCAAATCTGACTCTGATTGCATCAGAGAAGGCCAGGTACCCTACACTATAAGAGGTGGTTTGACATTTTGACTTGTCTACTTAAAGATCACCAAAATTTGATCACACGGTCAATAACATTCCTGGGTGGGATTGAACCACCAACCTTTAGGTTAACAGCCGAATGCGCTTACCGATTGCGCCACAGAGACAGCTTGCAAAAGCATGTACTGACAAAGGCTAAAAAGCATTCATCTAGAAAGTTTCCTAGAAAAAGGTTAAAAAGGCAATAATCTGGAGAGTTTTGCAAGATTTTTCTTCCATTGACCAACGAAGAAACACATTGGTACTTTCACATAATAAGTGAGTACTTCAGGATCTCTTACACTAACATGAGCAGCAGAGTGGCGCAGCGGAAGCGTGCTGGGCCCATAACCCAGAGGTCGATGGATCGAAACCATCCTCTGCTATGTGCACTTATTTTTTGGTTAATTAAATTCTTCCAAAACTGGGATTGATATTTTGACTCTTTTATTTTTACTTAAAGTACAATAACTTTTAACATTTTAATTTGTTTTAATAGTATATTGACAGCATTGTTTTCTTTCAGAAATCCACTTAATTTTCTTTACTCTATTACTGAAATGTTAATTGACAAAAACAAGCTATATTGTCACTTGAAGAGCAATGCAAAATGTACAATTGATATTTCAAAATCATCTTTCCAGCTTGAATTTCAATGATGCATTGGGGCAACGATTTTGTGAGAAACATCTTCACCCTTAAAGAAAGATTTTCTTAACTTCTTACCTGTGTGCTGATTAGATATCACCTGGTTTTCACATTAAACAGATTCCCACTTGAGAAAGCAGCAAGGATGCAGTGAGGTTTATGTTTCCTGGTGTCAACCTGTATTATTTCAGTGGACATTGTAATGAGGATGCATCTTGCTGCCTTTCCAATGAAGCAAGTTTTAATCAGTAATAGGTGAAAAACCATTCCTACAAAGGTGTTAATCAGAGACTTGGCTTTGTGGACACTTTTCAGAGAGCAAATGTGTTAGCATAAAAATAAAGCCATAAAATGGAGAGCTGATTAATCACTCAATTGGATTTCTCTGCCTGCATAATTTTTTTTCTCTGCAACCCCATGCTAAATTGTGCTTCCTGTTTTTTATAAAATGACTTAATCAAATCTGACTCTGGTTGCATCAGAGAAGGCCAGATACCCTACACTATAAGAGGTGGTTTGAAATTTTGACTTGTCTACTTAAAGATCACCAAAATTTGATCACACGGTCAATAACATTCCTGGGTGGGATTGAACCACCAACCTTTAGGTTAACAGCCGAACGCGCTAACAGATTGCACCACAGAGACAGCTTGCAAAAGCTTGTACTGACAAAGGCTAAAAAGCATTCATCTAGAAAGTTTCCTAGAAAAAGGTTAAAAAGGCAATAATCTGGAGAGTTTTGCAAGATTTTTCTTCCATTGACCAATGAAGAAACACATTGGTACTTTCACATGATGAAGGAGTACTTCAGGATCTCTTAAACTTACATGAGCAGCAGAGTGGCGCAGCGGAAGCGTGCTGGGCCCATAACCCAGAGGTCGATGGATCGAAACCATCCTCTGCTATGTGCACTTATTTTTTTGTTAATTAAATTCTTCCAAAACTGGGATTGATATTTTGACTCTTTTATTTTTACCTAAAGTACAGTAACTTTTAACATTTTAATTTGTTTTAATAGTATATTGACAGCATTGTTTTCTTTCAGAAATCCACTTAATTTTCTTTACCCTATTACTGAAATGGTAATTGACAAAAACAAGCTACATTGTCACCAGAAGAGCAATGCAAAATGTACAATTGATATTTCAAAATCATCTTTCCAGCTTGAATTTCAATGATGCATTGGGGCAACGATTTTGTGAGAAACATCTTCACCCTTAAAGAAAGATTTTCTTAACTTCTTACCTGTGTGCTGATTAGATATCACCTGGTTTTCACATTAAACAGATTCCCACTTGAGAAAGCAGCAAGGATGCAGTGAGGTTTATGTTTCCTGGTGTCAACCTGTATTATTTCAGTGGACATTGTAATGAGGATGCATCTTGCTGCCTTTCCAATGAAGCAAGTTTTAATCAGTAATAGGTGAAAAACCATTCCTACAAAGGTGTTAATCAGAGACTTGGCTTTGTGGACACTTTTCAGAGAGCAAATGTGTTAGCATAAAAATAAAGCCATAAAATGGAGAGCTGATTAATCACTCAATTGGATTTCTCTGCCTGCATAATTTTTTTCTCTGCAACCCCATGCTAAATTGTGCTTCCTGTTTTTTATAAAATGACTTCATCAAATCTGACTCTGATTGCATCAGAGAAGGCCAGGTACCCTACACTATAAGAGGTGGTTTGAAATTTTGACTTGTCTACTTAAAGATCACCAAAATTTGATCACACGGTCAATAACATTCCTGGGTGGGATTGAACCACCAGCCTTTAGGTTAACAGCCGAATGCACTTACCGATTGCGCCACAGAGACAGCTTGCAAAAGCATGTACTGACAAAGGCTAAAAAGCATTCATCTAGAAAGTTTCCTAGAAAAAGGTTAAAAAGGCAATAATCTGGAGAGTTTTGCAAGATTTTTCTTCCATTGACCAATGAAGAAACACATTGGTACTTTCACATGATGAAGGAGTACTTCAGGATCTCTGGCACTTACATGAGCAGCAGAGTGGCGCAGCGGAAGCGTGCTGGGCCCATAACCCAGAGGTCGATGGATCGAAACCATCCTCTGCTATGTGCACTTATTTTTTTGTTCATTAAATTCTTCCAAAACTGGGATTGATATTTTGACTCTTTTATTTTTACCTAAAGTACAGTAACTTTTAACATTTTAATTTGTTTCAATAGTATATTGACAGCATTGTTTTCTTTCAGAAATCCACTTAATTTTCTTTACCCTATTACTGAAATGGTAATTGACAAAAACAAGCTACATTGTCACCAGAAGAGCAATGCAAAATGTACAATTGATATTTCAAAATCATCTTTCCAGCTTGAATTTCAAAGATGCATTGGGGCAACGATTTTGTGAGAAACATCTTCACCCTTAAAGAAAGATTTTCTTAACTTCTTACCTGTGTGCTGATTAGATATCACCTGGTTTTCACATTAAACAGATTCCCACTTGAGAAAGCAGCAAGGATGCAGTTAGGTTTATGTTTCCTGGTGTCAACCTGTATTATTTCAGTGGACATTGTAATGAGGATGCATCTTGCTGCCTTTCCAATGAAGCAAGTTTTAATCAGTAATAGGTGAAAAACCATTCCTACAAAGGTGTTAATCAGAGACTTGGCTTTGTGGACACTTTTCAGAGAGCAAATGTGTTAGCATAAAAATAAAGCCATAAAATGGAGAGCTGATTAATCACTCAATTGGATTTCTCTGCCTGCATAATTTTTTTCTCTGCAACCCCATGCTAAATTGTGCTTCCTGTTTTTTATAAAATGACTTCATCAAATCTGACTCTGATTGCATCAGAGAAGGCCAGGTACCCTACACTATAAGAGGTGGTTTGAAATTTTGACTTGTCTACTTAAAGATCACCAAAATTTGATCACACGGTCAATAACATTCCTGGGTGGGATTGAACCACCAACCTTTAGGTTAACAGCCGAATGCGCTTACCGATTGCGCCACAGAGACAGCTTGCAAAAGCATGTACTGACAAAGGCTAAAAAGCATTCATCTAGAAAGTTTCCTAGAAAAAGGTTAAAAAGGCAATAGTCTGGAGAGTTTTGCAAGATTTTTCTTCCATTGACCAACTAAGAAACACATTGGTACTTTCACATAATGAGTGAGTACTTCAGGATCTCTGACACTAACATGAGCAGCAGAGTGGCGCAGCGGAAGCGTGCTGGGCCCATAACCCAGAGGTCGATGGATCGAAACCATCCTCTGCTATGTGCACTTATTTTTTGGTTAATTAAATTCTTCCAAAACTGGGATTGATATTTTGACTCTTTTATTTTTACTTAAAGTACAATAACTTTTAACATTTTAATTTGTTTTAATAGTATATTGACAGCATTGTTTTCTTTCAGAAATCCACTTAATTTTCTTTACTCTATTACTGAAATTGTAATTGACAAAAACAAGCTATATTGTCACCAGAAGAGCAATGCAAAATGTACAATTGATATTTCAAAATCATCTTTCCAGCTTGAATTTCAATGATGCATTGGGGCAACGATTTTGTGAGAAACATCTTCACCCTTAAAGAAAGATTTTCTTAACTTCTTACCTGTGTGCTGATTAGATATCACCTGGTTTTCACATTAAACAGATTCCCACTTGAGAAAGCAGCAAGGATGCAGTGAGGTTTATGTTTCCTGGTGTCAACCTGTATTATTTCAGTGGACATTGTAATGAGGATGCATCTTGCTGCCTTTCCAATGAAGCAAGTTTTAATCAGTAATAGGTGAAAAACCATTCCTACAAAGGTGTTAATCAGAGACTTGGCTTTGTGGACACTTTTCAGAGAGCAAATGTGTTAGCATAAAAATAAAGCCATAAAATGGATAGCTGATTAATCACTCAATTGGATTTCTCTGCCTGCATAATTTTTTTTCTCTGCAACCCCATGCTAAATTGTGCTTCCTGTTTTTTATAAAATGACTTAATCAAATCTGACTCTGGTTGCATCAGAGAAGGCCAGATACCCTACACTATAAGAGGTGGTTTGAAATTTTGACTTGTCTACTTAAAGATCACCAAAATTTGATCACACGGTCAATAACATTCCTGGGTGGGATTGAACCACCAACCTTTAGGTTAACAGCCGAACGCGCCTACAGATTGCACCACAGAGACAGCTTGCAAAAGCTTGTACTGACAAAGGCTAAAAGGCATTCATCTAGAAAGTTTCCTAGAAAAAGGTTAAAAAGGCAATAATCTGGAGAGTTTTGCAAGATTTTTCTTCCATTGACCAACGAAGAAACACATTGGTACTTTCACATAATGAGTAAGTACTTCAGGATCTCTGACACTAACATGAGCAGCAGAGTGGCGCAGCGGAAGCGTGCTGGGCCCATAACCCAGAGGTCGATGGATCGAAACCATCCTCTGCTATGTGCACTTATTTTTTGGTTAATTAAATTCTTCCAAAACTGGGATTGATATTTTGACTCTTTTATTTTTACTTAAAGTACAATAACTTTTAACATTTTAATTTGTTTTAATAGTATATTGACAGCATTGTTTTCTTTCAGAAATCCACTTAATTTTCTTTACCCTATTACTGAAATGGTAATTGACAAAAACAAGCTATATTGTCACCAGAAGAGCAATGCAAAATGTACAATTGATATTTCAAAATCATCTTTCCATCTTGAATTTCAATGATGCATTGGGGCAACGATTTTGTGAGAAACATCTTCACCCTTAAAGAAAGATTTTCTTAACTTCTTACCTGTGTGCTGATTAGATATCACCTGGCTTTCACATTAAACAGATTCCCACTTGAGAAAGCAGCAAGGATGCAGTGAGGTTTATGTTTCCTGGTGTCAACCTGTATTATTTCAGTGGACATTGTAATGAGGATGCATCTTGCTGCCTTTCCAATGAAGCAAGTTTTAATCAGTAATAGGTGAAAAACCATTCCTACAAAGGTGTTAATCAGAGACTTGGCTTTGTGGACACTTTTCAGAGAGCAAATGTGTTAGCATAAAAATAAAGCCATAAAATGGAGAGCTGATTAATCACTCAATTGGATTTCTCTGCCTGCATCATTTTTTTCTCTGCAACCCCATGCTAAATTGTGCTTCCTGTTTTTTATAAAATGACTTCATCAAATCTGACTCTGATTGCATCAGAGAAGGCCAGGTACCCTACACTATAAGAGGTGGTTTGAAATTTTGACTTGTCTACTTAAAGATCACCAAAATTTGATCACACGGTCAATAACATTCCTGGGTGGGATTGAACCACCAGCCTTTAGGTTAACAGCCGAATGCGCTTACCGATTGCGCCACAGAGACAGCTTGCAAAAGTATGTACTGACAAAGGCTAAAAAGCATTCATCTAGAAAGTTTCCAAGAAAAAGGTTAAAAAGGCAATAATCTGGAGAGTTTTGCAAGATTTTTCTTCCATTGACCAATGAAGAAACACATTGGTACTTTCACATGATGAAGGAGTACTTCAGGATCTCTTAAACTTACATGAGCAGCAGAGTGGCGCAGCGGAAGCGTGCTGGGCCCATAACCCAGAGGTCGATGGATCGAAACCATCCTCTGCTACGTGCACTTATTTTTTTGTTAATTAAATTCTTCCAAAACTGGGATTGATATTTTGACTCTTTTATTTTTACCTAAAGTACAGTAACTTTTAACATTTTAATTTGTTTTAATAGTATATTGACAGCATTGTTTTCTTTCAGAAATCCACTTAATTTTCTTTACCCTATTACTGAAATGGTAATTGACAAAAACAAGCTACATTGTCACCAGAAGAGCAATGCAAAATGTACAATTGATATTTCAAAATCATCTTTCCAGCTTGAATTTCAATGATGCATTGGGGCAACGATTTTGTGAGAAACATCTTCACCCTTAAAGAAAGATTTTCTTAACTTCTTACCTGTGTGCTGATTAGATATCACCTGGTTTTCACATTAAACAGATTCCCACTTGAGAAAGCAGCAAGGATGCAGTGAGGTTTATGTTTCCTGGTGTCAACCTGTATTATTTCAGTGGACATTGTAATGAGGATGCATCTTGCTGCCTTTCCAATGAAGCAAGTTTTAATCAGTAATAGGTGAAAAACCATTCCTACAAAGGTGTTAATCAGAGACTTGGCTTTGTGGACACTTTTCAGAGAGCAAATGTGTTAGCATAAAAATAAAGCCATAAAATGGATAGCTGATTAATCACTCAATTGGATTTCTTTGCCTGCATAATTTTTTTTCTCTGCAACCCCATGCTAAATTGTGCTTCCTGTTTTTTATAAAATGACTTAATCAAATCTGACTCTGGTTGCATCAGAGAAGGCCAGATACCCTACACTATAAGAGGTGGTTTGAAATTTTGACTTGTCTACTTAAAGATCACCAAAATTTGATCACACGGTCAATAACATTCCTGGGTGGGATTGAACCACCAACCTTTAGGTTAACAGCCGAACGCGCTAACAGATTGCACCACAGAGACAGCTTGCAAAAGCTTGTACTGACAAAGGCTAAAAGGCATTCATCTAGAAAGTTTCCTAGAAAAAGGTTAAAAAGGCAATAATCTGGAGAGTTTTGCAAGATTTTTCTTCCATTGACCAACGAAGAAACACATTGGTACTTTCACATAATGAGTAAGTACTTCAGGATCTCTGACACTAACATGAGCAGCAGAGTGGCGCAGCGGAAGCGTGCTGGGCCCATAACCCAGAGGTCGATGGATCGAAACCATCCTCTGCTATGTGCACTTATTTTTTGGTTAATTAAATTCTTCCAAAACTGGGATTGATATTTTGACTCTTTTATTTTTACTTAAAGTACAATAACTTTTAACATTTTAATTTGTTTTAATAGTATATTGACAGCATTGTTTTCTTTCAGAAATCCACTTAATTTTCTTTACCCTATTACTGAAATGGTAATTGACAAAAACAAGCTATATTGTCACCAGAAGAGCAATGCAAAATGTACAATTGATATTTCAAAATCATCTTTCCATCTTGAATTTCAATGATGCATTGGGGCAACGATTTTGTGAGAAACATCTTCACCCTTAAAGAAAGATTTTCTTAACTTCTTACCTGTGTGCTGATTAGATATCACCTGGCTTTCACATTAAACAGATTCCCACTTGAGAAAGCAGCAAGGATGCAGTGAGGTTTATGTTTCCTGGTGTCAACCTGTATTATTTCAGTGGACATTGTAATGAGGATGCATCTTGCTGCCTTTCCAATGAAGCAAGTTTTAATCAGTAATAGGTGAAAAACCATTCCTACAAAGGTGTTAATCAGAGACTTGGCTTTGTGGACACTTTTCAGAGAGCAAATGTGTTAGCATAAAAATAAAGCCATAAAATGGAGAGCTGATTAATCACTCAATTGGATTTCTCTGCCTGCATCATTTTTTTCTCTGCAACCCCATGCTAAATTGTGCTTCCTGTTTTTTATAAAATGACTTCATCAAATCTGACTCTGATTGCATCAGAGAAGGCCAGGTACCCTACACTATAAGAGGTGGTTTGAAATTTTGACTTGTCTACTTAAAGATCACCAAAATTTGATCACACGGTCAATAACATTCCTGGGTGGGATTGAACCACCAGCCTTTAGGTTAACAGCCGAATGCGCTTACCGATTGCGCCACAGAGACAGCTTGCAAAAGTATGTACTGACAAAGGCTAAAAAGCATTCATCTAGAAAGTTTCCAAGAAAAAGGTTAAAAAGGCAATAATCTGGAGAGTTTTGCAAGATTTTTCTTCCATTGACCAATGAAGAAACACATTGGTACTTTCACATGATGAAGGAGTACTTCAGGATCTCTTAAACTTACATGAGCAGCAGAGTGGCGCAGCGGAAGCGTGCTGGGCCCATAACCCAGAGGTCGATGGATCGAAACCATCCTCTGCTACGTGCACTTATTTTTTTGTTAATTAAATTCTTCCAAAACTGGGATTGATATTTTGACTCTTTTATTTTTACCTAAAGTACAGTAACTTTTAACATTTTAATTTGTTTTAATAGTATATTGACAGCATTGTTTTCTTTCAGAAATCCACTTAATTTTCTTTACCCTATTACTGAAATGGTAATTGACAAAAACAAGCTACATTGTCACCAGAAGAGCAATGCAAAATGTACAATTGATATTTCAAAATCATCTTTCCAGCTTGAATTTCAATGATGCATTGGGGCAACGATTTTGTGAGAAACATCTTCACCCTTAAAGAAAGATTTTCTTAACTTCTTACCTGTGTGCTGATTAGATATCACCTGGTTTTCACATTAAACAGATTCCCACTTGAGAAAGCAGCAAGGATGCAGTGAGGTTTATGTTTCCTGGTGTCAACCTGTATTATTTCAGTGGACATTGTAATGAGGATGCATCTTGCTGCCTTTCCAATGAAGCAAGTTTTAATCAGTAATAGGTGAAAAACCATTCCTACAAAGGTGTTAATCAGAGACTTGGCTTTGTGGACACTTTTCAGAGAGCAAATGTGTTAGCATAAAAATAAAGCCATAAAATGGATAGCTGATTAATCACTCAATTGGATTTCTTTGCCTGCATAATTTTTTTTCTCTGCAACCCCATGCTAAATTGTGCTTCCTGTTTTTTATAAAATGACTTAATCAAATCTGACTCTGGTTGCATCAGAGAAGGCCAGATACCCTACACTATAAGAGGTGGTTTGAAATTTTGACTTGTCTACTTAAAGATCACCAAAATTTGATCACACGGTCAATAACATTCCTGGGTGGGATTGAACCACCAACCTTTAGGTTAACAGCCGAACGCGCTAACAGATTGCACCACAGAGACAGCTTGCAAAAGCTTGTACTGACAAAGGCTAAAAGGCATTCATCTAGAAAGTTTCCTAGAAAAAGGTTAAAAAGGCAATAATCTGGAGAGTTTTGCAAGATTTTTCTTCCATTGACCAACGAAGAAACACATTGGTACTTTCACATAATGAGTAAGTACTTCAGGATCTCTGACACTAACATGAGCAGCAGAGTGGCGCAGCGGAAGCGTGCTGGGCCCATAACCCAGAGGTCGATGGATCGAAACCATCCTCTGCTATGTGCACTTATTTTTTGGTTAATTAAATTCTTCCAAAACTGGGATTGATATTTTGACTCTTTTATTTTTACTTAAAGTACAATAACTTTTAACATTTTAATTTGTTTTAATAGTATATTGACAGCATTGTTTTCTTTCAGAAATCCACTTAATTTTCTTTACCCTATTACTGAAATGGTAATTGACAAAAACAAGCTATATTGTCACCAGAAGAGCAATGCAAAATGTACAATTGATATTTCAAAATCATCTTTCCATCTTGAATTTCAATGATGCATTGGGGCAACGATTTTGTGAGAAACATCTTCACCCTTAAAGAAAGATTTTCTTAACTTCTTACCTGTGTGCTGATTAGATATCACCTGGCTTTCACATTAAACAGATTCCCACTTGAGAAAGCAGCAAGGATGCAGTGAGGTTTATGTTTCCTGGTGTCAACCTGTATTATTTCAGTGGACATTGTAATGAGGATGCATCTTGCTGCCTTTCCAATGAAGCAAGTTTTAATCAGTAATAGGTGAAAAACCATTCCTACAAAGGTGTTAATCAGAGACTTGGCTTTGTGGACACTTTTCAGAGAGCAAATGTGTTAGCATAAAAATAAAGCCATAAAATGGATAGCTGATTAATCACTCAATTGGATTTCTTTGCCTGCATAATTTTTTTTCTCTGCAACCCCATGCTAAATTGTGCTTCCTGTTTTTTATAAAATGACTTAATCAAATCTGACTCTGGTTGCATCAGAGAAGGCCAGATACCCTACACTATAAGAGGTGGTTTGAAATTTTGACTTGTCTACTTAAAGATCACCAAAATTTGATCACACGGTCAATAACATTCCTGGGTGGGATTGAACCACCAACCTTTAGGTTAACAGCCGAACGCGCTAACAGATTGCACCACAGAGACAGCTTGCAAAAGCTTGTACTGACAAAGGCTAAAAGGCATTCATCTAGAAAGTTTCCTAGAAAAAGGTTAAAAAGGCAATAATCTGGAGAGTTTTGCAAGATTTTTCTTCCATTGACCAACGAAGAAACACATTGGTACTTTCACATAATGAGTAAGTACTTCAGGATCTCTGACACTAACATGAGCAGCAGAGTGGCGCAGCGGAAGCGTGCTGGGCCCATAACCCAGAGGTCGATGGATCGAAACCATCCTCTGCTATGTGCACTTATTTTTTGGTTAATTAAATTCTTCCAAAACTGGGATTGATATTTTGACTCTTTTATTTTTACTTAAAGTACAATAACTTTTAACATTTTAATTTGTTTTAATAGTATATTGACAGCATTGTTTTCTTTCAGAAATCCACTTAATTTTCTTTACCCTATTACTGAAATGGTAATTGACAAAAACAAGCTATATTGTCACCAGAAGAGCAATGCAAAATGTACAATTGATATTTCAAAATCATCTTTCCATCTTGAATTTCAATGATGCATTGGGGCAACGATTTTGTGAGAAACATCTTCACCCTTAAAGAAAGATTTTCTTAACTTCTTACCTGTGTGCTGATTAGATATCACCTGGCTTTCACATTAAACAGATTCCCACTTGAGAAAGCAGCAAGGATGCAGTGAGGTTTATGTTTCCTGGTGTCAACCTGTATTATTTCAGTGGACATTGTAATGAGGATGCATCTTGCTGCCTTTCCAATGAAGCAAGTTTTAATCAGTAATAGGTGAAAAACCATTCCTACAAAGGTGTTAATCAGAGACTTGGCTTTGTGGACACTTTTCAGAGAGCAAATGTGTTAGCATAAAAATAAAGCCATAAAATGGAGAGCTGATTAATCACTCAATTGGATTTCTCTGCCTGCATCATTTTTTTCTCTGCAACCCCATGCTAAATTGTGCTTCCTGTTTTTTATAAAATGACTTCATCAAATCTGACTCTGATTGCATCAGAGAAGGCCAGGTACCCTACACTATAAGAGGTGGTTTGAAATTTTGACTTGTCTACTTAAAGATCACCAAAATTTGATCACACGGTCAATAACATTCCTGGGTGGGATTGAACCACCAGCCTTTAGGTTAACAGCCGAATGCGCTTACCGATTGCGCCACAGAGACAGCTTGCAAAAGTATGTACTGACAAAGGCTAAAAAGCATTCATCTAGAAAGTTTCCAAGAAAAAGGTTAAAAAGGCAATAATCTGGAGAGTTTTGCAAGATTTTTCTTCCATTGACCAATGAAGAAACACATTGGTACTTTCACATGATGAAGGAGTACTTCAGGATCTCTTAAACTTACATGAGCAGCAGAGTGGCGCAGCGGAAGCGTGCTGGGCCCATAACCCAGAGGTCGATGGATCGAAACCATCCTCTGCTACGTGCACTTATTTTTTTGTTAATTAAATTCTTCCAAAACTGGGATTGATATTTTGACTCTTTTATTTTTACCTAAAGTACAGTAACTTTTAACATTTTAATTTGTTTTAATAGTATATTGACAGCATTGTTTTCTTTCAGAAATCCACTTAATTTTCTTTACCCTATTACTGAAATGGTAATTGACAAAAACAAGCTACATTGTCACCAGAAGAGCAATGCAAAATGTACAATTGATATTTCAAAATCATCTTTCCAGCTTGAATTTCAATGATGCATTGGGGCAACGATTTTGTGAGAAACATCTTCACCCTTAAAGAAAGATTTTCTTAACTTCTTACCTGTGTGCTGATTAGATATCACCTGGTTTTCACATTAAACAGATTCCCACTTGAGAAAGCAGCAAGGATGCAGTGAGGTTTATGTTTCCTGGTGTCAACCTGTATTATTTCAGTGGACATTGTAATGAGGATGCATCTTGCTGCCTTTCCAATGAAGCAAGTTTTAATCAGTAATAGGTGAAAAACCATTCCTACAAAGGTGTTAATCAGAGACTTGGCTTTGTGGACACTTTTCAGAGAGCAAATGTGTTAGCATAAAAATAAAGCCATAAAATGGATAGCTGATTAATCACTCAATTGGATTTCTTTGCCTGCATAATTTTTTTTCTCTGCAACCCCATGCTAAATTGTGCTTCCTGTTTTTTATAAAATGACTTAATCAAATCTGACTCTGGTTGCATCAGAGAAGGCCAGATACCCTACACTATAAGAGGTGGTTTGAAATTTTGACTTGTCTACTTAAAGATCACCAAAATTTGATCACACGGTCAATAACATTCCTGGGTGGGATTGAACCACCAACCTTTAGGTTAACAGCCGAACGCGCTAACAGATTGCACCACAGAGACAGCTTGCAAAAGCTTGTACTGACAAAGGCTAAAAGGCATTCATCTAGAAAGTTTCCTAGAAAAAGGTTAAAAAGGCAATAATCTGGAGAGTTTTGCAAGATTTTTCTTCCATTGACCAACGAAGAAACACATTGGTACTTTCACATAATGAGTAAGTACTTCAGGATCTCTGACACTAACATGAGCAGCAGAGTGGCGCAGCGGAAGCGTGCTGGGCCCATAACCCAGAGGTCGATGGATCGAAACCATCCTCTGCTATGTGCACTTATTTTTTGGTTAATTAAATTCTTCCAAAACTGGGATTGATATTTTGACTCTTTTATTTTTACTTAAAGTACAATAACTTTTAACATTTTAATTTGTTTTAATAGTATATTGACAGCATTGTTTTCTTTCAGAAATCCACTTAATTTTCTTTACCCTATTACTGAAATGGTAATTGACAAAAACAAGCTATATTGTCACCAGAAGAGCAATGCAAAATGTACAATTGATATTTCAAAATCATCTTTCCATCTTGAATTTCAATGATGCATTGGGGCAACGATTTTGTGAGAAACATCTTCACCCTTAAAGAAAGATTTTCTTAACTTCTTACCTGTGTGCTGATTAGATATCACCTGGCTTTCACATTAAACAGATTCCCACTTGAGAAAGCAGCAAGGATGCAGTGAGGTTTATGTTTCCTGGTGTCAACCTGTATTATTTCAGTGGACATTGTAATGAGGATGCATCTTGCTGCCTTTCCAATGAAGCAAGTTTTAATCAGTAATAGGTGAAAAACCATTCCTACAAAGGTGTTAATCAGAGACTTGGCTTTGTGGACACTTTTCAGAGAGCAAATGTGTTAGCATAAAAATAAAGCCATAAAATGGAGAGCTGATTAATCACTCAATTGGATTTCTCTGCCTGCATCATTTTTTTCTCTGCAACCCCATGCTAAATTGTGCTTCCTGTTTTTTATAAAATGACTTCATCAAATCTGACTCTGATTGCATCAGAGAAGGCCAGGTACCCTACACTATAAGAGGTGGTTTGAAATTTTGACTTGTCTACTTAAAGATCACCAAAATTTGATCACACGGTCAATAACATTCCTGGGTGGGATTGAACCACCAGCCTTTAGGTTAACAGCCGAATGCGCTTACCGATTGCGCCACAGAGACAGCTTGCAAAAGTATGTACTGACAAAGGCTAAAAAGCATTCATCTAGAAAGTTTCCAAGAAAAAGGTTAAAAAGGCAATAATCTGGAGAGTTTTGCAAGATTTTTCTTCCATTGACCAATGAAGAAACACATTGGTACTTTCACATGATGAAGGAGTACTTCAGGATCTCTTAAACTTACATGAGCAGCAGAGTGGCGCAGCGGAAGCGTGCTGGGCCCATAACCCAGAGGTCGATGGATCGAAACCATCCTCTGCTACGTGCACTTATTTTTTTGTTAATTAAATTCTTCCAAAACTGGGATTGATATTTTGACTCTTTTATTTTTACCTAAAGTACAGTAACTTTTAACATTTTAATTTGTTTTAATAGTATATTGACAGCATTGTTTTCTTTCAGAAATCCACTTAATTTTCTTTACCCTATTACTGAAATGGTAATTGACAAAAACAAGCTACATTGTCACCAGAAGAGCAATGCAAAATGTACAATTGATATTTCAAAATCATCTTTCCAGCTTGAATTTCAATGATGCATTGGGGCAACGATTTTGTGAGAAACATCTTCACCCTTAAAGAAAGATTTTCTTAACTTCTTACCTGTGTGCTGATTAGATATCACCTGGTTTTCACATTAAACAGATTCCCACTTGAGAAAGCAGCAAGGATGCAGTTAGGTTTATGTTTCCTGGTGTCAACCTGTATTATTTCAGTGGACATTGTAATGAGGATGCATCTTGCTGCCTTTCCAATGAAGCAAGTTTTAATCAGTAATAGGTGAAAAACCATTCCTACAAAGGTGTTAATCAGAGACTTGGCTTTGTGGACACTTTTCAGAGAGCAAATGTGTTAGCATAAAAATAAAGCCATAAAATGGAGAGCTGATTAATCACTCAATTGGATTTCTCTGCCTGCATCATTTTTTTCTCTGCAACCCCATGCTAAATTGTGCTTCCTGTTTTTTATAAAATGACTTCATCAAATCTGACTCTGATTGCATCAGAGAAGGCCAGGTACCCTACACTATAAGAGGTGGTTTGACATTTTGACTTGTCTACTTAAAGATCACCAAAATTTGATCACACGGTCAATAACATTCCTGGGTGGGATTGAACCACCAACCTTTAGGTTAACAGCCGAATGCGCTTACCGATTGCGCCACAGAGACAGCTTGCAAAAGCATGTACTGACAAAGGCTAAAAAGCATTCATCTAGAAAGTTTCCTAGAAAAAGGTTAAAAAGGCAATAATCTGGAGAGTTTTGCAAGATTTTTCTTCCATTGACCAACGAAGAAACACATTGGTACTTTCACATAATGAGTGAGTACTTCAGGATCTCTGACACTAACATGAGCAACAGAGTGGCGCAGCGGAAGCGTGCTGGGCCCATAACCCAGAGGTCGATGGATCGAAACCATCCTCTGCTATGTGCACTTATTTTTTGGTTAATTAAATTCTTCCAAAACTGGGATTGATATTTTGACTCTTTTATTTTTACTTAAAGTACAATAACTTTTAACATTTTAATTTGTTTTAATAGTATATTGACAGCATTGTTATCTTTCAGAAATCCACTTAATTTTCTTTACTCTATTACTGAAATGGTAATTGACAAAAACAAGCTATATTGTCACCTGAAGAGCAATGCAAAATGTACAATTGATATTTCAAAATCATCTTTCCAGCTTGAATTTCAATGATGCATTGGGGCAACGATTTTGTGAGAAACATCTTCACCCTTAAAGAAAGATTTTCTTAACTTCTTACCTGTGTGCTGATTAGATATCACCTGGTTTTCACATTAAACAGATTCCCACTTGAGAAAGCAGCAAGGATGCAGTGAGGTTTATGTTTCCTGGTGTCAACCTGTATTATTTCAGTGGACATTGTAATGAGGATGCATCTTGCTGCCTTTCCAATGAAGCAAGTTTTAATCAGTAATAGGTGAAAAACCATTCCTACAAAGGTGTTAATCAGAGACTTGGCTTTGTGGACACTTTTCAGAGAGCAAATGTGTTAGCATAAAAATAAAGCCATAAAATGGAGAGCTGATTAATCACTCAATTGGATTTCTCTGCCTGCATAATTTTTTTTCTCTGCAACCCCATGCTAAATTGTGCTTCCTGTTTTTTATAAAATGACTTAATCAAATCTGACTCTGATTGCATCAGAGAAGGCCAGGTACCCTACACTATAATAGGTGGTTTGAAATTTTGAATTGTCTACTAAAAGATCACCAAAATTTGATCACACGTTCAGTTACATCCCTCGATGGAATTGAACCACCAACCTTTCGGTTAACAGCTGAATGCGCTAACCGATTGCGCCACAGATACAGCTTGCAAAAATATGTACTGACAAAGGCTAAAAAGCATTCATCTAGAAAGTTTCCTAGAAAAAGGTTAAAAAGGCAATAATCTGGAGAGTTTTGCAAGATTTTTCTTCCATTGACCAACGAAGAAACACATTGGTACTTTCACATGATGAGTGAGTACTTCAGGATCTCTTACACTTACATGAGCAGCAGAGTGGCGCAGCGGAAGCGTGCTGGACCCATAACCCAGAGGTCGATGGATCGAAACCATCCCCTGCTATGTGCATTTCTTATTTTGTTAATTAAATTCTTCCAAAACTGGGATTGATATTTTGACTCTTTTATTTTTACTTAAAGTACAATAACTTTTAACATTTTAATTTGTTTTAATAGTATATTGACAGCATTGTTTTCTTTCAGAAATCCACTTAATTTTCTTTACCCTATTACTGAAATGGTAATTGACAAAAACAAGCTACATTGTCACCAGAAGAGCAATGCAAAATGTACAATTGATATTTCAAAATCATCTTTCCAGCTTGAATTTCAATGATGCATTGGGGCAACGATTTTGTGAGAAACATCTTCACCCTTAAATAAAGATTTTCTTAACTTCTTACCTGTGTGCTGATTAGATATCACCTGGTTTTCACATTAAACAGATTCCCACTTGAGAAAGCAGCAAGGATGCAGTGAGGTTTATGTTTCCTGGTGTCAACCTGTATTATTTCAGTGGACATTGTAATGAGGATGCATCTTGCTGCCTTTCCAATGAAGCAAGTTTTAATCAGTAATAGGTGAAAAACCATTCCTACAAAGGTGTTAATCAGAGACTTGGCTTTGTGGACACTTTTCAGAGAGCAAATGTGTTAGCATAAAAATAAAGCCATAAAATGGAGAGCTGATTAATCACTCAATTGGATTTCTCTGCCTGCATAATTTTTTTTCTCTGCAACCCCATGCTAAATTGTGCTTCCTGTTTTTTATAAAATGACTTAATCAAATCTGACTCTGATTGCATCAGAGAAGGCCAGGTACCCTACACTATAAGAGGTGGTTTGAAATTTTGACTTGTCTACTTAAAGATCACCAAAATTTGATCACACGTTCAGTTACATCCCTCGATGGAATTGAACCACCAACCTTTCGGTTAACAGCTGAATGCGCTAACCGATTGCGCCACAGATACAGCTTGCAAAAATATGTACTGACAAAGGCTAAAAAGCATTCATCTAGAAAGTTTCCTAGAAAAAGGTTAAAAAGGCAATAATCTGGAGAGTTTTGCAAGATTTTTCTTCCATTGACCAACGAAGAAACACATTGGTACTTTCACATGATGAGTGAGTACTTCAGGATCTCTTAAACTTACATGAGCAGCAGAGTGGCGCAGCGGAAGCGTGCTGGACCCATAACCCAGAGGTCGATGGATCGAAACCATCCTCTGCTATGTGCATTTCTTATTTTGTTAATTAAATTCTTCCAAAACTGGGATTGATATTTTGACTCTTTTATTTTTACTTAAAGTACAATAACTTTTAACATTTTAATTTGTTTTAATAGTATATTGACAGCATTGTTTTCTTTCAGAAATCCACTTAATTTTCTTTACCCTATTACTGAAATGGTAATTGACAAAAACAAGCTACATTGTCACCAGAAGAGCAATGCAAAATGTACAATTGATATTTCAAAATCATCTTTCCAGCTTGAATTTCAATGATGCATTGGGGCAACGATTTTGTGAGAAACATCTTCACCCTTAAATAAAGATTTTCTTAACTTCTTACCTGTGTGCTGATTAGATATCACCTGGTTTTCACATTAAACAGATTCCCACTTGAGAAAGCAGCAAGGATGCAGTGAGGTTTATGTTTCCTGGTGTCAACCTGTATTATTTCAGTGGACATTGTAATGAGGATGCATCTTGCTGCCTTTCCAATGAAGCAAGTTTTAATCAGTAATAGGTGAAAAACCATTCCTACAAAGGTGTTAATCAGAGACTTGGCTTTGTGGACACTTTTCAGAGAGCAAATGTGTTAGCATAAAAATAAAGCCATAAAATGGAGAGCTGATTAATCACTCAATTGGATTTCTCTGCCTGCATAATTTTTTTTCTCTGCAACCCCATGCTAAATTGTGCTTCCTGTTTTTTATAAAATGACTTAATCAAATCTGACTCTGATTGCATCAGAGAAGGCCAGGTACCCTACACTATAAGAGGTGGTTTGAAATTTTGACTTGTCTACTTAAAGATCACCAAAATTTAATCACACGGTCAGTTACGTCCCTGGGTGGGATTGAACCACCAACCTTTCGGTTAACAGCCGAATGCGCTAACCAATTGCGCCACAGAGACAGCTTGCAAATGCATGTACTGACAAAGGCTAAAAAGCATTCATCTAGAAAGTTTCCTAGAAAAAGGTTAAAAAGGCAATAATCTGGAGAGTTTTGCAAGATTTTTCTTCCATTGACCAACGAAGAAACACATTGGTACTTTCACATGATGAGTGAGTACTTCAGGATCTCCTACACTTACATGAGCAGCAGAGTGGCGCAGCGGAAGCGTGCTGGGCCCATAACCCAGAGGTCGATGGATCGAAACCATCCTCTGCTATGTGCATTTCTTATTTTGTTAATTAAATTCTTCCAAAACTGGGATTGATATTTTGACTCTTTTATTTTTACTTAAAGTACAATAACTTTTAACATTTTAATTTGTTTTAATAGTATATTGACAGCATTGTTTTCTTTCAGAAATCCACTTAATTTTCTTTACCCTATTACTGAAATGGTAATTGACAAAAACAAGCTACATTGTCACCAGAAGAGCAATGCAAAATGTACAATTGATATTTCAAAATCATCTTTCCAGCTTGAATTTCAATGATGCATTGGGGCAACGATTTTGTGAGAAACATCTTCACCCTTAAATAAAGATTTTCTTAACTTCTTACCTGTGTGCTGATTAGATATCACCTGGTTTTCACATTAAACAGATTCCCACTTGAGAAAGCAGCAAGGATGCAGTGAGGTTTATGTTTCCTGGTGTCAACCTGTATTATTTCAGTGGACATTGTAATGAGGATGCATCTTGCTGCCTTTCCAATGAAGCAAGTTTTAATCAGTAATAGGTGAAAAACCATTCCTACAAAGGTGTTAATTTTCAGAGAGCAAATGTGTTAGCATAAAAATAAAGCCATAAAATGGAGAGCTGATTAATCACTCAATTGGATTTCTCTGCCTGCATAATTTTTTTTCTCTGCAACCCCATGCTAAATTGTGCTTCCTGTTTTTTATAAAATGACTTAATCAAATCTGACTCTGATTGCATCAGAGAAGGCCAGGTACCCTACACTATAAGAGGTGGTTTGAAATTTTGACTTGTCTACTTAAAGATCACCAAAACTTGATCACACGGTCAGTTACGTCCCTGGGTGGGATTGAACCACCAACCTTTCGGTTAACAGCCGAATGCGCTAACCGATTGCGCCACAGAGACAGCTTGCAAAAGCATGTACTGACAAAGGCTAAAAAGCATTCATCTAGAAAGTTTCCTAGAAAAAGGTTAAAAAGGCAATAATCTGGAGAGTTTTGCAAGATTTTTCTTCCATTGACCAACGAAGAAACACATTGGTACTTTCACATAATGAGTGAGTACTTCAGGATCTCTGACACTAACATGAGCAACAGAGTGGCGCAGCGGAAGCGTGCTGGGCCCATAACCCAGAGGTCGATGGATCGAAACCATCCTCTGCTATGTGCACTTATTTTTTGGTTAATTAAATTCTTCCAAAACTGGGATTGATATTTTGACTCTTTTATTTTTACTTAAAGTACAATAACTTTTAACATTTTAATTTGTTTTAATAGTATATTGACAGCATTGTTTTCTTTCAGAAATCCACTTAATTTTCTTTACTCTATTACTGAAATGGTAATTGACAAAAACAAGCTATATTGTCACCTGAAGAGCAATGCAAAATGTACAATTGATATTTCAAAATCATCTTTCCAGCTTGAATTTCAATGATGCATTGGGGCAACGATTTTGTGAGAAACATCTTCACCCTTAAAGAAAGATTTTCTTAACTTCTTACCTGTGTGCTGATTAGATATCACCTGGTTTTCACATTAAACAGATTCCCACTTGAGAAAGCAGCAAGGATGCAGTGAGGTTTATGTTTCCTGGTGTCAACCTGTATTATTTCAGTGGACATTGTAATGAGGATGCATCTTGCTGCCTTTCCAATGAAGCAAGTTTTAATCAGTAATAGGTGAAAAACCATTCCTACAAAGGTGTTAATCAGAGACTTGGCTTTGTGGACACTTTTCAGAGAGCAAATGTGTTAGCATAAAAATAAAGCCATAAAATGGAGAGCTGATTAATCACTCAATTGGATTTCTCTGCCTGCATAATTTTTTTTCTCTGCAACCCCATGCTAAATTGTGCTTCCTGTTTTTTATAAAATGACTTAATCAAATCTGACTCTGATTGCATCAGAGAAGGCCAGGTACCCTACACTATAATAGGTGGTTTGAAATTTTGAATTGTCTACTAAAAGATCACCAAAATTTGATCACACGTTCAGTTACATCCCTCGATGGAATTGAACCACCAACCTTTCGGTTAACAGCTGAATGCGCTAACCGATTGCGCCACAGATACAGCTTGCAAAAATATGTACTGACAAAGGCTAAAAAGCATTCATCTAGAAAGTTTCCTAGAAAAAGGTTAAAAAGGCAATAATCTGGAGAGTTTTGCAAGATTTTTCTTCCATTGACCAACGAAGAAACACATTGGTACTTTCACATGATGAGTGAGTACTTCAGGATCTCTTACACTTACATGAGCAGCAGAGTGGCGCAGCGGAAGCGTGCTGGACCCATAACCCAGAGGTCGATGGATCGAAACCATCCCCTGCTATGTGCATTTCTTATTTTGTTAATTAAATTCTTCCAAAACTGGGATTGATATTTTGACTCTTTTATTTTTACTTAAAGTACAATAACTTTTAACATTTTAATTTGTTTTAATAGTATATTGACAGCATTGTTTTCTTTCAGAAATCCACTTAATTTTCTTTACCCTATTACTGAAATGGTAATTGACAAAAACAAGCTACATTGTCACCAGAAGAGCAATGCAAAATGTACAATTGATATTTCAAAATCATCTTTCCAGCTTGAATTTCAATGATGCATTGGGGCAACGATTTTGTGAGAAACATCTTCACCCTTAAATAAAGATTTTCTTAACTTCTTACCTGTGTGCTGATTAGATATCACCTGGTTTTCACATTAAACAGATTCCCACTTGAGAAAGCAGCAAGGATGCAGTGAGGTTTATGTTTCCTGGTGTCAACCTGTATTATTTCAGTGGACATTGTAATGAGGATGCATCTTGCTGCCTTTCCAATGAAGCAAGTTTTAATCAGTAATAGGTGAAAAACCATTCCTACAAAGGTGTTAATCAGAGACTTGGCTTTGTGGACACTTTTCAGAGAGCAAATGTGTTAGCATAAAAATAAAGCCATAAAATGGAGAGCTGATTAATCACTCAATTGGATTTCTCTGCCTGCATAATTTTTTTTCTCTGCAACCCCATGCTAAATTGTGCTTCCTGTTTTTTATAAAATGACTTAATCAAATCTGACTCTGATTGCATCAGAGAAGGCCAGGTACCCTACACTATAAGAGGTGGTTTGAAATTTTGACTTGTCTACTTAAAGATCACCAAAATTTGATCACACGTTCAGTTACATCCCTCGATGGAATTGAACCACCAACCTTTCGGTTAACAGCTGAATGCGCTAACCGATTGCGCCACAGATACAGCTTGCAAAAATATGTACTGACAAAGGCTAAAAAGCATTCATCTAGAAAGTTTCCTAGAAAAAGGTTAAAAAGGCAATAATCTGGAGAGTTTTGCAAGATTTTTCTTCCATTGACCAACGAAGAAACACATTGGTACTTTCACATGATGAGTGAGTACTTCAGGATCTCTTAAACTTACATGAGCAGCAGAGTGGCGCAGCGGAAGCGTGCTGGACCCATAACCCAGAGGTCGATGGATCGAAACCATCCTCTGCTATGTGCATTTCTTATTTTGTTAATTAAATTCTTCCAAAACTGGGATTGATATTTTGACTCTTTTATTTTTACTTAAAGTACAATAACTTTTAACATTTTAATTTGTTTTAATAGTATATTGACAGCATTGTTTTCTTTCAGAAATCCACTTAATTTTCTTTACCCTATTACTGAAATGGTAATTGACAAAAACAAGCTACATTGTCACCAGAAGAGCAATGCAAAATGTACAATTGATATTTCAAAATCATCTTTCCAGCTTGAATTTCAATGATGCATTGGGGCAACGATTTTGTGAGAAACATCTTCACCCTTAAATAAAGATTTTCTTAACTTCTTACCTGTGTGCTGATTAGATATCACCTGGTTTTCACATTAAACAGATTCCCACTTGAGAAAGCAGCAAGGATGCAGTGAGGTTTATGTTTCCTGGTGTCAACCTGTATTATTTCAGTGGACATTGTAATGAGGATGCATCTTGCTGCCTTTCCAATGAAGCAAGTTTTAATCAGTAATAGGTGAAAAACCATTCCTACAAAGGTGTTAATCAGAGACTTGGCTTTGTGGACACTTTTCAGAGAGCAAATGTGTTAGCATAAAAATAAAGCCATAAAATGGAGAGCTGATTAATCACTCAATTGGATTTCTCTGCCTGCATAATTTTTTTTCTCTGCAACCCCATGCTAAATTGTGCTTCCTGTTTTTTATAAAATGACTTAATCAAATCTGACTCTGATTGCATCAGAGAAGGCCAGGTACCCTACACTATAAGAGGTGGTTTGAAATTTTGACTTGTCTACTTAAAGATCACCAAAATTTAATCACACGGTCAGTTACGTCCCTGGGTGGGATTGAACCACCAACCTTTCGGTTAACAGCCGAATGCGCTAACCGATTGCGCCACAGAGACAGCTTGCAAATGCATGTACTGACAAAGGCTAAAAAGCATTCATCTAGAAAGTTTCCTAGAAAAAGGTTAAAAAGGCAATAATCTGGAGAGTTTTGCAAGATTTTTCTTCCATTGACCAACGAAGAAAAACATTGGTACTTTCACATGATGAGTGAGTACTTCAGGATCTCCTACACTTACATGAGCAGCAGAGTGGCGCAGCGGAAGCGTGCTGGGCCCATAACCCAGAGGTCGATGGATCGAAACCATCCTCTGCTATGTGCATTTCTTATTTTGTTAATTAAATTCTTCCAAAACTGGGATTGATATTTTGACTCTTTTATTTTTACTTAAAGTACAATAACTTTTAACATTTTAATTTGTTTTAATAGTATATTGACAGCATTGTTTTCTTTCAGAAATCCACTTAATTTTCTTTACCCTATTACTGAAATGGTAATTGACAAAAACAAGCTACAATGTCACCAGAAGAGCAATGCAAAATGTACAATTGATATTTCAAAATCATCTTTCCAGCTTGAATTTCAATGATGCATTGGGGCAACGATTTTGTGAGAAACATCTTCACCCTTAAATAAAGATTTTCTTAACTTCTTACCTGTGTGCTGATTAGATATCACCTGGTTTTCACATTAAACAGATTCCCACTTGAGAAAGCAGCAAGGATGCAGTGAGGTTTATGTTTCCTGGTGTCAACCTGTATTATTTCAGTGGACATTGTAATGAGGATGCATCTTGCTGCCTTTCCAATGAAGCAAGTTTTAATCAGTAATAGGTGAAAAACCATTCCTACAAAGGTGTTAATTTTCAGAGAGCAAATGTGTTAGCATAAAAATAAAGCCATAAAATGGAGAGCTGATAAATCACTCAATTGGATTTCTCTGCCTGCATAATTTTTTTTCTCTGCAACCCCATGCTAAATTGTGCTTCCTGTTTTTTATAAAATGACTTAATCAAATCTGACTCTGATTGCATCAGAGAAGGCCAGGTACCCTACACTATAAGAGGTGGTTTGAAATTTTGACTTGTCTACTTAAAGATCACCAAAATTTGATCACATGGTCAATAACATCCCTGGGTGGGATTGAACCACCAACCTTTAGGTTAACAGCCGAATGCGCTTACCGATTGCGCCACAGAGACAGCTTGCAAAAGCATGTACTGACAAAGGCTAAAAAGCATTCATCTAGAAAGTTTCCTAGAAAAAGGTTAAAAAGGCAATAATCTGGAGAGTTTTGCAAGATTTTTCTTCCATTGACCAACGAAGAAACACATTGGTACTTTCACATGATGAGTGAGTACTTCAGGATCTCTGACACTAACATGAGCAGCAGAGTGGTGCAGCGGAAGCGTGCTGGGCCCATAACCCAGAGGTCGATTGATAGAAACCATCCTCTGCTATGTGCACTTATTTTTTTGTTAATTAAATTCTTCCAAAACTGGGATTGATATTTTGACTCTTTTATTTTTACTTAAAGTACAATAACTTTTAACATTTTAATTTGTTTTAATAGTATATTGACAGCATTGTTTTCTTTCAGAAATCCACTTAATTTTCTTTACCCTATTACTGAAATGGTAATTGACAAAAACAAGCTACATTGTCACGAGAAGAGCAATGCAAAATGTACAATTGATATTTCAAAATCATCTTTCCAGCTTGAATTTCAATGATGCATTGGGGCAACGATTTTGTGAGAAACATCTTCACCCTTAAAGAAAGATTTTCTTAACTTCTTACCTGTGTGCTGATTAGATATCACCTGGTTTTCACATTAAACAGATTCCCACTTGAGAAAGCAGCAAGGATGCAGTGCGATTTATGTTTCCTGGTGTCAACCTGTATTATTTCAGTGGACATTGTAATGAGGATGCATCTTGCTGCCTTTCCAATGAAGCAAGTTTTAATTAGTAATAGGTGAAAAACCATTCCTACAAAGGTGTTAATCAGAGACTTGGCTTTGTGGACACTTTTCAAAGAGCAAATGTGTTAGCATAAAAATAAAGCCATAAAATGGAGAGCTGATTAATCACTCAGTTGGATTTCTCTGCCTGCATAATTTTTTTTCTCTGCAACCTCATGCTAAATTGTGCTTCCTGTTTTTTATAAAATGACTTAATCAAATCTGATTGCATCAGAGAAGGCCAGGTACCCTACACTATAAGAGGTGGTTTGAAATTTTGACTTGTCTACTTAAAGATCACCAAAATTTGATCACACGGTCAATAACATCCCTGGGTGGGATTGAACCACCAACCTTTAGGTTAACAGCCAAATGCGCTTACCGATTGCGCCACAGAGACAGCTTGCAAAAGCATGTACTGACAAAGGCTAAAAAGCATTCATATAGAAAGTTTCCTAGAAAAAGGTTAAAAAGGCAATAATCTGGAGAGTTTTGCAAGATTTTTCTTCCATTGACCAATGAAGAAACACATTGGTACTTTCACATGATGAGTGAGTACTTCAGGATCTGTTGCACTTACATGAGCAGCAGAGTGGCGCAGCGGAAGCGTGCTGGGCCCATAACCAGAGGTCAATGGATCGAAACTATCCTCTGCTATTTGCACTTATTTTTTTGTTAATTAAATTCTTCCAAAACTGGGATTGATATTTGGACTCTTTTATTTTTACTTAAAGTACAATAACTTTTAACATTTTAATTTGTTTTAATAGTATATTGACAGCATTGTTTTCTTTCAGAAATCCACTTAATTTTCTTTACCCTATTACTGAAATGGTAATTGACAAAAACAAGCTACATTGTCACCAGAAGAGCAATGCAAAATGTACAATTGATATTTCAAAATCATCTTTCCAGCTTGAATTTCAATGATGCATTGGGGCAATGATTTTGTGAGAAACATCTTCACCCTTAAATAAAGATTTTCTTAACTTCTTACCTGTGTGCTGATTAGATATCACCTGGTTTTCACATTAAACAGATTCCCACTTGAGAAAGCAGCAAAGATGCAGTGAGGTTTATGTTTCCTGGTGTCAACCTATATTATATCAGTGGACATTGTAATGAGGATGCATCTTGCTGCCTTTCCAATGAAGCAAGTTTTAATCAGTAATAGGTGAAAAACCATTCCTACAAAGGTGTTAATCAGAGACTTGGCTTTGTGGACACTTTTCAGAGAGCAAATGTGTTAGCATAAAAATAAAGCCATAAAATGGAGAGCTGATAAATCACTCAATTGGATTTCTCTGCCTGCATAATTTTTATTCTCTGCAACCCCATGCTAAATTGCACTTCCTGTTTTTTATAAAATGACTTAATCAAATCTGACTCTGATTGCATCAGAGAAGGCCAGGTACCCTACACTATAAGAGGTGGTTTGAAATTTTGACTTGTCTACTTAAAGATCACTAAAATTTGATCACACGGTCAATAACATCCCTGCGTGGGATTGAACCACCAACCTTTAGGTTAACAGCCGAATGCACTTACCGATTGCGCCACAGAGACAGCTTGCAAAAGCATGTACTGACAAAGGCTAAAAAGCATTCATCTAGAAAGTTTCCTAGAAAAAGGTTAAAAAGGCAATAATCTGGAGAGTTTTGCAAGATTTTTCTTCCATTGACCAACGAAGATTCACATTGGTACTTTCACATGATGAGTGAGTACTTCAGGATCTCAGACACTAATATGAGCAGCAGAGTGGTGCAGCGAAAGCGTGCTGGGCCCATAACCCAGAGGTTGATGGATCGAAACCATCCTCTGCTATGTGCACTTAATTTTTTATTAATTAAATTCTTCCAAAACTGGGATTGATATTTTGACTCTTTTATTTTTACTTAAAGTACAATAACTTTTAACATTTTAATTTGTTTTAATAGTATATTGACAGCATTGTTTTCTTTCAGAAATCAACTTAATTTTCTTTACCCTATTACTGAAATGGTAATTGACAAAAACAAGCTACATTGTCACCAGAAGAGCAATGCAAAATGTACAATTGATATTTCAAAATCATCTTTCCAGCTTGAATTTCAATGATGCATTGGGGCAATGATTTTGTGAGAAACATCTTCACCCTTAAATAAAGATTTTCTTAACTTCTTACCTGTGTGCTGATTAGATATCACCTGGTTTTCACATTAAACAGATTCCCACTTGAGAAAGCAGCAAGGATGCAGTGAGTTTTATTTTTCCTGGTGTCAACCTGTATTATTTCAGTGGACATTGTAATGAGGATGCATCTTGCTGCCTTTCCTATGAAGCAAGTTTTAATCAGTAATAGGTGAAAAACCATTCCTACAAAGGTGTTAATCAGAGACTTGGCTTTGTGGACACTTTTCAGAGAGCAAATGTGTTAGCATAAAAATAAAGCCATAAAATGGAGAGCTGATAAATCACTCAATTGGATTTCTCTGCCTGCATAATTTTTTTTCTCTGCAACCCCATGCTAAATTGTGCTTCCTGTTTTTTATAAAATGACTTAATCAAATCTGATTGCATCAGAGAAGGCCAGGTACCCTACACTATAAGAGGTGGTTTGAAATTTTGACTTGTCTACTTAAAGATCACCAAAATTTGATCACACGGTCAATAACATCCCTGGGTGGGATTGAACCACCAACCTTTAGGTTAACAGCCGAATGCGCTTACCGATTGCGCCACAGAGACAGCTTGCAAAAGCATGTACTGACAAAGGCTAAAAAGCATTCATATAGAAAGTTTCCTAGAAAAAGGTTAAAAAGGCAATAATCTGGAGAGTTTTGCAAGATTTTTCTTCCATTGACCAATGAAGAAACACATTGGTACTTTCACATGATGAGTGAGTACTTCAGGATCTGTTGCACTTACATGAGCAGCAGAGTGGCGCAGCGGAAGCGTGCTGGGCCCATAACCCAGAGGTCGATGGATCGAAACTATCCTCTGCTATTTGCACTTATTTTTTTGTTAATTAAATTCTTCCAAAACTGGGATTGATATTTGGACTCTTTTATTTTTACTTAAAGTACAATAACTTTTAACATTTTAATTTGTTTTAATAGTATATTGACAGCATTGTTTTCTTTCAGAAATCCACTTAATTTTCTTTACCCTATTACTGAAATGGTAATTGACAAAAACAAGCTACATTGTCACCAGAAGAGCAATGCAAAATGTACAATTGATATTTCAAAATCATCTTTCCAGCTTGAATTTCAATGATGCATTGGGGCAATGATTTTGTGAGAAACATCTTCACCCTTAAATAAAGATTTTCTTAACTTCTTACCTGTGTGCTGATTAGATATCACCTGGTTTTCACATTAAACAGATTCCCACTTGAGAAAGCAGCAAAGATGCAGTGAGGTTTATGTTTCCTGGTGTCAACCTATATTATATCAGTGGACATTGTAATAAGGATGCATCTTGCTGCCTTTCCAATGAAGCAAGTTTTAATCAGTAATAGGTGAAAAACCATTCCTACAAAGGTGTTAATCAGAGACTTGGCTTTGTGGACACTTTTCAGAGAGCAAATGTGTTAGCATAAAAATAAAGCCATAAAATGGAGAGCTGATAAATCACTCAATTGGATTTCTCGGCCTGCATAATTTTTATTCTCTGCAACCCCATGCTAAATTGCACTTCCTGTTTTTTATAAAATGACTTAATCAAATCTGACTCTGATTGCATCAGAGAAGGCCAGGTACCCTACACTATAAGAGGTGGTTTGAAATTTTGACTTGTCTACTTAAAGATCACCAAAATTTGATCACACGTTCAGTTACATCCCTCGATGGAATTGAACCACCAACCTTTCGGTTAACAGCTGAATGCGCTAACCGATTGCGCCACAGATACAGCTTGCAAAAATATGTACTGACAAAGGCTAAAAAGCATTCATCTAGAAAGTTTCCTAGAAAAAGGTTAAAAAGGCAATAATCTGGAGAGTTTTGCAAGATTTTTCTTCCATTGACCAACGAAGAAACACATTGGTACTTTCACATGATGAGTGAGTACTTCAGGATCTCTTAAACTTACATGAGCAGCAGAGTGGCGCAGCGGAAGCGTGCTGGACCCATAACCCAGAGGTCGATGGATCGAAACCATCCTCTGCTATGTGCATTTCTTATTTTGTTAATTAAATTCTTCCAAAACTGGGATTGATATTTTGACTCTTTTATTTTTACTTAAAGTACAATAACTTTTAACATTTTAATTTGTTTTAATAGTATATTGACAGCATTGTTTTCTTTCAGAAATCCACTTAATTTTCTTTACCCTATTACTGAAATGGTAATTGACAAAAACAAGCTACATTGTCACCAGAAGAGCAATGCAAAATGTACAATTGATATTTCAAAATCATCTTTCCAGCTTGAATTTCAATGATGCATTGGGGCAACGATTTTGTGAGAAACATCTTCACCCTTAAATAAAGATTTTCTTAACTTCTTACCTGTGTGCTGATTAGATATCACCTGGTTTTCACATTAAACAGATTCCCACTTGAGAAAGCAGCAAGGATGCAGTGAGGTTTATGTTTCCTGGTGTCAACCTGTATTATTTCAGTGGACATTGTAATGAGGATGCATCTTGCTGCCTTTCCAATGAAGCAAGTTTTAATCAGTAATAGGTGAAAAACCATTCCTACAAAGGTGTTAATCAGAGACTTGGCTTTGTGGACACTTTTCAGAGAGCAAATGTGTTAGCATAAAAATAAAGCCATAAAATGGAGAGCTGATTAATCACTCAATTGGATTTCTCTGCCTGCATAATTTTTTTTCTCTGCAACCCCATGCTAAATTGTGCTTCCTGTTTTTTATAAAATGACTTAATCAAATCTGACTCTGATTGCATCAGAGAAGGCCAGGTACCCTACACTATAAGAGGTGGTTTGAAATTTTGACTTGTCTACTTAAAGATCACCAAAATTTAATCACACGGTCAGTTACGTCCCTGGGTGGGATTGAACCACCAACCTTTCGGTTAACAGCCGAATGCGCTAACCGATTGCGCCACAGAGACAGCTTGCAAATGCATGTACTGACAAAGGCTAAAAAGCATTCATCTAGAAAGTTTCCTAGAAAAAGGTTAAAAAGGCAATAATCTGGAGAGTTTTGCAAGATTTTTCTTCCATTGACCAACGAAGAAAAACATTGGTACTTTCACATGATGAGTGAGTACTTCAGGATCTCCTACACTTACATGAGCAGCAGAGTGGCGCAGCGGAAGCGTGCTGGGCCCATAACCCAGAGGTCGATGGATCGAAACCATCCTCTGCTATGTGCATTTCTTATTTTGTTAATTAAATTCTTCCAAAACTGGGATTGATATTTTGACTCTTTTATTTTTACTTAAAGTACAATAACTTTTAACATTTTAATTTGTTTTAATAGTATATTGACAGCATTGTTTTCTTTCAGAAATCCACTTAATTTTCTTTACCCTATTACTGAAATGGTAATTGACAAAAACAAGCTACATTGTCACCAGAAGAGCAATGCAAAATGTACAATTGATATTTCAAAATCATCTTTCCAGCTTGAATTTCAATGATGCATTGGGGCAACGATTTTGTGAGAAACATCTTCACCCTTAAATAAAGATTTTCTTAACTTCTTACCTGTGTGCTGATTAGATATCACCTGGTTTTCACATTAAACAGATTCCCACTTGAGAAAGCAGCAAGGATGCAGTGAGGTTTATGTTTCCTGGTGTCAACCTGTATTATTTCAGTGGACATTGTAATGAGGATGCATCTTGCTGCCTTTCCAATGAAGCAAGTTTTAATCAGTAATAGGTGAAAAACCATTCCTACAAAGGTGTTAATTTTCAGAGAGCAAATGTGTTAGCATAAAAATAAAGCCATAAAATGGAGAGCTGATTAATCACTCAATTGGATTTCTCTGCCTGCATAATTTTTTTTCTCTGCAACCCCATGCTAAATTGTGCTTCCTGTTTTTTATAAAATGACTTAATCAAATCTGACTCTGATTGCATCAGAGAAGGCCAGGTACCCTACACTATAAGAGGTGGTTTGAAATTTTGACTTGTCTACTTAAAGATCACCAAAACTTGATCACACGGTCAGTTACGTCCCTGGGTGGGATTGAACCACCAACCTTTCGGTTAACAGCCGAATGCGCTAACCGATTGCGCCACAGAGACAGCTTGCAAAAGCATGTACTGACAAAGGCTAAAAAGCATTCATCTAGAAAGTTTCCTAGAAAAAGGTTAAAAAGGCAATAATCTGGAGAGTTTTGCAAGATTTTTCTTCCATTGACCAACGAAGAAACACATTGGTACTTTCACATGATGAGTGAGTACTTCAGGATCTCCCACACTTACATGAGCAGCAGAGTGGCGCAGCGGAAGCGTGCTGGGCCCATAACCCAGAGGTCGATGGATCGAAACCATCCTCTGCTATGTGCACTTATTTTTTTGTTAATTAAATTCTTCCAAAACTGGGATTGATATTTTGACTCTTTTATTTTTACTTAAAGTACAATAACTTTTAACATTTTAATTTGTTTTAATAGTATATTGACAGCATTGTTTTCTTTCAGAAATCCACTTAATTTTCTTTACCCTATTACTGAAATGGTAATTGACAAAAACAAGCTACAATGTCACCAGAAGAGCAATGCAAAATGTACAATTGATATTTCAAAATCATCTTTCCAGCTTGAATTTCAATGATGCATTGGGGCAACGATTTTGTGAGAAACATCTTCACCCTTAAATAAAGATTTTCTTAACTTCTTACCTGTGTGCTGATTAGATATCACCTGGTTTTCACATTAAACAGATTCCCACTTGAGAAAGCAGCAAGGATGCAGTGAGGTTTATGTTTCCTGGTGTCAACCTGTATTATTTCAGTGGACATTGTAATGAGGATGCATCTTGCTGCCTTTCCAATGAAGCAAGTTTTAATCAGTAATAGGTGAAAAACCATTCCTACAAAGGTGTTAATTTTCAGAGAGCAAATGTGTTAGCATAAAAATAAAGCCATAAAATGGAGAGCTGATAAATCACTCAATTGGATTTCTCTGCCTGCATAATTTTTTTTCTCTGCAACCCCATGCTAAATTGTGCTTCCTGTTTTTTATAAAATGACTTAATCAAATCTGACTCTGATTGCATCAGAGAAGGCCAGGTACCCTACACTATAAGAGGTGGTTTGAAATTTTGACTTGTCTACTTAAAGATCACCAAAATTTGATCACATGGTCAATAACATCCCTGGGTGGGATTGAACCACCAACCTTTAGGTTAACAGCCGAATGCGCTTACCGATTGCGCCACAGAGACAGCTTGCAAAAGCATGTACTGACAAAGGCTAAAAAGCATTCATCTAGAAAGTTTCCTAGAAAAAGGTTAAAAAGGCAATAATCTGGAGAGTTTTGCAAGATTTTTCTTCCATTGACCAACGAAGAAACACATTGGTACTTTCACATGATGAGTGAGTACTTCAGGATCTCTGACACTAACATGAGCAGCAGAGTGGTGCAGCGGAAGCGTGCTGGGCCCATAACCCAGAGGTCGATTGATAGAAACCATCCTCTGCTATGTGCACTTATTTTTTTGTTAATTAAATTCTTCCAAAACTGGGATTGATATTTTGACTCTTTTATTTTTACTTAAAGTACAATAACTTTTAACATTTTAATTTGTTTTAATAGTATATTGACAGCATTGTTTTCTTTCAGAAATCCACTTAATTTTCTTTACCCTATTACTGAAATGGTAATTGACAAAAACAAGCTACATTGTCACGAGAAGAGCAATGCAAAATGTACAATTGATATTTCAAAATCATCTTTCCAGCTTGAATTTCAATGATGCATTGGGGCAACGATTTTGTGAGAAACATCTTCACCCTTAAAGAAAGATTTTCTTAACTTCTTACCTGTGTGCTGATTAGATATCACCTGGTTTTCACATTAAACAGATTCCCACTTGAGAAAGCAGCAAGGATGCAGTGCGATTTATGTTTCCTGGTGTCAACCTGTATTATTTCAGTGGACATTGTAATGAGGATGCATCTTGCTGCCTTTCCAATGAAGCAAGTTTTAATTAGTAATAGGTGAAAAACCATTCCTACAAAGGTGTTAATCAGAGACTTGGCTTTGTGGACACTTTTCAAAGAGCAAATGTGTTAGCATAAAAATAAAGCCATAAAATGGAGAGCTGATTAATCACTCAGTTGGATTTCTCTGCCTGCATAATTTTTTTTCTCTGCAACCTCATGCTAAATTGTGCTTCCTGTTTTTTATAAAATGACTTAATCAAATCTGATTGCATCAGAGAAGGCCAGGTACCCTACACTATAAGAGGTGGTTTGAAATTTTGACTTGTCTACTTAAAGATCACCAAAATTTGATCACACGGTCAATAACATCCCTGGGTGGGATTGAACCACCAACCTTTAGGTTAACAGCCAAATGCGCTTACCGATTGCGCCACAGAGACAGCTTGCAAAAGCATGTACTGACAAAGGCTAAAAAGCATTCATATAGAAAGTTTCCTAGAAAAAGGTTAAAAAGGCAATAATCTGGAGAGTTTTGCAAGATTTTTCTTCCATTGACCAATGAAGAAACACATTGGTACTTTCACATGATGAGTGAGTACTTCAGGATCTGTTGCACTTACATGAGCAGCAGAGTGGCGCAGCGGAAGCGTGCTGGGCCCATAACCAGAGGTCAATGGATCGAAACTATCCTCTGCTATTTGCACTTATTTTTTTGTTAATTAAATTCTTCCAAAACTGGGATTGATATTTGGACTCTTTTATTTTTACTTAAAGTACAATAACTTTTAACATTTTAATTTGTTTTAATAGTATATTGACAGCATTGTTTTCTTTCAGAAATCCACTTAATTTTCTTTACCCTATTACTGAAATGGTAATTGACAAAAACAAGCTACATTGTCACCAGAAGAGCAATGCAAAATGTACAATTGATATTTCAAAATCATCTTTCCAGCTTGAATTTCAATGATGCATTGGGGCAATGATTTTGTGAGAAACATCTTCACCCTTAAATAAAGATTTTCTTAACTTCTTACCTGTGTGCTGATTAGATATCACCTGGTTTTCACATTAAACAGATTCCCACTTGAGAAAGCAGCAAAGATGCAGTGAGGTTTATGTTTCCTGGTGTCAACCTATATTATATCAGTGGACATTGTAATGAGGATGCATCTTGCTGCCTTTCCAATGAAGCAAGTTTTAATCAGTAATAGGTGAAAAACCATTCCTACAAAGGTGTTAATCAGAGACTTGGCTTTGTGGACACTTTTCAGAGAGCAAATGTGTTAGCATAAAAATAAAGCCATAAAATGGAGAGCTGATAAATCACTCAATTGGATTTCTCTGCCTGCATAATTTTTATTCTCTGCAACCCCATGCTAAATTGCACTTCCTGTTTTTTATAAAATGACTTAATCAAATCTGACTCTGATTGCATCAGAGAAGGCCAGGTACCCTACACTATAAGAGGTGGTTTGAAATTTTGACTTGTCTACTTAAAGATCACTAAAATTTGATCACACGGTCAATAACATCCCTGCGTGGGATTGAACCACCAACCTTTAGGTTAACAGCCGAATGCACTTACCGATTGCGCCACAGAGACAGCTTGCAAAAGCATGTACTGACAAAGGCTAAAAAGCATTCATCTAGAAAGTTTCCTAGAAAAAGGTTAAAAAGGCAATAATCTGGAGAGTTTTGCAAGATTTTTCTTCCATTGACCAACGAAGATTCACATTGGTACTTTCACATGATGAGTGAGTACTTCAGGATCTCAGACACTAATATGAGCAGCAGAGTGGTGCAGCGAAAGCGTGCTGGGCCCATAACCCAGAGGTTGATGGATCGAAACCATCCTCTGCTATGTGCACTTAATTTTTTATTAATTAAATTCTTCCAAAACTGGGATTGATATTTTGACTCTTTTATTTTTACTTAAAGTACAATAACTTTTAACATTTTAATTTGTTTTAATAGTATATTGACAGCATTGTTTTCTTTCAGAAATCAACTTAATTTTCTTTACCCTATTACTGAAATGGTAATTGACAAAAACAAGCTACATTGTCACCAGAAGAGCAATGCAAAATGTACAATTGATATTTCAAAATCATCTTTCCAGCTTGAATTTCAATGATGCATTGGGGCAATGATTTTGTGAGAAACATCTTCACCCTTAAATAAAGATTTTCTTAACTTCTTACCTGTGTGCTGATTAGATATCACCTGGTTTTCACATTAAACAGATTCCCACTTGAGAAAGCAGCAAGGATGCAGTGAGTTTTATTTTTCCTGGTGTCAACCTGTATTATTTCAGTGGACATTGTAATGAGGATGCATCTTGCTGCCTTTCCTATGAAGCAAGTTTTAATCAGTAATAGGTGAAAAACCATTCCTACAAAGGTGTTAATCAGAGACTTGGCTTTGTGGACACTTTTCAGAGAGCAAATGTGTTAGCATAAAAATAAAGCCATAAAATGGAGAGCTGATAAATCACTCAATTGGATTTCTCTGCCTGCATAATTTTTTTTCTCTGCAACCCCATGCTAAATTGTGCTTCCTGTTTTTTATAAAATGACTTAATCAAATCTGATTGCATCAGAGAAGGCCAGGTACCCTACACTATAAGAGGTGGTTTGAAATTTTGACTTGTCTACTTAAAGATCACCAAAATTTGATCACACGGTCAATAACATCCCTGGGTGGGATTGAACCACCAACCTTTAGGTTAACAGCCGAATGCGCTTACCGATTGCGCCACAGAGACAGCTTGCAAAAGCATGTACTGACAAAGGCTAAAAAGCATTCATCTAGAAAGTTTCCTAGAAAAAGGTTAAAAAGGCAATAATCTGGAGAGTTTTGCAAGATTTTTCTTCCATTGACCAACGAAGAAACACATTGGTACTTTCACATGATGAGTGAGTACTTCAGGATCTCTGACACTAATATGAGCAGCAGAGTGGAGCAGCGAAAGCGTGCTGGGCCCATAACCCAGAGGTCGATGGATCGAAACCATCCTCTGCTATGTGCACTTATTTTTTTGTTAATTAAATTCTTCCAAAACTGGGATTGATATTTTGACTCTTTTATTTTTACTTAAAGTACAATAACTTTTAACATTTTAATTTGTTTTAATAGTATATTGACAGCATTGTTTTCTTTCAGAAATCCACTTAATTTTCTTTACCCTATTACTGAAATGGTAATTGACAAAAACAAGCTACATTGTCACCAGAAGAGCAATGCAAAATGTACAATTGATATTTCAAAATCATCTTTCCAGCTTGAATTTCAATGATGCATTGGGGCAACGATTTTGTGAGAAACATCTTCACACTTAAAGAAAGATTTTCTTAACTTCTTACCTGTGTGCTGATTAGATATCACCTGGTTTTCACATTAAACAGATTCCCACTTGAGAAAGCAGCAAGGATGCAGTGAGGTTTATGTTTCCTGGTGTCAACCTGTATTATTTCAGTGGACATTGTAATGAGGATGCATCTTGCTGCCTTTCCAGTGAAGCAAGTTTTAATCAGTAATAGGTGAAAAACCATTCCTACAAAGGTGTTAATCAGAGACTTGGCTTTGTGGACACTTTTCAGAGAGCAAATGTGTTAGCATAAAAATAAAGCCATAAAATGGAGGGCTGATTAATTACTCAATTGGATTTCTCTGCCTGCATAATTTTTTTTCTCTGCAACCCCATGCTAAATTGTGCTTCCTGTTTTTTATAAAATGACTTAATCAAATCTGACTCTGATTGCATCAGAGAAGGCCAGGTGCCCTACACTATAAGAGGTGGTTTGAAATTTTGACTTGTCTACTTAAAGATCACCAAAATTTGATCACACGGTCAATAACATCCCTGGGTGGGATTGAACCACCAACCTTTAGGTTAACAGCTGAATGCGCTTACCGATTGCGCCACAGAGACAGCTTGCAAAAGCATGTACTGACAAAGGCTAAAAAGCATTCATCTAGAAAGTTTCCTAGAAAAAGGTTAAAAAGGCAATAATCTGGAGAGTTTTGCAAGATTTTCCTTCCATTGACCAACGAAGAAACACATTGGTACTTTCACAAGATGAGTGAGTACATCAGGATCTCTGACACTAACATGAGCAGCAGAGTGGCGCAGCGAAAGCGTGCTGGGCCCATAACCCAGAGGTCGATGGATCGAAACCATTCTCTGCTATGTGCACTTAATTTTTTGTTAATTAAATTCTTCCAAAACTGGGATTGATATTTTGACTCTTTTATTTTTACTTAAAGTACAATAACTTTTAACATTTTAATTTGTTTTAATAGTATATTGACAGCATTGTTTTCTTTTAGAAATCCACTTAATTTTCTTTACCCTATTACTGAAATGGTAATTGACAAAAACAAGCTACATTGTCACGAGAAGAGCAATGCAAAATGTACAATTGATATTTCAAAATCATCTTTCCAGCTTGAATTTCAATGATGCATTGGGGCAACGATTTTGTGAGAAACATCTTCACCCTTAAAGAAAGATTTTCTTAACTTCTTACCTGTGTGCTGATTAGATATCACCTGGTTTTCACATTAAACAGATTCCCACTTGAGAAAGCAGCAAGGATGCAGTGAGGTTTATGTTTCCTGGTGTCAACCTGTATTATTTCAGTGGACATTGTAATGAGGATGCATCTTGCTGCCTTTCCAATGAAGCAAGTTTTAATCAGTAATAGGTGAAAAACCATTCCTACAAAGGTGTTAATCAGAGACTTGGCTTTGTGGACACTTTTCAGAGAGCAAATGTGTTAGCATAAAAATAAAGCCATAAAATGGAGAGCTGATTAATCACTCAATTGGATTTCTCTGCCTGCATAATTTTTATTCTCTGCAACCCCATGCTAAATTGCACTTCCTGTTTTTTATAAAATGACTTAATCAAATCTGACTCTGATTGCATCAGAGAAGGCCAGGTACCCTACACTATAAGAGGTGGTTTGAAATTTTGACTTGTCTACTTAAAGATCACTAAAATTTGATCACACGGTCAATAACATCCCTGCGTGGGATTGAACCACCAACCTTTAGGTTAACAGCCGAATGCGCTTACCGATTGCGCCACAGAGACAGCTTGCAAAAGCATGTACTGACAAAGGCTAAAAAGCATTCATCTAGAAAGTTTCCTAGAAAAAGGTTAAAAAGGCAATAATCTGGAGAGTTTTGCAAGATTTTTCTTCCATTGACCAACGAAGAAACACATTGGTACTTTCACATGATGAGTGAGTACTTCAGGATCTCTGACACTAATATGAGCAGCAGAGTGGAGCAGCGAAAGCGTGCTGGGCCCATAACCCAGAGGTCGATGGATCGAAACCATCCTCTGCTATGTGCACTTATTTTTTTGTTAATTAAATTCTTCCAAAACTGGGATTGATATTTTGACTCTTTTATTTTTACTTAAAGTACAATAACTTTTAACATTTTAATTTGTTTTAATAGTATATTGACAGCATTGTTTTCTTTCAGAAATCCACTTAATTTTCTTTACCCTATTACTGAAATGGTAATTGACAAAAACAAGCTACATTGTCACCAGAAGAGCAATGCAAAATGTACAATTGATATTTCAAAATCATCTTTCCAGCTTGAATTTCAATGATGCATTGGGGCAACGATTTTGTGAGAAACATCTTCACACTTAAAGAAAGATTTTCTTAACTTCTTACCTGTGTGCTGATTAGATATCACCTGGTTTTCACATTAAACAGATTCCCACTTGAGAAAGCAGCAAGGATGCAGTGAGGTTTATGTTTCCTGGTGTCAACCTGTATTATTTCAGTGGACATTGTAATGAGGATGCATCTTGCTGCCTTTCCAGTGAAGCAAGTTTTAATCAGTAATAGGTGAAAAACCATTCCTACAAAGGTGTTAATCAGAGACTTGGCTTTGTGGACACTTTTCAGAGAGCAAATGTGTTAGCATAAAAATAAAGCCATAAAATGGAGGGCTGATTAATTACTCAATTGGATTTCTCTGCCTGCATAATTTTTTTTCTCTGCAACCCCATGCTAAATTGTGCTTCCTGTTTTTTATAAAATGACTTAATCAAATCTGACTCTGATTGCATCAGAGAAGGCCAGGTGCCCTACACTATAAGAGGTGGTTTGAAATTTTGACTTGTCTACTTAAAGATCACCAAAATTTGATCACACGGTCAATAACATCCCTGGGTGGGATTGAACCACCAACCTTTAGGTTAACAGCTGAATGCGCTTACCGATTGCGCCACAGAGACAGCTTGCAAAAGCATGTACTGACAAAGGCTAAAAAGCATTCATCTAGAAAGTTTCCTAGAAAAAGGTTAAAAAGGCAATAATCTGGAGAGTTTTGCAAGATTTTCCTTCCATTGACCAACGAAGAAACACATTGGTACTTTCACAAGATGAGTGAGTACATCAGGATCTCTGACACTAACATGAGCAGCAGAGTGGCGCAGCGAAAGCGTGCTGGGCCCATAACCCAGAGGTCGATGGATCGAAACCATTCTCTGCTATGTGCACTTAATTTTTTGTTAATTAAATTCTTCCAAAACTGGGATTGATATTTTGACTCTTTTATTTTTACTTAAAGTACAATAACTTTTAACATTTTAATTTGTTTTAATAGTATATTGACAGCATTGTTTTCTTTTAGAAATCCACTTAATTTTCTTTACCCTATTACTGAAATGGTAATTGACAAAAACAAGCTACATTGTCACGAGAAGAGCAATGCAAAATGTACAATTGATATTTCAAAATCATCTTTCCAGCTTGAATTTCAATGATGCATTGGGGCAACGATTTTGTGAGAAACATCTTCACCCTTAAAGAAAGATTTTCTTAACTTCTTACCTGTGTGCTGATTAGATATCACCTGGTTTTCACATTAAACAGATTCCCACTTGAGAAAGCAGCAAGGATGCAGTGAGGTTTATGTTTCCTGGTGTCAACCTGTATTATTTCAGTGGACATTGTAATGAGGATGCATCTTGCTGCCTTTCCAATGAAGCAAGTTTTAATCAGTAATAGGTGAAAAACCATTCCTACAAAGGTGTTAATCAGAGACTTGGCTTTGTGGACACTTTTCAGAGAGCAAATGTGTTAGCATAAAAATAAAGCCATAAAATGGAGAGCTGATTAATCACTCAATTGGATTTCTCTGCCTGCATAATTTTTTTTCTCTGCAACCCCATGCTAAATTGTGCTTCCTGTTTTTTATAAAATTACTTTATCAAATCTGACTCTGATTGCATCAGAGAAGGCCAGGTACCCTACACTATAAGAGGTGGTTTGAAATTTTGACTTGTCTACTTAAAGATCACTAAAATTTGATCACACGGTCAATAACATCCCTGCGTGGGATTGAACCACCAACCTTTAGGTTAACAGCCGAATGCGCTTACCGATTGCGCCACAGAGACAGCTTGCAAAAGCATGTACTGACAAAGGCTAAAAAGCATTCATCTAGAAAGTTTCCTAGAAAAAGGTTAAAAAGGCAATAATCTGGAGAGTTTTGCAAGATTTTTCTTCCATTGACCAACGAAGAAACACATTGGTACTTTCACATGATGAGTGAGTACTTCAGGATCTCTGACACTAATATGAGCAGCAGAGTGGAGCAGCGAAAGCGTGCTGGGCCCATAACCCAGAGGTCGATGGATCGAAACCATCCTCTGCTATGTGCACTTATTTTTTTGTTAATTAAATTCTTCCAAAACTGGGATTGATATTTTGACTCTTTTATTTTTACTTAAAGTACAATAACTTTTAACATTTTAATTTGTTTTAATAGTATATTGACAGCATTGTTTTCTTTCAGAAATCCACTTAATTTTCTTTACCCTATTACTGAAATGGTAATTGACAAAAACAAGCTACATTGTCACCAGAAGAGCAATGCAAAATGTACAATTGATATTTCAAAATCATCTTTCCAGCTTGAATTTCAATGATGCATTGGGGCAACGATTTTGTGAGAAACATCTTCACACTTAAAGAAAGATTTTCTTAACTTCTTACCTGTGTGCTGATTAGATATCACCTGGTTTTCACATTAAACAGATTCCCACTTGAGAAAGCAGCAAGGATGCAGTGAGGTTTATGTTTCCTGGTGTCAACCTGTATTATTTCAGTGGACATTGTAATGAGGATGCATCTTGCTGCCTTTCCAGTGAAGCAAGTTTTAATCAGTAATAGGTGAAAAACCATTCCTACAAAGGTGTTAATCAGAGACTTGGCTTTGTGGACACTTTTCAGAGAGCAAATGTGTTAGCATAAAAATAAAGCCATAAAATGGAGGGCTGATTAATTACTCAATTGGATTTCTCTGCCTGCATAATTTTTTTTCTCTGCAACCCCATGCTAAATTGTGCTTCCTGTTTTTTATAAAATGACTTAATCAAATCTGACTCTGATTGCATCAGAGAAGGCCAGGTGCCCTACACTATAAGAGGTGGTTTGAAATTTTGACTTGTCTACTTAAAGATCACCAAAATTTGATCACACGGTCAATAACATCCCTGGGTGGGATTGAACCACCAACCTTTAGGTTAACAGCTGAATGCGCTTACCGATTGCGCCACAGAGACAGCTTGCAAAAGCATGTACTGACAAAGGCTAAAAAGCATTCATCTAGAAAGTTTCCTAGAAAAAGGTTAAAAAGGCAATAATCTGGAGAGTTTTGCAAGATTTTCCTTCCATTGACCAACGAAGAAACACATTGGTACTTTCACAAGATGAGTGAGTACATCAGGATCTCTGACACTAACATGAGCAGCAGAGTGGCGCAGCGAAAGCGTGCTGGGCCCATAACCCAGAGGTCGATGGATCGAAACCATTCTCTGCTATGTGCACTTAATTTTTTGTTAATTAAATTCTTCCAAAACTGGGATTGATATTTTGACTCTTTTATTTTTACTTAAAGTACAATAACTTTTAACATTTTAATTTGTTTTAATAGTATATTGACAGCATTGTTTTCTTTTAGAAATCCACTTAATTTTCTTTACCCTATTACTGAAATGGTAATTGACAAAAACAAGCTACATTGTCACGAGAAGAGCAATGCAAAATGTACAATTGATATTTCAAAATCATCTTTCCAGCTTGAATTTCAATGATGCATTGGGGCAACGATTTTGTGAGAAACATCTTCACCCTTAAAGAAAGATTTTCTTAACTTCTTACCTGTGTGCTGATTAGATATCACCTGGTTTTCACATTAAACAGATTCCCACTTGAGAAAGCAGCAAGGATGCAGTGAGGTTTATGTTTCCTGGTGTCAACCTGTATTATTTCAGTGGACATTGTAATGAGGATGCATCTTGCTGCCTTTCCAATGAAGCAAGTTTTAATCAGTAATAGGTGAAAAACCATTCCTACAAAGGTGTTAATCAGAGACTTGGCTTTGTGGACACTTTTCAGAGAGCAAATGTGTTAGCATAAAAATAAAGCCATAAAATGGAGAGCTGATTAATCACTCAATTGGATTTCTCTGCCTGCATAATTTTTTTTCTCTGCAACCCCATGCTAAATTGTGCTTCCTGTTTTTTATAAAATTACTTTATCAAATCTGACTCTGATTGCATCAGAGAAGGCCAGGTACCCTACACTATAAGAGGTGGTTTGAAATGTTGACTTGTCTACTTAAAGATCACCAAAATTTGATCACACGGTCAATAACATCCCTCGGTGGGATTGAACCAACAACCTTTAGGTTAACAGCCGAATGCGCTTACCGATTGCGCCACAGAGACAGCTTGCAAAAGCATGTACTGACAAAGGCTAAATAGCATTCATCTAGAAAGTTTCCTAGAAAAAGGTTAAAAAGGCAATAATCTGGAGAGTTTCGCAAGATTTTTCTTCCATTGACCAACGAAGAAACACATTGGTACTTTCACATGATGAGTGAGTACATAAGGATCTCTGACACTAACATGAGCAGCAGAGTGGCGCAGCGGAAGCGTGCTGGGCCCATAACCCAGAGGTCGATGGATCGAAACCATTCTGTGCTATGTGCACTTTATTTTTTGTTAATTAAATTCTTCCAAAACTGGGATTGATATTTTGACTCTTTTATTTTTACTTAAAGTACAATAACTTTTAACATTTTAATTTGTTTTAATAGTATATTGACAGCATTGTTTTCTTTCAGAAATCCACTTAATTTTCTTTACCCTATTACTGAAATGGTAATTGACAAAAACAAGCTACATTGTCACGAGAAGAGCAATGCAAAATGTACAATTGATATTTCAAAATCATCTTTCCAGCTTGAATTTCAATGATGCATTGGGGCAACGATTTTGTGAGAAACATCTTCACCCTTAAAGAAAGATTTTCTTAACTTCTTACCTGTGTGCTGATTAGATATCACCTGGTTTTCACATTAAACAGATTCCCACTTGAGAAAGCAGCAAGGATGCAGTGAGGTTTATGTTTCCTGGTGTCAACCTGTATTATTTCAGTGGACATTGTAATGAGGATGCATCTTGCTGCCTTTCCAATGAAGCAAGTTTTAATCAGTAATAGGTGAAAAACCATTCCTACAAAGGTGTTAATCAGAGACTTGGCTTTGTGGACACTTTTCAGAGAGCAAATGTGTTAGCATAAAAATAAAGCCATAAAATGGAGAGCTGATTAATCACTCAATTGGATTTCTCTGCCTGCATAATTTTTTTTCTCTGCAACCCCATGCTAAATTGTGCTTCCTGTTTTTTATAAAATTACTTAATCAAATCTGACTCTGATTGCATCAGAGAAGGCCAGGTACCCTACACTATAAGAGGTGGTTTGAAATGTTGACTTGTCTACTTAAAGATCACCAAAATTTGATCACACGGTCAATAACATCCCTGGGTGGGATTGAACCACCAACCTTTAGGTTAACAGCCGAATGCGCTTACTGATTGCGCCACAGAGACAGCTTGCAAAAGCATGTACTGACAAAGGCTAAATAGCATTCATCTAGAAAGTTTCCTAGAAAAAGGTTAAAAAGGCAATAATCTGGAGAGTTTCGCAAGATTTTTCTTCCATTGACCAACGAAGAAACACATTGGTACTTTCACATGATGAGTGAGTACATAAGGATCTCTGACACTAACATGAGCAGCAGAGAGGCGCAGCGGAAGCGTGCTGGGCCCATAACCCAGAGGTCGATGGATCGAAACCATCCTCTGATATGTGCACTTTATTTTTTGTTAATTAAATTCTTCCAAAATTGGGATTGATATTTTGACTCTTTTATTTTTACTTAAAGTACAATAACTTTTAACATTTTAATTTGTTTTAATAGTATATTGACAGCATTGTTTTCTTTCAGAAATCCACTTAATTTTCTTTACCCTATTACTGAAATGGTAATTGACAAAAACAAGCTACATTGTCATCAGAAGAGCAATGCAAAATGTACAATTGATATTTCAAAATCATCTTTCCAGCTTGAATTTCAATGATGCATTGGGGCAACGATTTTGTGAGAAACATCTTCACCCTTAAAGAAAGATTTTCTTAACTTCTTACCTGTGTGCTGATTAGATATCACCTGGTTTTCACATTAAACAGATTCCCACTTGAGAAAGCAGCAAGGATGCAGTGAGGTTTATGTTTCCTGGTGTCAACCTGTATTATTTCAGTGGACATTGTAATGAGGATGCATCTTGCTGCCTTTCCAATGAAGCAAGTTTTAATCAGTAATAGGTGAAAAACCATTCCTACAAAGGTGTTAATCAGAGACTTGGCTTTGTGGACACTTTTCAGAGAGCAAATGTGTTAGCATAAAAATAAAGCCATAAAATGGAGAGCTGATTAATCACTCAATTGGATTTCTCTGCCTGCATAATTTTTTTTCTCTGCAACCCCATGCTAAATTTTGCTTCCTGTTTTTTATAAAATGACTTAATCAAATCTGACTCTGATTGCATCAGAGAAGGCCAGGTACCCTACACTATAATAGGTGGTTTGAAATTTTGACTTGTCTACTTAAAGATCACCAAAATTTGATCACACGGTCAATAACATCCCTGGGTGGGATTGAACCACCAACCTTTAGGTTAACAGCCGAATGCGCTTACCGATTGCGCCACAGAGACAGCTTGCAAAAGCATGTACTGACAAAGGCTAAAAAGCATTCATCTAGAAAGTTTCCTAGAAAAAGTTTAAAAAGGCAATAATCTGGAGAGTTTTGCAAGATTTTTCTTCCATTGACCAACGAAGAAACACATTGGTACTTTCACATGATGAGTGAGTACTTCAGGGTCTCTAACAGTAACATGAGAAGCAGAGTGGCTCAGCGAAAGCGTGCTGGGCCCATAATCCAGAGGTCGATGGATTGAAACCATCCTCAGCTATGTGCACTTATTTTTTTGTTAATTTAATTCTTCCAAAACTGGGATTGATATTTGACTCTTTTATTTTTACTTAAAGTACAATAACTTTTAACATTTTAATTTGTTTTAATAGTATATTGACAGCATTGTTTTCTTTCAGAAATCCACTTAATTTTCTTTACCCTATTACTGAAATGGTAATTGACAAAAACAAGCTTCATTGTCACCAGAAGAGCAATGCAAAATGTACAATTGATATTTCAAAATCATCTTTCCAGCTTGAATTTCAATGATGCATTGGGGCAACGATTTTGTGAGAAACATCTTCACCCTTAAAGAAAGATTTTCTTAACTTCTTACCTGTGTGCTGATTAGATATCACCTGGTTTTCACATTAAACAGATTCCCACTTGAGAAAGCAGCAAGGATGCAGTGAGGTTTATGTTTCCTGGTGTCAACCTGTATTATTTCAGTGGACATTCTAATGAGGATGCATCTTGCTGCCTTTCCAGTGAAGCAAGTTTTAATCAGTAATAGGTGAAAAACCATTCCTACAAAGGTGTTAATCAGAGACTTGGCTTTGTGGACACTTTTCAGAAAGCAAATGTGTTAGCATAAAAATAAAGCCATAAAATGGAGGGCTGATTAATTACTCAATTGGATTTCTCTGCCTGCATAATTTTTTTTCTCTGCAACCCCATGCTAAATTGTGCTTCCTGTTTTTATAAAATGACTTAATCAAATCTGACTCTGATTGCATCAGAGAAGGCCAGGTGCCCTACACTATAAGAGGTGGTTTGAAATTTTGACTTGTCTACTTAAAGATCACCAAAATTTGATCACACGGTCAATAACATCCCTGGGTGGGATTGAACCACCAACCTTTAGGTTAACAGCTGAATGCGCTTACCGATTGCACCACAGAGACAGCTTGCAAAAGCATGTACTGACAAAGGCTAAAAAGCATTCATCTAGAAAGTTTCCTAGAAAAAGGTTAAAAATGCAATAATCTGGAGAGTTTTGCAAGATTTTTCTTCCATTGACCAACGAAGAAACACATTGGTACTTTCACAAGATGAGTGAGTACATCAGGATCTCTGACACAAACATGAGCAGCAGAGTGGTGCAGCGGAAGCGTGCTGGGCCCATAACCCAGAGGTCGATGGATCGAAACCATTCTGTGCTATGTGCACTTTATTTTTTGTTAATTAAATTCTTCCAAAATTGGGATTGATATTTTGACTCTTTTATTTTTACTTAAAGTACAATAACTTTTAACATTTTAATTTGTTTTAATAGTATATTGACAGCATTGTTTTCTTTCAGAAATCCACTTAATTTTCTTTACCCTATTACTGAAATGGTAATTGACAAAAACAAGCTACATTGTCATCAGAAGAGCAATGCAAAATGTACAATTGATATTTCAAAATCATCTTTCCAGCTTGAATTTCAATGATGCATTGGGGCAACGATTTTGTGAGAAACATCTTCACCCTTAAAGAAAGATTTTCTTAACTTCTTACCTGTGTGCTGATTAGATATCACCTGGTTTTCACATTAAACAGATTCCCACTTGAGAAAGCAGCAAGGATGCAGTGAGGTTTATGTTTCCTGGTGTCAACCTGTATTATTTCAGTGGACATTGTAATGAGGATGCATCTTGCTGCCTTTCCAATGAAGCAAGTTTTAATCAGTAATAGGTGAAAAACCATTCCTACAAAGGTGTTAATCAGAGATTGGCTTTGTGGACACTTTTCAGAGAGCAAATGTGTTAGCATAAAAATAAAGCCATAAAATGGAGAGCTGATTAATCACTCAATTGGATTTCTCTGCCTGCATAATTTATTTTCTCTGCAACCCCATGCTAAATTTTGCTTCCTGTTTTTTATAAAATGACTTAATCAAATCTGACTCTGATTGCATCAGAGAAGGCCAGGTACCCTACACTATAATAGGTGGTTTGAAATTTTGACTTGTCTACTTAAAGATCACCAAAACTTGATCACACGGTCAATAACATCCCTGGGTGGGATTGAACCACCAACCTTTAAGTTAACAGCCGAATGCGCTTACCGGTTGCGCCACAGAGACAGCTTGCAAAAGCATGTACTGACAAAGGCTAAAAAGCATTCATCTAGAAAGTTTCCTAGAAAAAGGTTAAAAAGGCAATAATCTGGAGAGTTTTGCAAATTTTTTCTTCCATTGACCAACGAAGAAACACATTGGTACTTTCACATGATGAGTGAGTACTTCAGGATCTCTGACACTAACATGAGCAGCAGAGTGGCGCAGCGGAAGCGTGCTGGGCCCATAACCCAGAGGTCGATGGATCGAAACCATCCTCTGCTATGTGCACTTATTTTTTTGTTAATTAAATTCTTCCAAAACTGGGATTGATATTTTGACTCTTTTATTTTTACTTAAAGTACAATAACTTTTAACATTTTAATTTGTTTTAATAGTATATTGACAGCATTGTTTTCTTTCAGAAATCCACTTAATTTTCTTTACCCTATTACTGAAATGGTAATTGACAAAAACAAGCTACATTGTCACGCAATGCAAAATGTACAATTGATATTTCAAAATCATCTTTCCAGCTTGAATTTCAATGATGCATTGGGGCAACGATTTTGTGAGAAACATCTTCACCCTTAAAGAAAGATTTTCTTAACTTCTTACCTGTGTGCTGATTAGATATCACCTGGTTTTCACATTAAACAGATTCCAACTTGAGAAAGCAGCAAGGATGCAGTGAGGTTTATGTTTCCTGGTGTCAACCTGTATTATTTCAGTGGACATTGTAATGAGGATGCATCTTGCTGCCTTTCCAATGAAGCAAGTTTTAATCAGTAATAGGTGAAAAACCATTCCTACAAAGGTGTTAATCAGAGACTTGGCTTTGTGGACACTTTTCAGAGAGCAAATGTGTTAGCATAAAAATAAAGCCATAAAATGGAGAGCTGATTAATCACTCAATTGGATTTCTCTGCCTGCATAATTTTTTTTCTCTGCAACCCCATGCTAAATTGTGCTTCCTGTTTTTTATAAAATGACTTAATCAAATCTGACTCTGATTGCATCAGAGAAGGCCAGGTACCCTACACTATAATAAGTGGTTTGAAATTTTGAATTGTCTACTTAAAGATCACCAAAACTTGATCACACGGTCAATAACATCCCTGGGTGGGATTGAACCACCAACCTTTAGGTTAACAGCCAAATGCGCTTACCGGTTGCGCCACAGAGACAGCTTGCAAAAGCATGTACTGACAAAGGCTAAAAAGCATTCATCTAGAAAGTTTCCTAGAAAAAGGTTAAAAAGGCAATAATCTGGAGAGTTTTGCAAGATTTTTCTTCCATTGACCAACGAAGAAACACATTGGTACTTTCATATGATGAGTGAGTACTTCAGGGTCTCTAACACTAACAGGAGCAGCAGAGTGGCTCAGCGGAAGCGTGCTGGGCCCATAACCCAGAGGTCGATGGATTGAAACCATCCTCTGCTATGTGCACTTATTTTTTTGTTAATTAAATTCTTCCAAAACTGGGATTGATATTTGACTCTTTTATTTTTACTTAAAGTACAATAACTTTTAACATTTTAATTTGTTTTAATAGTATATTGACAGCATTGTTTTCTTTCAGAAATCCACTTAATTTTCTTTACCCTATTACTGAAATGGTAATTGACAAAAACAAGCTACATTGTCACCAGAAGTGCAATGCAAAATGTACAATTGATATTTCAAAATCATCTTTCCAGCTTGAATTTCAATGATGAATTGGGGCAACGATTTTGTGAGAAACATCTTCACACTTAAAGAAAGATTTTCTTAACTTATTACCTGTGTGCTGATTAGATATCACCTGGTTTTCACATTAAACAGATTCCCACTTGAGAAAGCAGCAAGGATGCAGTGAGGTTTATGTTTCCTGGTGTCAACCTGTATACTTTCAGTGGACATTGTAATGAGGATGCATCTTGCTGCCTTTCCAATGAAGCAAGTTTTAATCAGTAATAGGTGAAAAACCAATCCTACAAAGGTGTTAATCAGAGACTTGGCTTTGTGGACACTTTTCAGAGAGCAAATGTGTTAGCATAAAAATAAAGCCATAAAATGGAGAGCTGATTAATCACTCAATTGGATTTCTCTGCCTGCATAATTTTTTTTCTCTGCAACCCCATGCTAAATTGTGCTTCCTGTTTTTTATAAAATGACTTAATCAAATCTGACTCTGATTGCATCAGAGAAGGCCAGGTACCCTACACTATAATAGGTGGTTTGAAATTTTGAATTGTCTACTAAAAGATCACCAAAATTTGATCACACGTTCAGTTACATCCCTCGATGGAATTGAACCACCAACCTTTCGGTTAACAGCTGAATGCGCTAACCGATTGCGCCACAGATACAGCTTGCAAAAATATGTACTGACAAAGGCTAAAAAGCATTCATCTAGAAAGTTTCCTAGAAAAAGATTAAAAAGGCAATAATCTGGAGAGTTTTGCAAGATTTTTCTTCCATTGACCAACGAAGAAACACATTGGTACTTTCACATGATGAGTGAGTACTTCAGGATCTCTTACACTTACATGAGCAGCAGAGTGGCGCAGCGGAAGCGTGCTGGACCCATAACCCAGAGGTCGATGGATCGAAACCATCCCCTGCTATGTGCATTTCTTATTTTGTTAATTAAATTCTTCCAAAACTGGAATTGATATTTTGACTATTTTATTTTTACTTAAAGTACAATAACTTTTAACATTTTAATTTGTTTTAATAGTATATTGACAGCATTGTTTTCTTTCAGAAATCCACTTAATTTTCTTTACCCTATTACTGAAATGGTAATTGACAAAAACAAGCTACATTGTCACCAGAAGAGCAATGCAAAATGTACAATTGATATTTCAAAATCATCTTTCCAGCTTGAATTTCAATGATGCATTGGGGCAACGATTTTGTGAGAAACATCTTCACCCTTAAATAAAGATTTTCTTAACTTCTTACCTGTGTGCTGATTAGATATCACCTGGTTTTCACATTAAACAGATTCCCACTTGAGAAAGCAGCAAGGATGCAGTGAGGTTTATGTTTCCTGGTGTCAACCTGTATTATTTCAGTGGACATTGTAATGAGGATGCATCTTGCTGCCTTTCCAATGAAGCAAGTTTTAATCAGTAATAGGTGAAAAACCATTCCTACAAAGGTGTTAATCAGAGACTTGGCTTTGTGGACACTTTTCAGAGAGCAAATGTGTTAGCATAAAAATAAAGCCATAAAATGGAGAGCTGATTAATCACTCAATTGGATTTCTCTGCCTGCATAATTTTTTTTCTCTGCAACCCCATGCTAAATTGTGCTTCCTGTTTTTTATAAAATGACTTAATCAAATCTGACTCTGATTGCATCAGAGAAGGCCAGGTACCCTACACTATAAGAGGTGGTTTGAAATTTTGACTTGTCTACTTAAAGATCACCAAAATTTAATCACACGGTCAGTTACGTCCCTGGGTGGGATTGAACCACCAACCTTTCGGTTAACAGCCGAATGCGCTAACCGATTGCGCCACAGAGACAGCTTGCAAAACCATGTACTGACAAAGGCTAAAAAGCATTCATCTAGAAAGTTTCCTAGAAAAAGGTTAAAAAGGCAATAATCTGGAGAGTTTTGCAAGATTTTTCTTCCATTGACCAACGAAGAAACACATTGGTACTTTCACATGATGAGTGAGTACTTCAGGATCTCCTACACTTACATGAGCAGCAGAGTGGCGCAGCGGAAGCGTGCTGGGCCCATAACCCAGAGGTCGATGGATCGAAACCATCCTCTGCTATGTGCATTTCTTATTTTGTTAATTAAATTCTTCCAAAACTGGGATTGATATTTTGACTCTTTTATTTTTACTTAAAGTACAATAACTTTTAACATTTTAATTTGTTTTAATAGAATATTGACAGCATTGTTTTCTTTCAGAAATCCACTCAATTTTCTTTACCCTATTACTGAAATGGTAATTGACAAAAACAAGCTACATTGTCACCAGAAGAGCAATGCAAAATGTACAATTGATATTTCAAAATCATCTTTCCAGCTTGAATTTCAATGATGCATTGGGGCAACGATTTTGTGAGAAACATCTTCACCCTTAAATAAAGATTTTCTTAACTTCTTACCTGTGTGCTGATTAGATATCACCTGGTTTTCACATTAAACAGATTCCCACTTGAGAAAGCAGCAAGGATGCAGTGAGGTTTATGTTTCCTGGTGTCAACCTGTATTATTTCAGTGGACATTGTAATGAGGATGCATCTTGCTGCCTTTCCAATGAAGCAAGTTTTAATCAGTAATAGGTGAAAAACCATTCCTACAAAGGTGTTAATTTTCAGAGAGCAAATGTGTTAGCATAAAAATAAAGCCATAAAATGGAGAGCTGATTAATCACTCAATTGGATTTCTCTGCCTGCATAATTTTTTTTCTCTGCAACCCCATGCTAAATTGTGCTTCCTGTTTTTTATAAAATGACTTAATCAAATCTGACTCTGATTGCATCAGAGAAGGCCAGGTACCCTACACTATAAGAGGTGGTTTGAAATTTTGACTTGTCTACTTAAAGATCACCAAAACTTGATCACACGGTCAGTTACGTCCCTGGGTGGGATTGAACCACCAACCTTTCGGTTAACAGCCGAATGCGCTAACCGATTGCGCCACAGAGACAGCTTGCAAAAGCATGTACTGACAAAGGCTAAAAAGCATTCATCTAGAAAGTTTCCTAGAAAAAGGTTAAAAAGGCAATAATCTGGAGAGTTTTGCAAGATTTTTCTTCCATTGACCAACGAAGAAACACATTGGTACTTTCACATGATGAGTGAGTACTTCAGGATCTCCCACACTTACATGAGCAGCAGAGTGGCGCAGCGGAAGCGTGCTGGGCCCATAACCCAGAGGTCGATGGATCGAAACCATCCTCTGCTATGTGCACTTATTTTTTTGTTAATTAAATTCTTCCAAAACTGGGATTGATATTTTGACTCTTTTATTTTTACTTAAAGTACAATAACTTTTAACATTTTAATTTGTTTTAATAGTATATTGACAGCATTGTTTTCTTTCAGAAATCCACTTAATTTTCTTTACCCTATTACTGAAATGGTAATTGACAAAAACAAGCTACAATGTCACCAGAAGAGCAATGCAAAATGTACAATTGATATTTCAAAATCATCTTTCCAGCTTGAATTTCAATGATGCATTGGGGCAACGATTTTGTGAGAAACATCTTCACCCTTAAATAAAGATTTTCTTAACTTCTTACCTGTGTGCTGATTAGATATCACCTGGTTTTCACATTAAACAGATTCCCACTTGAGAAAGCAGCAAGGATGCAGTGAGGTTTATGTTTCCTGGTGTCAACCTGTATTATTTCAGTGGACATTGTAATGAGGATGCATCTTGCTGCCTTTCCAATGAAGCAAGTTTTAATCAGTAATAGGTGAAAAACCATTCCTACAAAGGTGTTAATTTTCAGAGAGCAAATGTGTTAGCATAAAAATAAAGCCATAAAATGGAGAGCTGATTAATCACTCAATTGGATTTCTCTGCCTGCATAATTTTTTTTCTCTGCAACCCCATGCTAAATTGTGCTTCCTGTTTTTTATAAAATGACTTAATCAAATCTGACTCTGATTGCATCAGAGAAGGCCAGGTACCCTACACTATAAGAGGTGGTTTGAAATTTTGACTTGTCTACTTAAAGATCACCAAAATTTGATCACACGTTCAGTTACTTCCCTCGATGGAATTGAACCACCAACCTTTCGGTTAACAGCTGAATGCGCTAACCGATTGCGCCACAGATACAGCTTGCAAAAATAAGTACTGACAAAGGCTAAAAAGCATTCATCTAGAAAGTTTCCTAGAAAAAGGTTAAAAAGGCAATAATCTGGAGAGTTTTGCAAGATTTTTCTTCCATTGACCAACGAAGAAACACATTGGTACTTTCACATGATGAGTGAGTACTTCAGGATCTCTTACACTTACATGAGCAGCAGAGTGGCGAAGCGGAAGCGTGCTGGGCCCATAACCCAGAGGTCGATGGATCGAAACCATCCTCTGCTATGTGCATTTCTTATTTTGTTAATTAAATTCTTCCAAAACTGGGATTGATATTTTGACTCTTTTATTTTTACTTAAAGTACAATAACTTTTAACATTTTAATTTGTTTTAATAGTATATTGACAGCATTGTTTTCTTTCAGAAATCCACTTAATTTTCTTTACCCTATTACTGAAATGGTAATTGACAAAAACAAGCTACATTGTCACCAGAAGAGCAATGCAAAATGTACAATTGATATTTCAAAATCATCTTTCCAGCTTGAATTTCAATGATGCATTGGGGCAACGATTTTGTGAGAAACATCTTCACCCTTAAATAAAGATTTTCTTAACTTCTTACCTGTGTGCTGATTAGATATCACCTGGTTTTCACATTAAACAGATTCCCACTTGAGAAAGCAGCAAGGATGCAGTGAGGTTTATGTTTCCTGGTGTCAACCTGTATTATTTCAGTGGACATTGTAATGAGGATGCATCTTGCTGCCTTTCCAATGAAGCAAGTTTTAATCAGTAATAGGTGAAAAACCATTCCTACAAAGGTGTTAATCAGAGACTTGGCTTTGTGGACACTTTTCAGAGAGCAAATGTGTTAGCATAAAAATAAAGCCATAAAATGGAGAGCTGATTAATCACTCAATTGGATTTCTCTGCCTGCATAATTTTTTTTCTCTGCAACCCCATGCTAAATTGTGCTTCCTGTTTTTTATAAAATGACTTAATCAAATCTGACTCTGATTGCATCAGAGAAGGCCAGGTACCCTACACTATAATAGGTGGTTTGAAATTTTGACTTGTCTACTTAAAGATCACCAAAACTTGATCACACGGTCAATAACATCCCTGGGTGGGATTGAACCACCAACCTTTAGGTTAACAGCCGAATGCGCTTACCGGTTGCGCCACAGAGACAGCTTGCAAAAGCATGTACTGACAAAGGCTAAAAAGCATTCATCTAGAAAGTTTCCTAGAAAAAGGTTAAAAAGGCAATAATCTGGAGAGTTTTGCAAGATTTTTCTTCCATTGACCAACGAAGAAACACATTGGTACTTTCACATGATGAGTGAGTACTTCAGGATCTCTTACACTTACATGAGCAGCAGAGTGGTGCAGCGGAAGCATGCTGGGCCTATAAGCCAGAGGTCGATGGATCGAAACCATCCTCTGCTATGTGCATTTCTTTTTTTGTTAATTAAATTCTTCCAAAACTGGGATTGATATTTTGACACTTTTATTTTTACTTAAAGTACAATAACTTTTAACATTTTAATTTGTTTTAATAGTATATTGACAGCATTGTTTTCTTTCAGAAATCCACTTAATTTTCTTTACCCTATTACTGAAATGGTAATTGACAAAAACAAGCTACATTGTCACCAGAAGAGCAATGCAAAATGTACAATTGATATTTCAAAATCATCTTTCCAGCTTGAATTTCGATGATGAATTGGGGCAACGATTTTGTGAGAAACATCTTCACACTTAAAGAAAGATTTTCTTAACTTCTTACCTGTGTGATGATTAGATATCACCTGGTTTTCACATTAAACAGATTCCCACTTGAGAAAGCAGCAAGGATGCAGTGATGTTTATGTTTCCTGGTGTCAACCTGTATTCTTTCAGTGGACATTGTAATGAGGATGCATCTTGCTGCCTTTCCAATGAAGCAAGTTTTAATCAGTAATAGGTGAAAAACCATTCCTACAAAGGTGTTAATCAGAGACTTGGCTTTGTGGACACTTTTCAGAGAGCAAATGTGTTAGCATAAAAATAAAGCCATAAAATGGAGAGCTGATTCATCACTCAATTGGATTTCTCTGCCTGCATAATTTTTTTCCTCTGCAACCCCATGCTAAATTGTGCTTCCTGTTTTTTATAAAATGACTTAATCAAATCTGACTCTGATTGCATCAGAGAAGGCCAGGTACCCTACACTATAAGAGGTGGTTTGAAATTTTGACTTGTCTACTTAAAGATCACCAAAATTTGATCACACGTTCAGTTACGTCCCTCGATGGGATTGAACCACCAACCTTTCAGTTAACAGCTGAATGCGCTAACCGATTGCGCCACAGAGACAGCTTGCAAAAGCATGTACTGACAAAGGCTAAAAAGCATTCATCTAGAAAGTTTCCTAGAAAAAGGTTAAAAAGGCAATAATCTGGAGAGTTTTGCAAGATTTTTCTTCCATTGACCAACGAAGAAACACATTGGTACTTTCACATGATGAGTGAGTACTTCAGGATCTCTGACACTAACATGAGCAGCCGAGTGGCGCAGCGGAAGCGTGCTGGGCCCATAACCCAGAGGTCGATGGATCGAAACCATCCTCTGCTATGTGCACTTAATTTTTTGTTAATTAAATTCTTCCAAAACTGGGATTGATATTTTGACTCTTTTATTTTTACTTAAAGTACAATAACTTTTAACATTTTAATTTGTTTTAATAGTATATTGACAGCATTGTTTTCTTTCAGAAATCCACTTAATTTTCTTTACCCTATTACTGAAATGGTAATTGACAAAAACAAGCTACATTGTCACCAGAAGAGCAATGCAAAATGTACAATTGATATTTCAAAATCATCTTTCCAGCTTGAATTTCAATGATGCATTGGGGCAACGATTTTGTGAGAAACATCTTCACCCTTAAATAAAGATTTTCTTAACTTCTTACCTGTGTGCTGATTAGATATCACCTGGTTTTCACATTAAACAGATTCCCACTTGAGAAAGCAGCAAGGATGCAGTGAGGTTTATGTTTCCTGGTGTCAACCTGTATTATTTCAGTGGACATTGTAATGAGGATGCATCTTGCTGCCTTTCCAATGAAGCAAGTTTTAATCAGTAATAGGTGAAAAACCATTCCTACAAAGGTGTTAATCAGAGACTTGGCTTTGTGGACACTTTTCAGAGAGCAAATGTGTTAGCATAAAAATAAAGCCATAAAATGGAGAGCTGATTAATCACTCAATTGGATTTCTCTGCCTGCATAATTTTTTTTCTCTGCAACCCCATGCTAAATTGTGCTTCCTGTTTTTTATAAAATGACTTAATCAAATCTGACTCTGATTGCATCAGAGAAGGCCAGGTACCCTACACTATAAGAGGTGGTTGGAAATTTTGACTTGTCTACTTAAAGATCACCAAAATTTGATCACACGGTCATTTACGTCCCTGGGTGGGATTGAACCACCAACCTTTCGGTTAACAGCCGAATGCGCTAACCGATTGCGCCACAGAGACAGCTTGCAAAAGCATGTACTGACAAAGGCTAAAAAGCATTCATCTAGAAAGTTTCCTAGAAAAAGGTTAAAAAGGCAATAATCTGGAGAGTTTTGCAAGATTTTTCTTCCATTGACCAACGAAGAAACACATTGGTACTTTCACATGATGAGTGAGTACTTCAGGATCTCTGACACTAACATGAGCAGCCGAGTGGTGCAGCGGAAGCGTGCTGGTCCCATAACCCAGAGGTCGATGGATCGAAACCATCGTCTGCTATGTGCACTTAATTTTTTGTTAATTAAATTCTTCCAAAACTGGGATTGATATTTTGACTCTTTTATTTTTACTTAAAGTACAATAACTTTTAACATTTTAATTTGTTTTAATAGTATATTGACAGCATTGTTTTCTTTCAGAAATCCACTTAATTTTCTTTACCCTATTATTGAAATAGTAATTGACAAAAACAAGCTACATTGTCACCAGAAAAGCAATGCAAAATGTACAATTGATATTTCAAAATCATCTTTCCAGCTTGAATTTCAATGATGCATTGGGGCAACGATTTTGTGAGAAACATCTTCACCCTTAAAGAAAGATTTTCTTAATTTCTTACCTGTGTGCTGATTAGATATCACCTGGTTTTCACATTAAACAGATTCCCACTTGAGAAAGCAGCAAGGATGCAGTGAGGTTTATGTTTCCTGGTGTCAACCTGTATTCTTTCAGTGGACATTGTAATGAGGATGCATCTTGCTGCCTTTCCAATGAAGCAAGTTTTAATCAGTAATAGGTGAAAAACCATTCCTACAAAGGTGTTAATTTTCAGAGAGCAAATGTGTTAGCATAAAAATAAAGCCATAAAATGGAGAGCTGATTAATCACTCAATTGGATTTCTCTGCCTGCATAATTTTTTTTCTCTGCAACCCCATGCTAAATTGTGCTTCCTGTTTTTTATAAAATTACTTTATCAAATCTGACTCTGATTGCATCAGAGAAGGCCAGGTACCCTACACTATAAGAGGTGGTTTGAAATTTTGACTTGTCTACTTAAAGATCACCAAAATTTGATCACACGGTCAGTTACGTCCCTGGGTGGGATTGAACCACCAACCTTTCGGTTAACAGCCGAATGCGCTAACCGATTGCGCCACAGAGACAGCTTGCAAAAGCATGTACTGAATAAGGCTAAAAAGCATTCATCTAGAAAGTTTCCTAGAAAAAGGTTAAAAAGGCAATAATCTGGAGAGTTTTGCAAGATTTTTCTTCCATTGACCAACGAAGAAACACATTGGTACTTTCACATGATGAGTGAGTACTTCAGGATCTCTTACACTTACATGAGCAGCAGAGTGGCGCAGCGGAAGCGTGCTGGGCCCATAACCCAGAGGTCGATGGATCGAACCCATCCTCTGCTATGTGCACTTATTTTTTTGTTAATTAAATTCTTCCAAAACTGGGATTGATATTTTGACTCTTTTATTTTTACTTAAAGTACAATAACTTTTAACATTTTAATTTGTTTTAATAGTATATTGACAGCATTGTTTTCTTTCAGAAATCCACTTAATTTTCTTTACCCTATTACTGAAATGGTAATTGACAAAAACAAGCTACATTGTCACCAGAAGAGCAATGCAAAATGTACAATTGATATTTCAAAATCATATTTCCAGCTTGAATTTCAATGATGCATTGGGGCAACGATTTTGTGAGAAACATCTTCACCCTTAAAGAAAGATTTTCTTAACTTCTTACCTGTGTGCTGATTAGATATCACCTGGTTTTCACATTAAACAGATTCCCACTTGAGAAAGCAGCAAGGATGCAGTGAGGTTTATGTTTCCTGGTGTCAACCTGTATTATTTCAGTGGACATTGTAATGAGGATGCATCTTGCTGCCTTTCCAAAGAAGCAAGTTTTAATCAGTAATAGGTGAAAAACCATTCCTACAAAGGTGTTAATCAGAGACTTGGCTTTGTGGACACTTTTCAGAGAGCAAATGTGTTAGCATAAAAATAAAGCCATAAAATGGAGAGCTGATTAATCACTCAATTGGATTTCTCTGCCTGCATAATTTTTTTTCTCGGCAACCCCATGCTAAATTGTGCTTCCTGTTTTTTATAAAATGACTTAATCAAATCTGACTCTGATTGCATCAGAGAAGGCCAGGTACCCTACACTATAAGAGGTGGTTTGAAATTTTGACTTGTCTACTTAAAGATCACCAAAATTTGATCACACGGTCATTTACGTCCCTGGGTGGGATTGAACCACCAACCTTTCGGTTAACAGCCGAATGCGCTAACCGATTGCGCCACAGAGACAGCTTGCACAAGCTTGTACTGACAAAGGCTAAAAAGCATTCATCTAGAAAGTTTCCTAGAAAAAGGTTAAAAAGGCAATAATCTGGAGAGTTTTGCAAGATTTTTCTTCCATTGACCAACGAAGAAACACATTGGTACTTTCACATGATGAGTGAGTACTTCAGGGTCTCTAACACTAACATGAGCAGCAGAGTGGCTCAGCGGAAGCGTGCTGGGCCCATAACCCAGAGGTCGATGGATCGAAACCATCCTCTGCTATGTGCACTTATTTTTTTGTTAATTAAATTCTTCCAAAACTGGGATTGATATTTGACTCTTTTATTTTTACTTAAAGTACAATAACTTTTAACATTTTAATTTGTTTTAATAGTATATTGACAGCATTGTTTTCTTTCAGAAATCCACTTAATTTTCTTTACCCTATTACTGAAATGGTAATTGACAAAAACTAACTACATTGTCACCAGAAGAGCAATGCAAAATGTACAATTGATATTTCAAAATCATCTTTCCAGCTTGAATTTCAATGATGCATTGGGGCAACGATTTTGTGAGAAACATCTTCACCCTTAAAGAAAGATTTTCTTAACTTATTACCTGTGTGCTGATTAGATATCACCTGGTTTCCACATTAAACAGATTCCCACTTGAGAAAGCAGCAAGGATGCAGTGAGGTTTATGTTTCCTGGTGTCAACCTGTATTCTTTCAGTGGACATTGTAATGAGGATGCATCTTGCTGCCTTTCCAATGAAGCAAGTTTTAATCAGTAATAGGTGAAAAACCATTCCTACAAAGGTGTTAATCAGAGACTTGGCTTTGTGGACACTTTTTAGAGAGCAAATGTGTTAGCATAAAAATAAAGCCATAAAATGGAGAGCTGATTAATCACTCAATTGGATTTCTCTGCCTGCATAATTTTTTTTCTCTGCAACCCCATGCTAAATTGTGCTTCCTGTTTTTTATAAAATGACTTAATCAAATCAGACTCTGATTGCATCAGAGAAGGCCAGGTACCCTACACTATAATAGGTGGTTTGAAATTTTGACTTGTCTACTTAAAGATCACTAAAACTTGATCACACGGTCAATAACATCCCTGCGTGGGATTGAACCACCAACCTTTAGGTTAACAGCCGAATGCGCTTACCGGTTGCGCCACAGAGACAGCTTGCAAAAGCATGTACTGACAAAGACTAAAAAGCATTCATCTAGAAAGTTTCCTAGAAAAAGGTTAAAAAGGCAATAATCTGGAGAGTTTTGCAAGATTTTTCTTCCATTGACCAACGAAGAAACACATTGGTACTTTCACACGATGAGTGAGTACTTCAGGATCTCTTACACTTACATGAGCAGCAGAGTGGTGCAGCGGAAGCATGCTGGGCCTATAACCCAGAGGTCGATGGATCGAAACCATCCTCTGCTATGTGCATTTCTTTTTTTGTTAATTAAATTCTTCCAAAACTGGGATTGATATTTTGACTCTTTTATTTTTACTTAAAGTACAATAACTTTTAACATTTTAATTTGTTTTAATAGTATATTGACAGCATTGTTTTCTTTCAGAAATCCACTTAATTTTCTTTACCCTATTACTGAAATGGTAATTGACAAAAACTAACTACATTGTCACCAGAAGAGCAATGCAAAATGTACAATTGATATTTCAAAATCATCTTTCCAGCTTGAATTTCAATGATGCATTGGGGCAACGATTTTGTGAGAAACATCTTCACCCTTAAAGAAAGATTTTCTTAACTTCTTACCTGTGTGCTGATTAGATATCACCTGGTTTTCACATTAAACAGATTCCCACTTGAGAAAGCAGCAAGGATGCAGTGAGGTTTATGTTTCCTGGTGTCAACCTGTATTATTTCAGTGGACATTGTAATGAGGATGCATCTTGCTGCCTTTCCAATGAAGCAAGTTTTAATCAGTAATAGGTGAAAAACCATTCCTACAAAGGTGTTAATCAGAGACTTGGCTTTGTGGACACTTTTCAGAGAGCAAATGTGTTAGCATAAAAATAAAGCCATAAAATGGAGAGCTGATTAATCACTCAATTGGATTTCTCTGCCTGCATAATTTTTTTTCTCTGCAACCCCATGCTAAATTGTGCTTCCTGTTTTTTTATAAAATGACTTAATCAAATCTGACTCTGATTGCATCAGAGAAGGCCAGGTACCCTACACTATAATAGGTGGTTTGAAATTTTGAATTGTCTACTTAAAGATCACCAAAACTTGATCACACGGTCAATAACATCCCTGGGTGGGATTGAACCACCAACCTTTAGGTTAACAGCCGAATGCGCTTACCGGTTGCGCCACAGAGACAGCTTGCAAAAGCATGTACTGACAAAGGCTAAAAAGCATTCATCTAGAAAGTTTCCTTGAAAAAGGTTAAAAAGGCAATAATCTGGAGAGTTTTGCAAGATTTTTCTTCCATTGACCAACGAAGAAACACATTGGTACTTTCACATGATGAGTGAGTACTTCAGGGTCTCTAACACTAACATGAGCAGCAGAGTGGCTCAGCGGAAGCGTGCTGGGCCCATAACCCAGAGGTCGATGGATCGAAACCATCCTCTGCTATGTGCACTTACTTTTTTTGTTAATTAAATTCTTCCAAAACTGGGATTGATATTTGACTCTTTTATTTTTACTTAAAGTACAATAACTTTTAACATTTTAATTTGTTTTAATAGTATATTGACAGCATTGTTTTCTTTCAGAAATCCACTTAATTTTCTTTACCCTATTACTGAAATGGTAATTGACAAAAACAAGCTACATTGTCACCAGAAGAGCAATGCAAAATGTACAATTGATATTTCAAAATCATCTTTCCAGCTTGAATTTCAATGATGCATTGGGGCAACGAATTTGTGAGAAACATCTTCACCCTTAAATAAAGATTTTCTTAACTTCTTACCTGTGTGCTGATTAGATATCACCTGGTTTTCACATTAAACAGATTCCCACTTGAGAAAGCAGCAAGGATGCAGTGAGGTTTATGTTTCCTGGTGTCAACCTGTATTATTTCAGTGGACATTGTAATGAGGATGCATCTTGCTGCCTTTCCAATGAAGCAAGTTTTAATCAGTAATAGGTGAAAAACCATTCCTACAAAGGTGTTAATCAGAGACTTGGCTTTGTGGACACTTTTCAGAGAGCAAATGTGTTAGCATAAAAATAAAGCCATAAAATGGAGAGCTGATTAATCACTCAATTGGATTTCTCTGCCTGCATAATTTTTTTTCTCTGCAACCCCATGCTAAATTGTGCTTCCTGTTTTTTTATAAAATGACTTAATCAAATCTGACTCTGATTGCATCAGAGAAGGCCAGGTACCCTACACTATAATAGGTGGTTTGAAATTTTGAATTGTCTACTTAAAGATCACCAAAACTTGATCACACGGTCAATAACATCCCTGGGTGGGATTGAACCACCAACCTTTAGGTTAACAGCCGAATGCGCTTACCGGTTGCGCCACAGAGACAGCTTGCAAAAGCATGTACTGACAAAGGCTAAAAAGCATTCATCTAGAAAGTTTCTTAGAAAAAGGTTAAAAAGGCAATAATCTGGAGAGTTTTGCAAGATTTTTCTTCCATTGACCAACGAAGAAACACATTGGTACTTTCACATGATGAGTGAGTACTTCAGGGTCTCTAACACTAACATGAGCAGCAGAGTGGCTCAGCGGAAGCGTGCTGGGCCCATAACCCAGAGGTCGATGGATCGAAACCATCCTCTGCTATGTGCACTTAATTTTTTTGTTAATTAAATTCTTCCAAAACTGGGATTGATATTTGACTCTTTTATTTTTACTTAAAGTACAATAACTTTTAACATTTTAATTTGTTTTAATAGTATATTGACAGCATTGTTTTCTTTCAGAAATCCACTTAATTTTCTTTACCCTATTACTGAAATGGTAATTGACAAAAACAAGCTACATTGTCACCAGAAGAGCAATGCAAAATGTACAATTGATATTTCAAAATCATCTTTCCAGCTTGAATTTCAATGATGCATTGGGGCAACGATTTTGTGAGAAACATCTTCACCCTTAAATAAAGATTTTCTTAACTTCTTACCTGTGTGCTGATTAGATATCACCTGGTTTTCACATTAAACAGATTCCCACTTGAGAAAGCAGCAAGGATGCAGTGAGGTTTATGTTTCCTGGTGTCAACCTGTATTATTTCAGTGGACATTGTAATGAGGATGCATCTTGCTGCCTTTCCAATGAAGCAAGTTTTAATCAGTAATAGGTGAAAAACCATTCCTACAAAGGTGTTAATCAGAGACTTGGCTTTGTGGACACTTTTCAGAGAGCAAATGTGTTAGCATAAAAATAAAGCCATAAAATGGAGAGCTGATTAATCACTCAATTGGATTTCTCTGCCTGCATAATTTTTTTTCTCTGCAACCCCATGCTAAATTGTGCTTCCTGTTTTTTTATAAAATGACTTAATCAAATCTGACTCTGATTGCATCAGAGAAGGCCAGGTACCCTACACTATAATAGGTGGTTTGAAATTTTGAATTGTCTACTTAAAGATCACCAAAACTTGATCACACGGTCAATAACATCCCTGGGTGGGATTGAACCACCAACCTTTAGGTTAACAGCTGAATGCGCTTACCGGTTGCGCCACAGAGACAGCTTGCAAAAGCATGTACTGACAAAGGCTAAAAAGCATTCATCTAGAAAGTTTCCTAGAAAAAGGTTAAAAAGGCAATAATCTGGAGAGTTTTGCAAGATTTTTCTTCCATTGACCAACGAAGAAACACATTGGTACTTTCACATGATGAGTGAGTACTTCAGGGTCTCTAACACTAACATGAGCAGCAGAGTGGCTCAGCGGAAGCGTGCTGGGCCCATAACCCAGAGGTCGATTGATCGAAACCATCCTCTGCTATGTGCACTTAATTTTTTTGTTAATTAAATTCTTCCAAAACTGGGATTGATATTTGACTCTTTTATTTTTACTTAAAGTACAATAACTTTTAACATTTTAATTTGTTTTAATAGTATATTGACAGCATTGTTTTCTTTCAGAAATCCACTTAATTTTCTTTACCCTATTACTGAAATGGTAATTGACAAAAACAAGCTACATTGTCACCAGAAGAGCAATGCAAAATGTACAATTGATATTTCAAAATCATCTTTCCAGCTTGAATTTCAATGATGAATTGGGGCAACGATTTTGTGAGAAACATCTTCACACTTAAAGAAAGATTTTCTTAACTTATTACCTGTGTGCTGATTAGATATCACCTGGTTTTCACATTAAACAGATTCCCACTTGAGAAAGCAGCAAGGATGCAGTGAGGTTTATGTTTCCTGGTGTCAACCTGTATTCTTTCAGTGGACATTGTAATGAGGATGCATCTTGCTGCCTTTCCAATGAAGCAAGTTTTAATCAGTAATAGGTGAAAAACCATTCCTACAAAGGTGTTAATCAGAGACTTGGCTTTGTGGACACTTTTCAGAGAGCAAATGTGTTAGCATAAAAATAAAGCCATAAAATGGAGAGCTGATTAATCACTCAATTGGATTTCTCTGCCTGCATAATTTTTTTTCTCTGCAACCCCATGCTAAATTGTGCTTCCTGTTTTTTATAAAATGACTTAATCAAATCTGACTCTGATTGCATCAGAGAAGGCCAGGTACCCTACACTATAAGAGGTGGTTTGAAATTTTGACTTGTCTACTTAAAGATCACCAAAATTTGATCACACGTTCAGTTACATCCCTCGATGGAATTGAACAACCAACCTTTCGGTTAACAGCTGAATGCGCTAACCGATTGCGCCACAGATACAGCTTGCAAAAATATGTACTGACAAAGGCTAAAAAGCATTCATCTAGAAAGTTTCCTAGAAAAAGTTTAAAAAGGCAATAATCTGGAGAGTTTTGCAAGATTTTTCTTCCATTGACCAACGAAGAAACACATTGGTACTTTCACATGATGAGTGAGTACTTCAGGATCTTTTACACTTACATGAGCAGCAGAGTGGCGCAGCGGAAGCGTGCTGGGCCCATAACCCAGAGGTCGATGGATCGAAACCATCCTCTGCTATGTGCATTTCTTATTTTGTTAATTAAATTCTTCCAAAACTGGGATTGATATTTTGACTCTTTTATTTTTACTTAAAGTACAATAACTTTTAACATTTTAATTTGTTTTAATAGTATATTGACAGCATTGTTTTCTTTCAGAAATCCACTTAATTTTCTTTACCCTATTACTGAAATGGTAATTGACAAAAACAAGCTACATTGTCACCAGAAGAGCAATGCAAAATGTACAATTGATATTTCAAAATCATCTTTCCAGCTTGAATTTCAATGATGCATTGGGGCAACGATTTTGTGAGAAACATCTTCACCCTTAAATAAAGATTTTCTTAACTTCTTACCTGTGTGCTGATTAGATATCACCTGGTTTTCACATTAAACAGATTCCCACTTGAGAAAGCAGCAAGGATGCAGTGAGGTTTATGTTTCCTGGTGTCAACCTGTATTATTTCAGTGGACATTGTAATGAGGATGCATCTTGCTGCCTTTCCAATGAAGCAAGTTTTAATCAGTAATAGGTGAAAAACCATTCCTACAAAGGTGTTAATCAGAGACTTGGCTTTGTGGACACTTTTCAGAGAGCAAATGTGTTAGCATAAAAATAAAGCCATAAAATGGAGAGCTGATTAATCACTCAATTGGATTTCTCTGCCTGCATAATTTTTTTTCTCTGCAACCCCATGCTAAACTGTGCTTCCTGTTTTTTATAAAATGACTTAATCAAATCTGACTCTGATTGCATCAGAGAAGGCCAGGTACCCTACACTATAAGAGGTGGTTTGAAATTTTGACTTGTCTACTTAAAGATCACCAAAATTTGATCACAAGGTCAATTACGTCCCTGGGTGTGATTGAACCACCAACCTTTCGGTTAACAGCCGAAAGCGCTAACCGATTGCGCCACAGAGACAGCTTGCAAAAGCATGTGCTGACAAAGACTAAAAAGCATTCATCTAGAAAGTTTCCTAGAAAAAGGTTAAAAAGGCAATAATCTGGAGAGTTTTGCAAGATTTTTCTTCCATTGACCAACGAAGAAACACATTGGTACTTTCACATGATGAGTGAGTACTTCAGGATCTCTGGCACTTACATGAGCAGCAGAGTGGCGCAGCGGAAGCGTGCTGGGCCCATAACCCAGAGGTCGGTGAATCGAAACCATCCTCTGCTATGTGCACTTATTTTTTTGTTAATTAAATTCTTCCAAAACTGGAATTGATATTTTGACTCTTTTATTTTTACTTAAAGTACAATAACTTTTAACATTTTAATTTGTTTTAATAGTATATTGACAGCATTGTTTTCTTTCAGAAATCCACTTTATTTTCTTTACCCTATTACTGAAATGGTAATTGACAAAAACAAGCTACATTGTCACCAGAAGAGCAATGCAAAATGTACAATTGATATTTCAAAATCATCTTTCCAGCTTGAATTTCAATGATGCATTGGGGCAACGATTTTGTGAGAAACATCTTCACCCTTAAAGAAAGATTTTATTAACTTCTTACCTGTGTGCTGATTAGATATCACCTGGTTTTCACATTAAACAGATTCCCACTTGAGAAAGCAGCAAGGATGCAGTGAGGTTTATGTTTCCTGGTGTCAACCTGTATTATTTCAGTGGACATTGTAATGAGGATGCATCTTGCTGCCTTTCCAATGAAGCAAGTTTTAATCAGTAATAGGTGAAAAACCATTCCTACAAAGGTGTTAATCAGAGACTTGGCTTTGTGGACACTTTTCAGAGAGCAAATGTGTTAGCATAAAAATAAAGCCATAAAATGGAGAGCTGATTAATCACTCAATTGGATTTCTCTGCCTGCATATTTTTTTTTCTCTGCAACCCCATGCTAAATTGTGCTTCCTGTTTTTTATAAAATGACTTAATCAAATCTGACTCTGATTGCATCAGAGAAGGCCAGGTACCCTACACTATAAGAGGTGGTTTGAAATTTTGACTTGTCTACTTAAAGATCAGCAAAATTTGATCACAAGGTCAATTACGTCCCTGGGTGGTATTGAACCACCAGCCTTTCGGTTAACAGCCGAATGCGCTAATCGATTGCACCACAGAGACATCTTGCAAAAGCATGTACTAACAAAGGCTAAAAAGCATTCATCTAGAAAGTTTCCTAGAAAAAGGTTAAAAAGGCAATAATCTGGAGAGTTTTGCAAGATTTTTCTTCCATTGACCAACGAAGAAACACATTGGTACTTTCACATGATGAGTGAGTACTTCAGGATCTCTGACACTTACATGAGCAGCAGAGTGGCGCAGCGGAAGCGTGCTGGGCCCATAACCCAGAGGTCGGTGGATCGAAACCATCCTCTGCTATGTGCACTTAGTTTTTGGTTAATTAAATTCTTCCAAAACTGGAATTGATATTTTGACTCTTTTATTTTTACTTAAAGTACAATAACTTTTAACATTTTAATTTGTTTTAATAGTATATTGACAGCATTGTTTTCTTTCAGAAATCCACTTAATTTTCTGTACCCTATTACTGAAATGGTAATTAACAAAAACAAGCTACATTGTCACCAGAAGAGCGATGCAAAATGTACAATTGATATTTCAAAATCATCTTTCCATCTTGAATTTCAATGATGCATTGGGGCAACGATTTTGTGAGAAACATCTTCACCCTTAAAGAAAGATTTTCTTAACTTCTTACCTGTGTGCTGATTAGATATCACCTGGTTTTCACATTAAACAGATTCCCACTTGAGAAAGCAGCAAGGATGCAGTGAGGTTTATGTTTCCTGGTGTCAACCTGTATTATTTCAGTGGACATTGTAATGAGGATGCATCTTGCTGCCTTTCCAATGAAGCAAGTTTTAATCAGTAATAGGTGAAAAACCATTCCTACAAAGATGTTAATCAGAGACTTGGCTTTGTGGACACTTTTCAGAGAGCAAATGTGTTAGCATAAAAATAAAGCCATAAAATGGAGAGCTGATTAATCACTCAATTGGATTTCTCTGCCTGCATATTTTTTTTTCTCTGCAACCCCATGCTAAATTGTGCTTCCTGTTTTTTATAAAATGACTTAATCAAATCTGACTCTGATTGCATCAGAGAAGGCCAGGTACCCTACACTATAAGAGGTGGTTTGAAATTTTGACTTGTCTACTTAAAGATCAGCAAAATTTGATCACAAGGTCAATTACGTCCCTGGGTGGTATTGAACCACCAGCCTTTCGGTTAACAGCCGAATGCGCTAATCGATTGCACCACAGAGACAACTTGCAAAAGCATGTACTAACAAAGGCTAAAAAGCATTCATCTAGAAAGTTTCCTAGAAAAAGGTTAAAAAGGCAATAATCTGGAGAGTTTTGCAAGATTTTTCTTCCATTGACCAACGAAGAAACACATTGGTACTTTCACATGATGAGTGAGTACTTCAGGATCTCTGACACTTACATGAGCAGCAGAATGGCGCAGCGGAAGCGTGCTGGGCCCATAACCCATAGGTCGGTGGATCGAAACCATCCTCTGCTATGTGCACTTATTTTTTGGTTAATTAAATTCTTCCAAAACTGGAATTGATATTTTGACTCTTTTATTTTTACTTAAAGTACTATAACTTTTAACATTTTAATTTGTTTTAATAGTATATTGACAGCATTGTTTTCTTTCAGAAATCCACTTAATTTTCTTTACCCTATTACTGAAATGGTAATTGACAAAAACAAGCTACATTGTCACCAGAAGAGCAATGCAAAATGTACAATTAATATTTCAAAATCATCTTTCCAGCTTGAATTTCAATGATGCATTGGGGCAACGATTTTGTGAGAAACATCTTCACCCTTAAAGAAAGATTTTCTTAACTTCTTACCTGTGTGCTGATTAGATATCACCTGGTTTTCACATTAAACAGATTCCCACTTGAGAAAGCAGCAAGGATGCAGTGAGGTTTATGTTTCCTGGTGTCAACCTGTATTATTTCAGTGGACATTGTAATGAGGATGCATCTTGCTGCCTTTCCAATGAAGCAAGTTTTAATCAGTAATAGGTGAAAAACCATTCCTACAAAGGTGTTAATCAGAGACTTGGCTTTGTGGACACTTTTCAGAGAGCAAATGTGTTAGCATAAAAATAAAGCCATAAAATGGAGAGCTGATTAATCACTCAATTGGATTTCTCTGCCTGCATAATTTTTTTTCTCTGCAACCCCAATGCTAAATTGTGCTTCCTGTTTTTTATAAAATGACTTAATCAAATATGACTCTGATTGCATCAGAGAAGGCCAGGTACCCTACACCATAAAAGGTGGTTTGAAATTTTGACTTGTCTACTTAAAGATCACCAAAATTTGATCACAAGGTCAATTACGTCCCTGGGCGGGATTGAACCACCAACCTTTCGGTTAACAGCCGAATGCGCTAACTGATTGCACCACAGAGACAGCTTGCAAAAGCATCTACTGACAAAGGCTAAAAAGCATTCATCTAGAAAGTTTCCTAGAAAAAGGTTAAAAAGGCAATAATCTGGAGAGTTTTGCAAGATTTTTCTTCCATTGACCAACGAAGAAACACATTGGTACTTTCACATGATGAGTGAGTACTTCAGGATCTCTGACACTTATGTGAGCAGCAGAGTGGCGCAGCGGAAGCGTGCTGGGCCCATAACCCAGAGGTCGGTGTATCGAAACCATCCTTTGCTATGTGCACTTATTTTTTTGTTAATTAAATTCTTCCAAAACTGGAATTGATATTTTGACTCTTTTATTTTTACTTAAAGTACAATAACTTTTAACGTTTTAATTTGTTTTAATAGTATATTGACAGCATTGTTTTCTTTCAGAAATCCACTTAATTTTCTTTACCCTATTACTGAAATGGTAATTGACAAAAACAAGCTACATTGTCACCAGAAGAGCAATGCAAAATGTACAATTGATATTTCAAAATCATCTTTCCAGCTTGAATTTCAATGATGCATTGGGGCAACGATTTTGTGAGAAACATCTTCACCCTTAAAGAAAGATTTTATTAACTTCTTACCTGTGTGCTGATTAGATATCACCTGGTTTTCACATTAAACAGATTCCCACTTGAGAAAGCAGCAAGGATGCAGTGAGGTTTATGTTTCCTGGTGTCAACCTGTATTATTTCAGTGGACATTGTAATGAGGATGCATCTTGCTGCCTTTCCAATGAAGCAAGTTTTAATCAGTAATAGGTGAAAAAACATTCCAACAAAGGTGTTAATCAGAGACTTGGCTTTGTGGACACTTTTCAGAGAGCAAATGTGTTAGCATAAAAATAAAGCCATAAAATGGAGAGCTGATTAATCACTCAATTGGATTTCTCTGCCTGCATATTTTTTTTTCTCTGCAACCCCATGCTAAATTGTGCTTCCTGTTTTTTATAAAATGACTTAATCAAATCTGACTCTGATTGCATCAGAGAAGGCCAGGTACCCTACACTATAAGAGGTGGTTTGAAATTTTGACTTGTCTACTTAAAGATCAGCAAAATTTGATCACAAGGTCAATTACGTCTCTGGGTGGTATTGAACCACCAACCTTTCGGTTAACAGCCGAATGCGCTAACCGATTGCGCCACAGAGACAGCTTGCGAAAGCATGTGCTGACAAAGGCTAAAAAGCATTCATCTAGAAAGTTTCCTAGAAAAAGGTTAAAAAGGCAATAATCTGGAGAGTTTTGCAAGATTTTTCTTCCATTGACCAACGAAGAAACACATTGGTACTTTCACATGATGAGTGAGTACTTCAGGATCTCTGGCACTTACATGAGCAGCAGAGTGGCGCAGCGGAAGCGTGCTGGGCCCATAACCCAGAGGTCGGTGGATCGAAACCATCCTCTGCTATGTGCACTTATTTTTTTGTTAATTAAATTCTTCCAAAACTGGAATTGATATTTTGACTCTTTTATTTTTACTTAAAGTACAATAACTTTTAACATTTTAATTTGTTTTAATAGTATATTGACAGCATTGTTTTCTTTCAGAAATCCACTTAATTTTCTTTACCCTATTACTGAAATGGTAATTGACAAAAACTAGCTACATTGTCACCAGAAGAGCAATGCAAAATGTACAATTGATATTTCAAAATCATCTTTCCAGCTTGAATTTCAATGATGCATTGGGGCAACGATTTTGTGAGAAACATCTTCACCCTTAAAGAAAGATTTTCTTAACTTCTTACCTGTGTGCTGATTAGATATCACCTGGTTTTCACATTAAACAGATTCCCACTTGAGAAAGCAGCAAGGATGCAGTGAGGTTTATGTTTCCTGGTGTCAACCTGTATTATTTCAGTGGACATTGTAATGAGGATGCATCTTGCTGCCTTTCCAATGAAGCAAGTTTTAATCAGTAGTAGGTGAAAAACCATTCCTACAAAGGTGTTAATCAGAGACTTGGCTTTGTGGACACTTTTCAGAGAGCAAATGTGTTAGCATAAATATAAAGCCATAAAATGGAGAGCTGATTAATCACTCAATTGGATTTCTCTGCCTGCATAATTTTTTTTCTCTGCAACCCCAATGCTAAATTGTGCTTCCTGTTTTTTATAAAATGACTTAATCAAATATGACTCTGATTGCATCAGAGAAGGCCAGGTACCCTACACCATAAAAGGTGGTTTGAAATTTTGACTTGTCTACTTAAAGATCAGCAAAATTTGATCACAAGGTCAATTACGTCCCTGGGTGGGATTGAACCACCAACCTTTCGGTTAACAGCCGAATGCGCTATTCGATTGCACCACAGAGACAGCTTGCAAAAGCATCTACTGACAAAGGCTAAAAAGCATTCATCTAGAAAGTTTCCTAGAAAAAGGTTAAAAAGGCAATAATCTGGAGAGTTTTGCAAGATTTTTCTTCCATTGACCAACGAAGAAACACATTGGTACTTTCACATGATGAGTGAGTACTTCAGGATCTCTGACACTTACATGAGCAGCAGAGTGGCGCAGCGGAAGCGTGCTGGGCCCATAACCCATAGGTCGGTGGATCGAAACCATCCTCTGCTATGTGCACTTATTTTTTGGTTAATTAAATTCTTCCAAAACTGGAATTGATATTTTGACTCTTTTATTTTTACTTAAAGTACAATAACTTTTAACATTTTAATTTGTTTTAATAGTATATTGACAGCATTGTTTTCTTTCAGAAATCCACTTAATTTTCTTTACCCTATTACTGAAATGGTAATTGACAAAAACAAGCTACATTGTCACCAGAAGAGCAATGCAAAATGTACAATTGATATTTCAAAATCATCTTTCCAGCTTGAATTTCAATGATGCATTGGGGCAACGATTTTGTGAGAAACATCTTCACCCTTAAAGAAAGATTTTCTTAACTTCTTACCTGTGTGCTGATTAGATATCACCTGGTTTTCACATTAAACAGATTCCCACTTGAGAAAGCAGCAAGGATGCAGTGAGGTTTATGTTTCCTGGTGTCAACCTGTATTATTTCAGTGGACATTGTAATGAGGATGCATCTTGCTGCCTTTCCAATGAAGCAAGTTTTAATCAGTAATAGGTGAAAAACCATTCCTACAAAGGTGTTAATCAGAGACTTGGCTTTGTACACACTTTTCAGAGAGCAAATGTGTTAGCATAAAAATAAAGCCATAAAATGGAGAGCTGATTAATCACTCAATTGGATTTCTCTGCCTGCATAATTTTTTTTCTCTGCAACCCCAATGCTAAATTGTGCTTCCTGTTTTTTATAAAATGACTTAATCAAATATGACTCTGATTGCATCAGAGAAGGCCAGGTACCCTACACCATAAAAGGTGGTTTGAAATTTTGACTTGTCTACTTAAAGATCAGCAAAATTTGATCACAAGGTCAATTACGTCCCTTGGTGGGATTGAACCACCAACCTTTCGGTTAACAGCCGAATGCGCTATTCGATTGCACCACAGAGACAGCTTGCAAAAGCATCTACTGACAAAGGCTAAAAAGCATTCATCTAGAAAGTTTCCTAGAAAAAGGTTAAAAAGGCAATAATCTGGAGAGTTTTGCAAGATTTTTCTTCCATTGACCAACGAAGAAACACATTGGTACTTTCACATGATGAGTGAGTACTTCAGGATCTCTGACACTTACATGAGCAGCAGAGTGGCGCAGTGGAAGCGTGCTGGGCCCATAACCCAGAGGTCGGTGGATCGAAACCATCCTCTGCTATGTGCACTTATTTTTTTGTTAATTAAATTCTTCCAAAACTGGAATTGATATTTTGACTCTTTTATTTTTACTTAAAGTACAATAACTTTTAACATTTTAATTTGTTTTAATAGTATATTGACAGCATTGTTTTCTTTCAGAAATCCACTTAATTTTCTTTACCCTATTACTGAAATGGTAATTGACAAAAACAAGCTACATTGTCACCAGAAGAGCAATGCAAAATGTACAATTGATATTTCAAAATCATCTTTCCATCTTGAATTTCAATGATGCATTGGGGCAACGATTTTGTGAGAAACATCTTCACCCTTAAAGAAAGATTTTCTTAACTTCTTACCTGTGTGCTGATTAGATATCACCTGGTTTTCACATTAAACAGATTCCCACTTGAGAAAGCAGCAAGGATGCAGTGAGGTTTATGTTTCCTGGTGTCAACCTGTATTATTTCAGTGGACATTGTAATGAGGATGCATCTTGCTGCCTTTCCAATGCAGCAAGTTTTAATCAGTAATAGGTGAAAAACCATTCCAACAAAGGTGTTAATCAGAGACTTGGCTTTGTGGACACTTTTCAGAGAGCAAATGTGTTAGCATAAAAATAAAGCCATAAAATGGAGAGCTGATTAATCACTCAATTGGATTTCTCTGCCTGCATATTTTTTTTTCTCTGCAACCCCATGCTAAATTGTGCTTCCTGTTTTTTATAAAATGACTTAATCAAATCTGACTCTGATTGCATCAGAGAAGGCCAGGTACCCTACACTATAAGAGGTGGTTTGAAATTTTGACTTGTCTACTTAAAGATCAGCAAAATTTGATCACAAGGTCAATTACGTCCCTAGGTGGTATTGAACCACCAACCTTTCGGTTAACAGCCGAATGCGCTAACCGATTGCGCCACAGAGACAGCTTGCGAAAGCATGTGCTGACAAAGGCTAAAAAGCATTCATCTAGAAAGTTTCCTAGAAAAAGGTTAAAAAGGCAATAATCTGGAGAGTTTTGCAAGATTTTTCTTCCATTGACCAACGAAGAAACACATTGGTACTTTCACATGATGAGTGAGTACTTCAGGATCTCTGGCACTTACATGAGCAGCAGAGTGGCGCAGCGGAAGCGTGCTGGGCCCATAACCCAGAGGTCGGTGGATCGAAACCATCCTCTGCTATGTGCACTTATTTTTTTGTTAATTAAATTCTTCCAAAACTGGAATTGATATTTTGACTCTTTTATTTTTACTTAAAGTACAATAACTTTTAACATTTTAATTTGTTTTAATAGTATATTGACAGCATTGTTTTCTTTCAGAAATCCACTTAATTTTCTTTACCCTATTACTGAAATGGTAATTGACAAAAACAAGCTACATTGTCACCAGAAGAGCAATGCAAAATGTACAATTGATATTTCAAAATCATCTTTCCAGCTTGAATTTCAATGATGCATTGGGGCAACGATTTTGTGAGAAACATCTTCACCCTTAAAGAAAGATTTTCTTAACTTCTTACCTGTGTGCTGATTAGATATCACCTGGTTTTCACATTAAACAGATTCCCACTTGAGAAAGCAGCAAGGATGCAGTGTGGTTTATGTTTCCTGGTGTCAACCTGTATTATTTCAGTGGACATTGTAATGAGGATGCATCTTGCTGCCTTTCCAATGAAGCAAGTTTTAATCAGTAATAGGTGAAAAACCATTCCTACAAAGGTGTTAATCAGAGACTTGGCTTTGTGGACACTTTTCAGAGAGCAAATGTGTTAGCATAAAAATAAAGCCATAAAATGGAGAGCTGATTAATCACTCAATTGGATTTCTCTGCCTGCATAATTTTTTTTCTCTGCAACCCCAATGCTAAATTGTGCTTCCTGTTTTTTATAAAATGACTTAATCAAATATGACTCTGATTGCATCAGAGAAGGCCAGGTACCCTACACCATAAAAGGTGGTTTGAAATTTTGACTTGTCTACTTAAAGATCAGCAAAATTTGATCACAAGGTCAATTACGTCCCCAGGTGGGATTGAACCACCAACCTTTCAGTTAACAGCCGAATGCGCTATTCGATTGCACCACAGAGACAGCTTGCAAAAGCATGTACTGACAAAGGCTAAAAAGCATTCATCTAGAAAGTTTCCTAGAAAAAGGTTAAAAAGGCAATAATCTGGAGAGTTTTGCAAGATTTTTCTTCCATTGACCAACGAAGAAACACATTGGTACTTTCACATGATGAGTGAGTACTTCAGGATCTCTGACACTTACATGAGCAGCAGTGTGGCGCAGCGGAAGCGTGCTGGGCCCATAACCCAGAGGTCGGTGGATCGAAACCATCCTCTGCTATGTGCACTTATTTTTTTGTTAATTAAATTCTTCCAAAACTGGAATTGATATTTTGACTCTTTTATTTTTACTTAAAGTACAATAACTTTTAACATTTTAATTTGTTTTAATAGTATATTGACAGCATTGTTTTCTTTCAGAAATCCACTTCATTTTCTTTACCCTATTACTGAAATGGTAATTGACAAAAACAAGCTACATTGTCACCAGAAGAGCAATGCAAAATGTACAATTGATATTTCAAAATCATCTTTCCATCTTGAATTTCAATGATGCATTGGGGCAACGATTTTGTGAGAAACATCTTCACCCTTAAAGAAAGATTTTATTAACTTCTTACCTGTGTGCTGATTAGATATCACCTGGTTTTCACATTAAACAGATTCCCACTTGAGAAAGCAGCAAGGATGCAGTGAGGTTTATGTTTCCTGGTGTCAACCTGTATTATTTCAGTGGACATTGTAATGAGGATGCATCTTGCTGCCTTTCCAATGAAGCAAGTTTTAATCAGTAATAGGTGAAAAACCATTCCAACAAAGGTGTTAATCAGAGACTTGGCTTTGTGGACACTTTTCAGAGAGCAAATGTGTTAGCATAAAAATAAAGCCATAAAATGGAGAGCTGATTAATCACTCAATTGGATTTCTCTGCCTGCATATTTTTTTTTCTCTGCAACCCCATGCTAAATTGTGCTTCCTGTTTTTTATAAAATGACTTAATCAAATCTGACTCTGATTGCATCAGAGAAGGCCAGGTACCCTACACTATAAGAGGTGGTTTGAAATTTTGACTTGTCTACTTAAAGATCAGCAAAATTTGATCACAAGGTCAATTACGTCCCTGGGTGGTATTGAACCACCAGCCTTTCGGTTAACAGCCGAATGCGCTAATCGATTGCACCACAGAGACAACTTGCAAAAGCATGTACTAACAAAGGCTAAAAAGCATTCATCTAGAAAGTTTCCTAGAAAAAGGTTAAAAAGGCAATAATCTGGAGAGTTTTGCAAGATTTTTCTTCCATTGACCAACGAAGAAACACATTGGTACTTTCACATGATGAGTGAGTACTTCAGGATCTCCGACACTTACATGAGCAGCAGAGTGGCGCAGCGGAAGCGTGCTGGGCTCATAACCCATAGGTCGGTGGATCGAAACCATCCTCTGCTATGTGTACTTATTTTTTGGTTAATTAAATTCTTCCAAAACTGGAATTGATATTTTGACTCTTTTATTTTTACTTAAAGTACAATAACTTTTAACATTTTAATTTGTTTTAATAGTATATTGACAGCATTGTTTTCTTTCAGAAATCCACTTAATTTTCTTTACCCTATTACTGAAATGGTAATTGACAAAAACAAGCTACATTGTCACCAGAAGAGCAATGCAAAATGTACAATTAATATTTCAAAATCATCTTTCCAGCTTGAATTTCAATGATGCATTGGGGCAACGATTTTGTGAGAAACATCTTCACCCTTAAAGAAAGATTTTCTTAACTTCATACCTGTGTGCTGATTAGATATCACCTGGTTTTCACATTAAACAGATTCCCACTTGAGAAAGCAGCAAGGATGCAGTGAGGTTTATGTTTCCTGGTGTCAACCTGTATTATTTCAGTGGACATTGTAATGAGGATGCATCTTGCTGCCTTTCCAATGAAGCAAGTTTTAATCAGTAATAGGTGAAAAACCATTCCTACAAAGGTGTTAATCAGAGACTTGGCTTTGTGGACACTTTTCAGAGAGCAAATGTGTTAGCATAAAAATAAAGCCATAAAATGGAGAGCTGATTAATCACTCAATTGGATTTCTCTGCCTGCATAATTTTTTTTCTCTGCAACCCCAATGCTAAATTGTGCTTCCTGTTTTTTATAAAATGACTTAATCAAATATGACTCTGATTGCATCAGAGAAGGCCAGGTACCCTACACCATAAAAGGTGGTTTGAAATTTTTACTTGTCTACTTAAAGATCACCAAAATTTGATCACAAGGTCAATTACGTCCCTGGGTGGGATTGAACCACCAACCTTTCGGTTAACAGCCGAATGCGCTAACCGATTGCACCACAGAGACAGCTTGCAAAAGCATCTACTGACAAAGGCTAAAAAGCATTCATCTAGAAAGTTTCCTAGAAAAAGGTTAAAAAGGCAATAATCTGGAGAGTTTTGCAAGATTTTTCTTCCATTGACCAACGAAGAAACACATTGGTACTTTCACATGATGAGTGAGTACTTCAGGATCTCTGACACTTATGTGAGCAGCAGAGTGGCGCAGCGGAAGCGTGCTGGGCCCATAACCCAGAGGTCGGTGTATCGAAACCATCCTTTGCTATGTGCACTTATTTTTTTGTTAATTAAATTCTTCCAAAACTGGAATTGATATTTTGACTATTTTATTTTTACTTAAAGTACAATAACTTTTAACATTTTAATTTTTTTTAATAGTATATTGACAGTATTGTTTTCTTTCAGAAATCCACTTAATTTTCTTTACCCTATTACTGAAATGGTAATTGACAAAAACAAGCTACATTGTCATCAGAAGAGCAATGCAAAATGTACAATTGATATTTCAAAATCATCTTTCCAGCTTGAATTTCAATGATGCATTGGGGCAACGATTTTGTGAGAAACATCTTCACCCTTAAAGAAAGATTTTATTAACTTCTTACCTGTGTGCTGATTAGATATCACCTGGTTTTCACATTAAACAGATTCCCACTTGAGAAAGCAGCAAGGATGCAGTGAGGTTTATGTTTCCTGGTGTCAACCTGTATTATTTCAGTGGACATTGTAATGAGGATGCATCTTGCTGCCTTTCCAATGAAGCAAGTTTTAATCAGTAATAGGTGAAAAACCATTCCTACAAAGGTGTTAATCAGAGACTTGGCTTTGTGGACACTTTTCAGAGAGCAAATGTGTTAGCATAAAAATAAAGCCATAAAATGGAGAGCTGATTAATCACTCAATTGGATTTCTCTGCCTGCATAATTTTTTTTCTCTGCAACCCCAATGCTAAATTGTGCTTCCTGTTTTTTATAAAATGACTTAATCAAATATGACTCTGATTGCATCAGAGAAGGCCAGGTGCCCTACACCATAAAAGGTGGTTTGAAATTTTTACTTGTCTACTTAAAGATCACCAAAATTTGATCACAAGGTCAATTACGTCCCCAGGTGGGATTGAACCACCAACCTTTCGGTTAACAGCCGAATGCGCTATTCGATTGCACCACAGAGACAGCTTGCAAAAGCATGTACTGACAAAGGCTAAAAAGCATTCATCTAGAAAGTTTCCTAGAAAAAGGTTAAAAAGGCAATAATCTGGAGAGTTTTGCAAGATCTTTCTTCCATTGACCAACGAAGAAACACATTGGTACTTTCACATGATGAGTGAGTACTTCAGGATCTCTGACACTTACATGAGCAGCAGTGTGGCGCAGCGGAAGCGTGCTGGGCCCATAACCCAGAGGTCGGTGGATCGAAACCATCCTCTGCTATGTGCACTTATTTTTTTGTTAATTAAATTCTTCCAAAACTGGAATTGATATTTTGACTCTTTTATTTTTACTTAAAGTACAATAACTTTTAACATTTTAATTTGTTTTAATAGTATATTGACAGCATTGTTTTCTTTCAGAAATCCACTTAATTTTCTTTACCCTATTACTGAAATGGTAATTGACAAAAACAAGCTACATTGTCACCAGAAGAGCAATGCAAAATGTACAATTGATATTTCAAAATCATCTTTCCATCTTGAATTTCAATGATGCATTGGGGCAACGATTTTGTGAGAAACATCTTCACCCTTAAAGAAAGATTTTATTAACTTCTTACCTGTGTGCTGATTAGATATCACCTGGTTTTCACATTAAACAGATTCCCACTTGAGAAAGCAGCAAGGATGCAGTGAGGTTTATGTTTCCTGGTGTCAAACTGTATTATTTCAGTGGACATTGTAATGAGGATGCATCTTGCTGCCTTTCCAATGAAGCAAGTTTTAATCAGTAATAGGTGAAAAACCATTCCAACAAAGGTGTTAATCAGAGACTTGGCTTTGTGGACACTTTTCAGAGAGCAAATGTGTTAGCATAAAAATAAAGCCATAAAATGGAGAGCTGATTAATCACTCAATTGGATTTCTCTGCCTGCATATTTTTTTTTCTCTGCAACCCCATGCTAAATTGTGCTTCCTGTTTTTTATAAAATGACTTAATCAAATCTGACTCTGATTGCATCAGAGAAGGCCAGGTACCCTACACTATAAGAGGTGGTTTGAAATTTTGACTTGTCTACTTAAAGATCAGCAAAATTTGATCACAAGGTCAATTACGTCCCTGGGTGGTATTGAACCACCAGCCTTTCGGTTAACAGCCGAATGCGCTAATCGATTGCACCACAGAGACAACTTGCAAAAGCATGTACTAACAAAGGCTAAAAAGCATTCATCTAGAAAGTTTCCTAGAAAAAGGTTAAAAAGGCAATAATCTGGAGAGTTTTGCAAGATTTTTCTTCCATTGACCAACGAAGAAACACATTGGTACTTTCACATGATGAGTGAGTACTTCAGGATCTCCGACACTTACATGAGCAGCAGAGTGGCGCAGCGGAAGCGTGCTGGGCCCATAACCCATAGGTCGGTGGATCGAAACCATCCTCTGCTATGTGCACTTATTTTTTGGTTAATTAAATTCTTCCAAAACTGGAATTGATATTTTGACTCTTTTATTTTTACTTAAAGTACAATAACTTTTAACATTTTAATTTGTTTTAATAGTATATTGACAGCATTGTTTTCTTTCAGAAATCCACTTAATTTTCTTTACCCTATTACTGAAATGGTAATTGACAAAAACAAGCTACATTGTCACCAGAAGAGCAATGCAAAATGTACAATTAATATTTCAAAATCATCTTTCCAGCTTGAATTTCAATGATGCATTGGGGCAACGATTTTGTGAGAAACATCTTCACCCTTAAAGAAAGATTTTCTTAACTTCTTACCTGTGTGCTGATTAGATATCACCTGGTTTTCACATTAAACAGATTCCCACTTGAGAAAGCAGCAAGGATGCAGTGAGGTTTATGTTTCCTGGTGTCAACCTGTATTATTTCAGTGGACATTGTAATGAGGATGCATATTGCTGCCTTTCCAATGCAGCAAGTTTTAATCAGTAATAGGTGAAAAACCATTCCAACAAAGGTGTTAATCAGAGACTTGGCTTTGTGGACACTTTTCAGAGAGCAAATGTGTTAGCATAAAAATAAAGCCATAAAATGGAGAGCTGATTAATCACTCAATTGGATTTCTCTGCCTGCATATTTTTTTTTCTCTGCAACCCCATGCTAAATTGTGCTTCCTGTTTTTTATAAAATGACTTAATCAAATCTGACTCTGATTGCATCAGAGAAGGCCAGGTACCCTACACTATAAGAGGTGGTTTGAAATTTTGACTTGTCTACTTAAAGATCAGCAAAATTTGATCACAAGGTCAATTACGTCCCTAGGTGGTATTGAACCACCAGCCTTTCGGTTAACAGCCGAATGCGCTAACCGATTGCACCACAGAGACAACTTGCAAAAGCATGTACTAACAAAGGCTAAAAAGCATTCATCTAGAAAGTTTCCTAGAAAAAGGTTAAAAAGGCAATAATCTGGAGAGTTTTGCAAGATTTTTCTTCCATTGACCAACGAAGAAACACATTGGTACTTTCACATGATGAGTGAGTACTTCAGGATCTCTGACACTTACATGAGCAGCAGAGTGGCGCAGCGGATGCGTGCTGGGCCCATAACCCATAGGTCGGTGGATCGAAACCATCCTCTGCTATGTGCACTTATTTTTTGGTTAATTAAATTCTTCCAAAACTGGAATTGATATTTTGACTCTTTTATTTTTACTTAAAGTACAATAACTTTTAACATTTTAATTTGTTTTAATAGTATATTGACAGCATTGTTTTCTTTCAGAAATCCACTTAATTTTCTTTACCCTATTACTGAAATGGTAATTGACAAAAACAAGCTACATTGTCACCAGAAGAGCAATGCAAAATGTACAATTAATATTTCAAAATCATCTTTCCAGCTTGAATTTCAATGATGCATTGGGGCAACGATTTTGTGAGAAACATCTTTACCCTTAAAGAAAGATTTTCTTAACTTCTTACCTGTGTGCTGATTAGATATCACCTGGTTTTCACATTAAACAGATTCCCACTTGAGAAAGCAGCAAGGATGCAGTGAGGTTTATGTTTCCTGGTGTCAACCTGTATTATTTCAGTGGACATTGTAATGAGGATGCATCTTGCTGCCTTTCCAATGAAGCAAGTTTTAATCAGTAATAGGTGAAAAACCATTCCTACAAAGGTGTTAATCAGAGACTTAGCTTTGTGGACACTTTTCAGAGAGCAAATGTGTTAGCATAAAAATAAAGCCATAAAATGGAGAGCTGATTAATCACTCAATTGGATTTCTCTGCCTGCATAATTTTTTTTCTCTGCAACCCCAATGCTAAATTGTGCTTCCTGTTTTTTATAAAATGACTTAATCAAATATGACTCTGATTGCATCAGAGAAGGCCAGGTACCCTACACCATAAAAGGTGGTTTGAAATTTTGACTTGTCTACTTAAAGATCACCAAAATTTGATCACAAGGTCAATTACGTCCCTGGGTGGGATTGAACCACCAACCTTTCGGTTAACAGCCAAATGCGCTAACCGATTGCACCACAGAGACAGCTTGCAAAAGCATCTACTGACAAAGGCTAAAAAGCATTCATCTAGAAAGTTTCCTAGAAAAAGGTTAAAAAGGCAATAATCTGGAGAGTTTTGCAAGATTTTTCTTCCATTGACCAACGAAGAAACACATTGGTACTTTCACATGATGAGTGAGTACTTCAGGATCTCTGACACTTATGTGAGCAGCAGAGTGGCGCAGCGGAAGCGTGCTGGGCCCATAACCCAGAGGTCGGTGTATCGAAACCATCCTTTGCTATGTGCACTTATTTTTTTGTTAATTAAATTCTTCCAAAACTGGAATTGATATTTTGACTCTTTTATTTTTACTTAAAGTACAATAACTTTTAACATTTTCATTTGTTTTAATAGTATATTGACAGCATTGTTTTCTTTCAGAAATCCACTTAATTTTCTTTACCCTATTACTGAAATGGTAATTGACAAAACAAGCTACATTGTCACCAGAAGAGCAATGCAAAATGTACAATTGATATTTCAAAATCATCTTTCCAGCTTGAATTTCAATGATGCATTGGGGCAACGATTTTGTGAGAAACATCTTCACCCTTAAAGAAAGATTTTATTAACTTCTTACCTGTGTGCTGATTAGATATCACCTGGTTTTCACATTAAACAGATTCCCACTTGAGAAAGCAGCAAGGATGCAGTGAGGTTTATGTTTCCTGGTGTCAACCTGTATTATTTCAGTGGACATTGTAATGAGGATGCATCTTGCTGCCTTTCCAATGAAGCAAGTTTTAATCAGTAATAGGTGAAAAAACATTCCAACAAAGGTGTTAATCAGAGACTTGGCTTTGTGGACACTTTTCAGAGAGCAAATGTGTTAGCATAAAAATAAAGCCATAAAATGGAGAGCTGATTAATCACTCAATTGGATTTCTCTGCCTGCATATTTTTTTTTCTCTGCAACCCCATGCTAAATTGTGCTTCCTGTTTTTTATAAAATGACTTAATCAAATCTGACTCTGATTGCATCAGAGAAGGCCAGGTACCCTACACTATAAGAGGTGGTTTGAAATTTTGACTTGTCTACTTAAAGATCAGCAAAATTTGATCACAAGGTCAATTACGTCCCTGGGTGGTATTGAACCACCAACCTTTCGGTTAACAGCCGAATGCGCTAACCGATTGCGCCACAGAGACAGCTTGCGAAAGCATGTGCTGACAAAGGCTAAAAAGCATTCATCTAGAAAGTTTCCTAGAAAAAGGTTAAAAAGGCAATAATCTGGAGAGTTTTGCAAGATTTTTCTTCCATTGACCAACGAAGAAACACATTGGTACTTTCACATGATGAGTGAGTACTTCAGGATCTCTGGCACTTACATGAGCAGCAGAGTGGCGCAGCGGAAGCGTGCTGGGCCCATAACCCAGAGGTCGGTGGATCGAAACCATCCTCTGCTATGTGCACTTATTTTTTTGTTAATTAAATTCTTCCAAAACTGGAATTGATATTTTGACTCTTTTATTTTTACTTAAAGTACAATAACTTTTAACATTTTAATTTGTTTTAATAGTATATTGACAGCATTGTTTTCTTTCAGAAATCCACTTAATTTTCTTTACCCTATTACTGAAATGGTAATTGACAAAAACAAGCTACATTGTCACCAGAAGAGCAATGCAAAATGTACAATTGATATTTCAAAATCATCTTTCCAGCTTGAATTTCAATGATGCATTGGGGCAACGATTTTGTGAGAAACATCTTCACCCTTAAAGAAAGATTTTCTTAACTTCTTACCTGTGTGCTGATTAGATATCACCTGGTTTTCACATTAAACAGATTCCCACTTGAGAAAGCAGCAAGGATGCAGTGTGGTTTATGTTTCCTGGTGTCAACCTGTATTATTTCAGTGGACATTGTAATGAGGATGCATCTTGCTGCCTTTCCAATGAAGCAAGTTTTAATCAGTAATAGGTGAAAAACCATTCCTACAAAGGTGTTAATCAGAGACTTGGCTTTGTGGACACTTTTCAGAGAGCAAATGTGTTAGCATAAAAATAAAGCCATAAAATGGAGAGCTGATTAATCACTCAATTGGATTTCTCTGCCTGCATAATTTTTTTTCTCTGCAACCCCAATGCTAAATTGTGCTTCCTGTTTTTTATAAAATGACTTAATCAAATATGACTCTGATTGCATCAGAGAAGGCCAGGTACCCTACACCATAAAAGGTGGTTTGAAATTTTGACTTGTCTACTTAAAGATCAGCAAAATTTGATCACAAGGTCAATTACGTCCCCAGGTGGGATTGAACCACCAACCTTTCAGTTAACAGCCGAATGCGCTATTCGATTGCACCACAGAGACAGCTTGCAAAAGCATGTACTGACAAAGGCTAAAAAGCATTCATCTAGAAAGTTTCCTAGAAAAAGGTTAAAAAGGCAATAATCTGGAGAGTTTTGCAAGATTTTTCTTCCATTGACCAACGAAGAAACACATTGGTACTTTCACATGATGAGTGAGTACTTCAGGATCTCTGACACTTACATGAGCAGCAGTGTGGCGCAGCGGAAGCGTGCTGGGCCCATAACCCAGAGGTCGGTGGATCGAAACCATCCTCTGCTATGTGCACTTATTTTTTTGTTAATTAAATTCTTCCAAAACTGGAATTGATATTTTGACTCTTTTATTTTTACTTAAAGTACAATAACTTTTAACATTTTAATTTGTTTTAATAGTATATTGACAGCATTGTTTTCTTTCAGAAATCCACTTCATTTTCTTTACCCTATTACTGAAATGGTAATTGACAAAAACAAGCTACATTGTCACCAGAAGAGCAATGCAAAATGTACAATTGATATTTCAAAATCATCTTTCCATCTTGAATTTCAATGATGCATTGGGGCAACGATTTTGTGAGAAACATCTTCACCCTTAAAGAAAGATTTTATTAACTTCTTACCTGTGTGCTGATTAGATATCACCTGGTTTTCACATTAAACAGATTCCCACTTGAGAAAGCAGCAAGGATGCAGTGAGGTTTATGTTTCCTGGTGTCAACCTGTATTATTTCAGTGGACATTGTAATGAGGATGCATCTTGCTGCCTTTCCAATGAAGCAAGTTTTAATCAGTAATAGGTGAAAAACCATTCCAACAAAGGTGTTAATCAGAGACTTGGCTTTGTGGACACTTTTCAGAGAGCAAATGTGTTAGCATAAAAATAAAGCCATAAAATGGAGAGCTGATTAATCACTCAATTGGATTTCTCTGCCTGCATATTTTTTTTTCTCTGCAACCCCATGCTAAATTGTGCTTCCTGTTTTTTATAAAATGACTTAATCAAATCTGACTCTGATTGCATCAGAGAAGGCCAGGTACCCTACACTATAAGAGGTGGTTTGAAATTTTGACTTGTCTACTTAAAGATCAGCAAAATTTGATCACAAGGTCAATTACGTCCCTGGGTGGTATTGAACCACCAGCCTTTCGGTTAACAGCCGAATGCGCTAATCGATTGCACCACAGAGACAACTTGCAAAAGCATGTACTAACAAAGGCTAAAAAGCATTCATCTAGAAAGTTTCCTAGAAAAAGGTTAAAAAGGCAATAATCTGGAGAGTTTTGCAAGATTTTTCTTCCATTGACCAACGAAGAAACACATTGGTACTTTCACATGATGAGTGAGTACTTCAGGATCTCCGACACTTACATGAGCAGCAGAGTGGCGCAGCGGAAGCGTGCTGGGCTCATAACCCATAGGTCGGTGGATCGAAACCATCCTCTGCTATGTGCACTTATTTTTTGGTTAATTAAATTCTTCCAAAACTGGAATTGATATTTTGACTCTTTTATTTTTACTTAAAGTACAATAACTTTTAACATTTTAATTTGTTTTAATAGTATATTGACAGCATTGTTTTCTTTCAGAAATCCACTTAATTTTCTTTACCCTATTACTGAAATGGTAATTGACAAAAACAAGCTACATTGTCACCAGAAGAGCAATGCAAAATGTACAATTAATATTTCAAAATCATCTTTCCAGCTTGAATTTCAATGATGCATTGGGGCAACGATTTTGTGAGAAACATCTTCACCCTTAAAGAAAGATTTTCTTAACTTCATACCTGTATGCTGATTAGATATCACCTGGTTTTCACATTAAACAGATTCCCACTTGAGAAAGCAGCAAGGATGCAGTGAGGTTTATGTTTCCTGGTGTCAACCTGTATTATTTCAGTGGACATTGTAATGAGGATGCATCTTGCTGCCTTTCCAATGAAGCAAGTTTTAATCAGTAATAGGTGAAAAACCATTCCTACAAAGGTGTTAATCAGAGACTTGGCTTTGTGGACACTTTTCAGAGAGCAAATGTGTTAGCATAAAAATAAAGCCATAAAATGGAGAGCTGATTAATCACTCAATTGGATTTCTCTGCCTGCATAATTTTTTTTCTCTGCAACCCCAATGCTAAATTGTGCTTCCTGTTTTTTATAAAATGACTTAATCAAATATGACTCTGATTGCATCAGAGAAGGCCAGGTACCCTACACCATAAAAGGTGGTTTGAAATTTTTACTTGTCTACTTAAAGATCACCAAAATTTGATCACAAGGTCAATTACGTCCCTGGGTGGGATTGAACCACCAACCTTTCGGTTAACAGCCGAATGCGCTAACCGATTGCACCACAGAGACAGCTTGCAAAAGCATCTACTGACAAAGGCTAAAAAGCATTCATCTAGAAAGTTTCCTAGAAAAAGGTTAAAAAGGCAATAATCTGGAGAGTTTTGCAAGATTTTTCTTCCATTGACCAACGAAGAAACACATTGGTACTTTCACATGATGAGTGAGTACTTCAGGATCTCTGACACTTATGTGAGCAGCAGAGTGGCGCAGCGGAAGCGTGCTGGGCCCATAACCCAGAGGTCGGTGTATCGAAACCATCCTTTGCTATGTGCACTTATTTTTTTGTTAATTAAATTCTTCCAAAACTGGAATTGATATTTTGACTATTTTATTTTTACTTAAAGTACAATAACTTTTAACATTTTAATTTTTTTTAATAGTATATTGACAGTATTGTTTTCTTTCAGAAATCCACTTAATTTTCTTTACCCTATTACTGAAATGGTAATTGACAAAAACAAGCTACATTGTCATCAGAAGAGCAATGCAAAATGTACAATTGATATTTCAAAATCATCTTTCCAGCTTGAATTTCAATGATGCATTGGGGCAACGATTTTGTGAGAAACATCTTCACCCTTAAAGAAAGATTTTATTAACTTCTTACCTGTGTGCTGATTAAATATCACCTGGTTTTCACATTAAACAGATTCACACTTGAGAAAGCAGCAAGGATGCAGTGAGGTTTATGTTTCCTGGTGTCAAACTGTATTATTTCAGTGGACATTGTAATGAGGATGCATCTTGCTGCCTTTCCAATGAAGCAAGTTTTAATCAGTAATAGGTGAAAAACCATTCCTACAAAGGTGTTAATCAGAGACTTGCCTTTGTGGACACTTTTCAGAGAGCAAATGTGTTAGCATAAAAATAAAGCCATAAAATGGAGAGCTGATTAATCACTCAATTGGATTTCTCTGCCTGCATATTTTTTTTTCTCTGCAACCCCATGCTAAATTGTGCTTCCTGTTTTTATAAAATGACTTAATCAAATCTGACTCTGATTGCATCAGAGAAGGCCAGGTACCCTACACTATAAGAGGTGGTTTGAAATTTTGACTTGTCTACTTAAAGATCAGCAAAATTTGATCACAAGGTCAATTACGTCCCTGGGTGGTATTGAAACACCAGCCTTTCGGTTTACAGCCGAATGCGCTAACCGATTGCACCACAGAGACAACTTGCAAAAGCATGTACTAACAAAGGCTAAAAAGCATTCATCTAGAAAGTTTCCTAGAAAAAGGTTAAAAAGGCAATAATCTGGAGAGTTTTGCAAGATTTTTCGTCCATTGACCAACGAAGAAACACATTGGTACTTTCACATGATGAGTGAGTACTTCAGGATGTCTGAAACTTACGTGGGCAGCAGAGTGGCGCAGCGGAAGCGTGCTGGGCACATAAGCCAGAGGTCGGTGGATCGAAACCATCCTCTGCTATGTGCACTTATTTTTTTGTTAATTAAATTCTTCCAAAACTGGAATTGATATTTTGACTCTTTTATTTTTACTTAAAGTACAATAACTTTTAACATTTTAATTTGTTTTAATAGTATATTGACAGCATTGTTTTCTTTCAGAAATCCACTTAATTTTCTTTACCCTATTACTGAAATGGTAATTGACAAAAACAAGCTACATTGTCACCAGAAGAGCAATGCAAAATGTACAATTGATATTTCAAAATCATCTTTCCAGCTTGAATTTCAATGATGCATTGGGGCAACGATTTTGTGAGAAACATCTTCACCCTTAAAGAAAGATTTTCTTAACTTCTTACCTGTGTGCTGATTAGATATCACCTGGTTTTCACATTAAACAGATTCCCACTTGAGAAAGCAGTAAGGATGCAGTGAGGTTTATGTTTCCTGGTGTCAAACTGTATTATTTCAGTGGACATTGTAATGAGGATGCATCTTGCTGCCTTTCCAATGAAGCAAGTTTTAATCAGTAATAGGTGAAAAACCATTCCTACAAAGGTGTTAATCAGAGACTTGGCTTTGTGGACACTTTTCAGAGAGCAAATGTGTTAGCATAAAAATAAAGCCATAAAATGGAGAGCTGATTAATCACTCAATTGGATTTCTCTGCCTGCATAATTTTTTTTTCTCTGCAACCCCATGATAAATTGTGCTTCCTGTTTTTATAAAATGACTTAATCAAATCTGACTCTGATTGCATCAGAGAAGGCCAGGTACCCTACACTATAAGAGGTGGTTTGAAATTTTGACTTGTCTACTTAAAGATCACCAAAATTTGATCACAAGGTCAATTACTTCCCTGGGTGGGATTGAACCAACAACCTTTCGGTTAACAGCCGAATGTGCTAACCGATTGCACCACAGAGACAGCTTGCAAAAGCATCTACTGACAAAGGCTAAAAAGCATTCATCTAGAAAGTTTCCTAGAAAAAGGTTAAAAAGGCAATAATCTGGAGAGTTTTGCAAGATTTTTCTTCCATTGACCAACGAAGAAACACATTGGTACTTTCACATGATGAGTGAGTACTTCAGGATCTCTGACACTTATGTGAGCAGCAGAGTGGCGCAGCGGAAGCGTGCTGGGCCCATAACCCAGAGGTCGGTGGATCGAAACCATCCTCTGCTATGTGCACTTATTTTTTTGTTAATTAAATTCTTCCAAAACTGGAATTGATATTTTGACTCTTTTATTTTTACTTAAAGTACAATAACTTTTAACATTTTAATTTGTTTTAATAGTATATTGACAGCATTGTTTTCTTTCAGAAATCCACTTAATTTTCTTTACCCTATTACTGAAATGGTAATTGACAAAAACAAGCTACATTGTCACCAGAAGAGCAATGCAAAATGTACAATTGATATTTCAAAATCATCTTTCCAGCTTGAATTTCAATGATGCATTGGGGCAACGATTTTGTGAGAAACATCTTCACCCTTAAAGAAAGATTTTCTTAACTTCTTACCTGTGTGCTGATTAGATATCACCTGGTTTTCACATTAAACAGATTCCCACTTGAGAAAGCAGTAAGGATGCAGTGAGGTTTATGTTTCCTGGTGTCAAACTGTATTATTTCAGTGGACATTGTAATGAGGATGCATCTTGCTGCCTTTCCAATGAAGCAAGTTTTAATCAGTAATAGGTGAAAAACCATTCCTACAAAGGTGTTAATCAGAGACTTGGCTTTGTGGACACTTTTCAGAGAGCAAATGTGTTAGCATAAAAATAAAGCCATAAAATGGAGAGCTGATTAATCACTCAATTGGATTTCTCTGCCTGCATAATTTTTTTTTCTCTGCAACCCCATGATAAATTGTGCTTCCTGTTTTTATAAAATGACTTAATCAAATCTGACTCTGATTGCATCAGAGAAGGCCAGGTACCCTACACTATAAGAGGTGGTTTGAAATTTTGACTTGTCTACTTAAAGATCACCAAAATTTGATCACAAGGTCAATTACTTCCCTGGGTGGGATTGAACCAACAACCTTTCGGTTAACAGCCGAATGTGCTAACCGATTGCACCACAGAGACAGCTTGCAAAAGCATCTACTGACAAAGGCTAAAAAGCATTCATCTAGAAAGTTTCCTAGAAAAAGGTTAAAAAGGCAATAATCTGGAGAGTTTTGCAAGATTTTTCTTCCATTGACCAACGAAGAAACACATTGGTACTTTCACATGATGAGTGAGTACTTCAGGATCTCTGACACTTATGTGAGCAGCAGAGTGGCGCAGCGGAAGCGTGCTGGGCCCATAACCCAGAGGTCGGTGGATCGAAACCATCCTCTGCTATGTGCACTTATTTTTTTGTTAATTAAATTCTTCCAAAACTGGAATTGATATTTTGACTCTTTTATTTTTACTTAAAGTACAATAACTTTTAACATTTTAATTTGTTTTAATAGTATATTGACAGCATTGTTTTCTTTCAGAAATCCACTTAATTTTCTTTACCCTATTACTGAAATGGTAATTGACAAAAACAAGCTACATTGTCACCAGAAGAGCAATGCAAAATGTACAATTGATATTTCAAAATCATCTTTCCAGCTTGAATTTCAATGATGCATTGGGGCAACGATTTTGTGAGAAACATCTTCACCCTTAAAGAAAGATTTTATTAACTTCTTACCTGTGTGCTGATTAGATATCACCTGGTTTTCACATTAAACAGATTCCCACTTGAGAAAGCAGCAAGGATGCAGTGAGGTTTATGTTTCCTGGTGTCAACCTGTATTATTTCAGTGGACATTGTAATGAGGATGCATCTTGCTGCCTTTCCAATGAAGCAAGTTTTAATCAGTAATAGGTGAAAAAACATTCCAACAAAGGTGTTAATCAGAGACTTGGCTTTGTGGACACTTTTCAGAGAGCAAATGTGTTAGCATAAAAATAAAGCCATAAAATGGAGAGCTGATTAATCACTCAATTGGATTTCTCTGCCTGCATATTTTTTTTTTCTCTGCAACCCCATGCTAAATTGTGCTTCCTGTTTTTTATAAAATGACTTAATCAAATCTGACTCTGATTGCATCAGAGAAGGCCAGGTACCCTACACTATAAGAGGTGGTTTGAAATTTTGACTTGTCTACTTAAAGATCAGCAAAATTTGATCACAAGGTCAATTACGTCCCTGTGTGGTATTGAACCACCAGCCTTTCGGTTAACAGCCGAATGCGCTAATCGATTGCACCACAGAGACAACTTGCAAAAGCATGTACTAACAAAGGCTAAAAAGCATTCATCTAGAAAGTTTCCTAGAAAAAGGTTAAAAAGGCAATAATCTGGAGAGTTTTGCAAGATTTTTCTTCCATTGACCAACGAAGAAACACATTGGTACTTTCACATGATGAGTGAGTACTTCAGGATCTCTGACACTTACATGAGAAGCAGAGTGGCGCAGCGGAAGCGTGCTGGGCCCATAACCCAGAGGCCGGTGGATCGAAACCATCCTCTGCTGTGTGCACTTATTTTTTTGTTAATTAAATTCTTCCAAAACTGGAATTGATATTTTGACTATTTTATTTTTACTTAAAGTACAATAACTTTTAACATTTTAATTTTTTTTAATAGTATATTGACAGTATTGTTTTCTTTCAGAAATCCACTTAATTTTCTTTACCCTATTACTGAAATGGTAATTGACAAAAACAAGCTACATTGTCATCAGAAGAGCAATGCAAAATGTACAATTGATATTTCAAAATCATCTTTCCAGCTTGAATTTCAATGATGCATTGGGGCAACGATTTTGTGAGAAACATCTTCACCCTTAAAGAAAGATTTTCTTAACTTCTTACCTGTGTGCTGATTAGATATCACCTGGTTTTCACATTAAACAGATTCACACTTGAGAAAGCAGCAAGGATGCAGTGAGGTTTATGTTTCCTGGTGTCAAACTGTATTATTTCAGTGGACATTGTAATGAGGATGCATCTTGCTGCCTTTCCAATGAAGCAAGTTTTAATCAGTAATAGGTGAAAAACCATTCCTACAAAGGTGTTAATCAGAGACTTGCCTTTGTGGACACTTTTCAGAGAGCAAATGTGTTAGCATAAAAATAAAGCCATAAAATGGAGAGCTGATTAATCACTCAATTGGATTTCTCTGCCTGCATATTTTTTTTTCTCTGCAACCCCATGCTAAATTGTGCTTCCTGTTTTTATAAAATGACTTAATCAAATCTGACTCTGATTGCATCAGAGAAGGCCAGGTACCCTACACTATAAGAGGTGGTTTGAAATTTTGACTTGTCTACTTAAAGATCAGCAAAATTTGATCACAAGGTCAATTACGTCCCTGGGTGGTATTGAAACACCAGCCTTTCGGTTAACAGCCGAATGCGCTAACCGATTGCACCACAGAGACAACTTGCAAAAGCATGTACTAACAAAGGCTAAAAAGCATTCATCTAGAAAGTTTCCTAGAAAAAGGATAAAAAGGCAATAATCTGGAGAGTTTTGCAAGATTTTTCGTCCATTGACCAACGAAGAAACACATTGGTACTTTCACATGATGAGTGAGTACTTCAGGATGTCTGAAACTTACGTGGGCAGCAGAGTGGCGCAGCGGAAGCGTGCTGGGCACATAAGCCAGAGGTCGGTGGATCGAAACCATCCTCTGCTATGTGCACTTATTTTTTTGTTAATTTAATTCTTCCAAAACTGGAATTGATATTTTGACTCTTTTATTTTTACTTAAAGTACAATAACTTTTAACATTTTATTTTGTTTTAATAGTATATTGACAGCATTGTTTTCTTTCAGAAATCCACTTAATTTTCTTTACCCTATTACTGAAATGGTAATTGACAAAAACAAGCTACATTGTCACCAGAAGAGCAATGCAAAATGTACAATTGATATTTCAAAATCATCTTTCCAGCTTGAATTTCAATGATGCATTGGGGCAACGATTTTGTGAGAAACATCTTCACCCTTAAAGAAAGATTTTCTTAACTTCTTACCTGTGTGCTGATTAGATATCACCTGGTTTTCACATTAAACAGATTCCCACTTGAGAAAGCAGTAAGGATGCAGTGAGGTTTATGTTTCCTGGTGTCAAACTGTATTATTTCAGTGGACATTGTAATGAGGATGCATCTTGCTGCCTTTCCAATGAAGCAAGTTTTAATCAGTAATAGGTGAAAAACCATTCCTACAAAGGTGTTAATCAGAGACTTGCCTTTGTGGACACTTTTCAGAGAGCAAATGTGTTAGCATAAAAATAAAGCCATAAAATGGAGAGCTGATTTATCACTCAATTGGATTTCTCTGCCTGCATATTTTTTTTTCTCTGCAACCCCATGATAAATTGTGCTTCCTGTTTTTATAAAATGACTTAATCAAATCTGACTCTGATTGCATCAGAGAAGGCCAGGTACCCTACACTATAAGAGGTGGTTTGAAATTTTGACTTGTCTACTTAAAGATCACCAAAATTTGATCACAAGGTCAATTACTTCCCTGGGTGGGATTGAACCAACAACCTTTCGGTTAACAGCCGAATGCGCTAACCGATTGCACCACAGAGACAGCTTGCAAAAGCGTCTACTGACAAAGGCTAAAAAGCATTCATCTAGAAAGTTTCCTAGAAAAAGGTTAAAAAGGCAATAATCTGGAGAGTTTTGCAAGATTTTTCTTCCATTGACCAACGAAGAAACACATTGGTACTTTCACATGATGAGTGAGTACTTCAGGATCTCTGACACTTACATGAGCAGCAGAGTGGCGCAGCGGAAGCGTGCTGGGCCCATAACCCAGAGGTCGGTGGATCGAAACCATCCTCTGCTATGTGCACTTATTTTTTTGTTAATTAAATTCTTCCAAAACTGGAATTGATATTTTGACTCTTTTATTTTTACTTAAAGTACAATAACTTTTAACATTTTAATTTGTTTTAATAGTATATTGACAGCATTGTTTTCTTTCAGAAATCCACTTAATTTTCTTTACCCTATTACTGAAATGGTAATTGACAAAAACAAGCTACATTGTCACCAGAAGAGCAATGCAAAATGTACAATTGATATTTCAAAATCATCTTTCCAGCTTGAATTTCAATGATGCATTGGGGCAACGATTTTGTGAGAAACATCTTCACCCTTAAAGAAAGATTTTCTTAACTTCTTACCTGTGTGCTGATTAGATATCACCTGGTTTTCACATTAAACAGATTCCCACTTGAGAAAGCAGCAAGGATGCAGTGAGGTTTATGTTTCCTGGTGCCAACCTGTATTATTTCAGTGGACATTGTAATGAGGATGCATCTTGCTGCCTTTCCAATGAAGCAAGTTTTAATCAGTAATAGGTGAAAAACCATTCCTACAAAGGTGTTAATCAGAGACTTGGCTTTGTGGACACTTTTCAGAGAGCAAATGTGTTAGCATAAAAATAAAGCCATAAAATGGAGAGCTGATTAATCACTCAATTGGATTTCTCTGCCTGCATAATTTTTTTTCTCTGCAACCCCATGCTAAATTGTGCTTCCTGTTTTTTATAAAATGACTTAATCAAATCTGACTCTGATTGCATCAGAGAAGGCCAGGTACCCTACACTATAAGAGGTGGTTTAAAATTTTGACTTGTCTACTTAAAGATCACCAAAATTTGATCACAAGGTCAATTACGTCCCTGGGTGGGATTGAACCACCAACCTTTCGGTTAACAGCCGAATGCGCTAACCGATTGCGCCACAGAGACAGCTTGCAAAAGCACGTGCTGACAAATGCAAAAAAGCATTCATCTAGAAAGTTTCCTAGAAAAAGGTTAAAAAGGCAATAATCTGGAGAGTTTTGCAAGATTTTTCTTCCATTGACCAACGAAGAAACACATTGGTACTTTCACATGATGAGTGAGTACTTCAGGATCTCTTATACTTACATGAGCAGCAGAGTGGCGCAGCGGAAGCGTGCTGGGCCCTTAACCCAGAGGCCGGTTGATCGAAACCATCCTCTGCTATGTGCACTTATTTTTTTGTTAATTAAATTCTTCCAAAACTGGAATTGATATTTTGACTATTTTATTTTTACTTAAAGTACAATAACTTTTAACATTTTAATTTGTTTTAATAGTATATTGACAGCATTGTTTTCTTTCAGAAATCCACTTAATTTTCTTTACCCTATTACTGAAATGGTAATTGACAAAAACAAGCTACATTGTCACCAGAAGAGCAATGCAAAATGTACAATTGATATTTCAAAATCATCTTTCCAGCTTGAATTTCAATGATGCATTGGGGCAACGATTTTGTGAGAAACATCTTCACCCTTAAAGAAAGATTTTATTAACTTCTTACCTGTGTGCTGATTAGATATCACCTGGTTTTCACATTAAACAGATTCCCACTTGAGAAAGCAGCAAGGATGCAGTGAGGTTTATGTTTCCTGGTGTCAACCTGTATTATTTCAGTGGACATTGTAATGAGGATGCATCTTGCTGCCTTTCCAATGAAGCACGTTTTAATCAGTAATAGGTGAAAAAACATTCCAACAAAGGTGTTAATCAGAGACTTGGCTTTGTGGACACTTTTCAGAGAGCAAATGTGTTAGCATAAAAATAATGCCATAAAATGGAGAGCTGATTAATCACTCAATTGGATTTCTCTGCCTGCATATTTTTTTTTCTCTGCAACCCCATGCTAAATTGTGCTTCCTGTTTTTTATAAAATGACTTAATCAAATCTGACTCTGATTGCATCAGAGAAGGCCAGGTACCCTACACTATAAGAGGTGGTTTGAAATTTTGACTTGTCTACTTAAAGATCAGCAAAATTTGATCACAAGGTCAATTACGTCCCTGGGTGGTATTGAACCACCAGCCTTTCGGTTAACAGCCGAATGCGCTAATCGATTGCACCACAGAGACAACTTGCAAAAGCATGTACTAACAAAGGCTAAAAAGCATTCATCTAGAAAGTTTCCTAGAAAAAGGTTAAAAAGGCAATAATCTGGAGAGTTTTGCAAGATTTTTCTTCCATTGACCAACGAAGAAACACATTGGTACTTTCACATGATGAGTGAGTACTTCAGGATCTCTGACACTTACATGAGCAGCAGAGTGGCGCAGCGGAAGCGTGATGGGCCCATAACCCAGAGGTCGGTGGATCGAAACCATCCTCTGCTATGTGCACTTATTTTTTTGTTAATTAAATTCTTCCAAAACTGGAATTGATATTTTGACTCTTTTATTTTTACTTAAAGTACAATAACTTTTAACATTTTAATTTGTTTTAATAGTATATTGACAGCATTGTTTTCTTTCAGAAATCCACTTAATTTTCTTTACCCTATTACTGAAATGGTAATTGACAAAAACAAGCTACATTGTCACCAGAAGAGCAATGCAAAATGTACAATTGATATTTCAAAATCATCTTTCCAGCTTGAATTTCAATGATGCATTGGGGCAACGATTTTGTGAGAAACATCTTCACCCTTAAAGAAAGATTTTATTAACTTCTTACCTGTGTGCTGATTAGATATCACCTGGTTTTCACATTAAACAGATTCCCACTTGAGAAAGCAGCAAGGATGCAGTGAGGTTTATGTTTCCTGGTGTCAACCTGTATTATTTCAGTGGACATTGTAATGAGGATGCATCTTGCTGCCTTTCCAATGAAGCACGTTTTAATCAGTAATAGGTGAAAAAACATTCCAACAAAGGTGTTAATCAGAGACTTGGCTTTGTGGACACTTTTCAGAGAGCAAATGTGTTAGCATAAAAATAAAGCCATAAAATGGAGAGCTGATTAATCACTCAATTGGATTTCTCTGCCTGCATATTTTTTTTTCTCTGCAACCCCATGCTAAATTGTGCTTCCTGTTTTTTATAAAATGACTTAATCAAATCTGACTCTGATTGCATCAGAGAAGGCCAGGTACCCTACACTATAAGAGGTGGTTTGAAATTTTGACTTGTCTACTTAAAGATCAGCAAAATTTGATCACAAGGTCAATTACGTCCCTGGGTGGTATTGAACCACCAGCCTTTCGGTTAACAGCCGAATGCGCTAATCGATTGCACCACAGAGACAACTTGCAAAAGCATGTACTAACAAAGGCTAAAAAGCATTCATCTAGAAAGTTTCCTAGAAAAAGGTTAAAAAGGCAATAATCTGGAGAGTTTTGCAAGATTTTTCTTCCATTGACCAACGAAGAAACACATTGGTACTTTCACATGATGAGTGAGTACTTCAGGATCTCTGACACTTACATGAGCAGCAGAGTGGCGCAGCGGAAGCGTGATGGGCCCATAACCCAGAGGTCGGTGGATCGAAACCATCCTCTGCTATGTGTACTTATTTTTTTGTTAATTAAATTCTTCCAAAACTGGAATTGATATTTTGACTCTTTTATTTTTACTTAAAGTACAATAACTTTTAACATTTTAATTTGTTTTAATAGTATATTGACAGCATTGTTTTCTTTCAGAAATCCACTTAATTTTCTTTACCCTATTACTGAAATGGTAATTGACAAAAACAAGCTACATTGTCACCAGAAGAGCAATGCAAAATGTACAATTGATATTTCAAAATCATCTTTCCAGCTTGAATTTCAATGATGCATTGGGGCAACGATTTTGTGAGAAACATCTTCACCCTTAAAGAAAGATTTTCTTAACTTCTTACCTGTGTGCTGATTAGATATCACCTGGTTTTCACATTAAACAGATTCCCACTTGAGAAAGCAGCAAGGCTGCAGTGAGGTTTATGTTTCCTGGTGCCAACCTGTATTATTTCAGTGGACATTGTAATGAGGATGCATCTTGCTGCCTTTCCAATGAAGCAAGTTTTAATCAGTAATAGGTGAAAAACCATTCCTACAAAGGTGTTAATCAGAGACTTGGCTTTGTGGACACTTTTCAGAGAGCAAATGTGTTAGCATAAAAATAAAGCCATAAAATGGAGAGCTGATTAATCACTCAATTGGATTTCTCTGCCTGCATAATTTTTTTTCTCTGCAACCCCATGCTAAATTGTGCTTCCTGTTTTTTATAAAATGACTTAATCATATCTGACTCTGATTGCATCAGAGAAGGCCAGGTACCCTACACTATAAGAGGTGGTTTAAAATTTTGACTTGTCTACTTAAAGATCACCAAAATTTGATCACAAGGTCAATTACGTCCCTGGGTGGGATTGAACCACCAACCTTTCGGTTAACAGCCGAATGCGCTAACCGATTGCGCCACAGAGACAGCTTGCAAAAGTTTGTGCTGACAAATGCAAAAAAGCATTCATCTAGAAAGTTTCCTAGAAAAAGGTTAAAAAGGCAATAATCTGGAGAGTTTTGCAAGATTTTTCTTCCATTGACCAACGAAGAAACACATTGGTACTTTCACATGATGAGTGAGTACTTCAGGATCTCTTATACTTACATGAGCAGCAGAGTGGCGCAGCGGAAGCGTGCTGGGCCCATAACCCAGAGGCCGGTGGATCGAAACCATCCTCTGCTGTGTGCACTTATTTTTTTGTTAATTAAATTCTTCCAAAACTGGAATTGATATTTTGACTCTTTTATTTTTACTTAAAGTACAATAACTTTTAACATTTTAATTTTTTTTAATAGTATATTGACAGTATTGTTTTCTTTCAGAAATCCACTTAATTTTCTTTACCCTATTACTGAAATGGTAATTGACAAAAACAAGCTACATTGTCACCAGAAGAGCAATGCAAAATGTACAATTGATATTTCAAAATCATCTTTCCAGCTTGAATTTCAATGATGCATTGGGGCAACGATTTTGTGAGAAACATCTTCACCCTTAAAGAAAGATTTTCTTAACTTCTTACCTGTGTGCTGATTAGATATCACCTGGTTTTCACATTAAACAGATTCACACTAGAGAAAGCAGCAAGGATGCAGTGAGGTTTATGTTTCCTGGTGTCAAACTGTATTATTTCAGTGGACATTGTAATGAGGATGCATCTTGCTGCCTTTCCAATGAAGCAAGTTTTAATCAGTAATAGGTGAAAAACCATTCCTACAAAGGTGTTAATCAGAGACTTGCCTTTGTGGACACTTTTCAGAGAGCAAATGTGTTAGCATAAAAATAAAGCCATAAAATGGAGAGCTGATTAATCACTCAATTGGATTTCTCTGCCTGCATATTTTTTTTTCTCTGCAACCCCATGCTAAATTGTGCTTCCTGTTTTTATAAAATGACTTAATCAAATCTGACTCTGATTGCATCAGAGAAGGCCAGGTACCCTACACTATAAGAGGTGGTTTGAAATTTTGACTTGTCTACTTAAAGATCAGCAAAATTTGATCACAAGGTCAATTACGTCCCTGGGTGGTATTGAAACACCAGCCTTTCGGTTAACAGCCGAATGCGCTAACCGATTGCACCACAGAGACAACTTGCAAAAGCATGTACTAACAAAGGCTAAAAAGCATTCATCTAGAAAGTTTCCTAGAAAAAGGTTAAAAAGGCAATAATCTGGAGAGTTTTGCAAGATTTTTCTTCCATTGACCAACGAAGAAACACATTGGTACTTTCACATGATGAGTGAGTACTTCAGGATGTCTGAAACTTACGTGGGCAGCAGAGTGGCGCAGCGGAAGCGTGCTGGGCCCATAATCCAGAGGTCGGTGGATCAAAACCATCCTCTGCTATGTGCACTTATTTTTTTGTTAATTAAATTCTTCCAAAACTGGAATTGATATTTTGACTCTTTTATTTTTACTTAAAGTACAATAACTTTTAACATTTTAATTTGTTTTAATAGTATATTGACAGCATTGTTTTCTTTCAGAAATCCACTTAATTTTCTTTACCCTATTACTGAAATGGTAATTGACAAAAACAAGCTACATTGTCACCAGAAGAGCAATGCAAAATGTACAATTGATATTTCAAAATCATCTTTCCAGCTTGAATTTCAATGATGCATTGGGGCAACGATTTTGTGAGAAACATCTTCACCCTTAAATAAAGATTTTCTTAACTTCTTACCTGTGTGCTGATTAGATATCACCTGGTTTTCACATTAAACAGATTCCCACTTGAGAAAGCAGCAAGGATGCAGTGAGGTTTATGTTTCCTGGTGTCAACCTGTATTATTTCAGTGGACATTGTAATGAGGATGCATCTTGCTGCCTTTCCAATGAAGCAAGTTTTAATCAGTAATAGGTGAAAAACCATTCCTACAAAGGTGTTAATCAGAGACTTGCCTTTGTGGACACTTTTCAGAGAGCAAATGTGTTAGCATAAAAATAAAGCCATAAAATGGAGAGCTGATTAATCACTCAATTGGATTTCTCTGCCTGCATATTTTTTTTTCTCTGCAACCCCATGCTAAATTGTGCTTCCTGTTTTTATAAAATGACTTAATCAAATCTGACTCTGATTGCATCAGAGAAGGCCAGGTACCCTACACTATAAGAGGTGGTTTGAAATTTTGACTTGTCTACTTAAAGATCAGCAAAATTTGATCACAAGGTCAATTACGTCCCTGGGTGGTATTGAAACACCAGCCTTTCGGTTAACAGCCGAATGCGCTAACCGATTGCACCACAGAGTCAACTTGCAAAAGCATGTACTAACAAAGGCTAAAAAGCATTCATCTAGAAAGTTTCCTAGAAAAAGGTTAAAAAGGCAATAATCTGGAGAGTTTTGCAAGATTTTTCGTCCATTGACCAACGAAGAAACACATTGGTACTTTCACATGATGAGTGAGTACTTCAGGATGTCTGAAACTTACATGGGCAGCAGAGTGGCGCAGCGGAAGCGTGCTGGGCCCATAATCCAGAGGTCGGTGGATCGAAACCATTCTCTGCTATGTGCACTTATTTTTTTGTTAATTAAATTCTTCCAAAACTGGAATTGATATTTTGACTCTTTTATTTTTACTTAAAGTACAATAACTTTTAACATTTTAATTTGTTTTAATAGTATATTGACAGCATTGTTTTCTTTCAGAAATCCACTTAATTTTCTTTACCCTATTACTGAAATGGTAATTGACAAAAACAAGCTACATTGTCACCAGAAGAGCAATGCAAAATGTACAATTGATATTTCAAAATCATCTTTCCAGCTTGAATTTCAATGATGCATTGGGGCAACGATTTTGTGAGAAACATCTTCACCCTTAAAGAAAGATTTTCTTAACTTCTTACCTGTGTGCTGATTAGATATCACCTGGTTTTCACATTAAACAGATTCCCACTTGAGAAAGCAGCAAGGATGCGGTGAGGTTTATGTTTCCTGGTGTCAACCTGTATTATTTCAGTGGACATTGTAATGAGGATGCATCTTGCTGCCTTTCCAATGAACAAAAGGGAGAGAAGAAGACTATTTTGTGGGTGCACTCTTGTATGTTTAAGAGGTCTCAGAAGAGACAATAAGTAAAGATTATAAATTAATTTTTAAATATAACTTTTATTAACAATAATTGATAAAATAGTAGCGTTTACTGTCAAAAATTGGAGGTAGGGGTGGGGGGAAGGGTGGGGGGGAGTTGGGGAATAGAAAGGGGGAACACAGAACGAATTAATTACAGTGTAAATACTGAATATTGTTCTGGAATGCCTGGGTGCGATAATAACAGCTGGAGACCCTGAAAATTGAAGCGTTTTTATTCTCTCATGAGCGATGATGAGGAGACAGATGGGATGATTAAAGATGGAATGAGCAAGATGAATCTGCTGTCAGTGTTAGACGCTGAGCAAAACCGTCCAGGAATTTCTACTAAACTGAGTATTCCTCGAGAGTCTCCCACTCGAGTACTGACCCAGCCCTACACTGCTTAGCTTCCAAGATCGGAAGGATTCGGGCGTTACCAGTGTGGTATGATAGTAGAAAAAATATTAGATATCGAGGGCTCGAGAATCACTGATGAGAGTTCACGAAAATGGAGAAATAAAAGAAAAGACAAGAGAATGAGTGGAGGAGGAAAATAGGGGATCTGCTGCCACCGTTAGACCGGGATAATTACCCCTGAATCAGTGGTGAGAGTCCTGAAGATAGTATAAAGTGAGGAAAAGGAAACGATACTGATAGGTAAAAAAAAAAAAAAAAAAAATTTTGAGATTGGTTGATAGACAATGGGCTGCTTGATTGCAGGATGCTGATAGTACCTATGATAAAGGTACTAGGTGTGATAAAAAGCAATTTGTACACAATTAGCAGTCAAATAAATTGATTAGACCCATACATCACCATCAATTTGCTACTATCAGATTATTATAATTATACCAAAATGGTATCAGGTGGAAAAAGAAGGAGAAAATGAACAACAGTTTCTTATTTGTGTTCCGCTGTATGCAGAGCTGCAGAAATACTATATAATATGATTGCAAGATGCTGATAGTACCTATGATAAAGGTACTTGGTGTGATAAAGAGCAATTGTACACAATTAGCAGATAATTAAATTGATTGGAACCATGCATCACCATCAATTTGATGCTGACAGATTATTGCACATTGTACCAAAATGGTATCAGGTGAAAAGAGAAAGAGATAATGAACAACAGTTGATTATACAGAGCTGCAGCAATGCTATATAATACGCAGTATAGAGGATAGTGATAAATTGCTCAGCCAAATGATTAGATCAAAATGACTGAAAATAAAGGTTTAAACAGTATCCTATGTGGTATTAAGCCGCTAAATGCCGACTATCTGTAAAACGGGTACTTGCAAAAAACAGCTTGATGAATGCTATTATCAAATATAAATATGCAAAAAGATGCTGATATTGAGCAGATATTACCCGGAATTGTATGGAACGATCAGTCACTAATATGAGCAGGATACTTTCTGAGTGCGGAATGTCCGTGTCAAAGTCCAGGCAAATTGAAGATGCAGGATACACTGGTTCCCAGGAGCTGAGCAGTTCGTTTATAGCCGCACTGCCGATCAAAGTACCTGATGTATTGTGGAGACGTGGTCAGGTTGGCTGAGGAGAAGAGAGACACAATGTTCCTGGTCCCATCGCGGCAGTATCTAGCGGCGGCGGGTTGATGCAGCGGCTGCTGGGGAAAGAGCGGCTCGTGGTTCAGGATGTCCGGAATCAGCTGTCACACCCAGGCAGTGGGGATAGGGAACGGAAAACTAGTTTCACCCGTTCACCGGGCTTGATCACTTCCTGTTCCCAGAGGGGATAGTGCAGGCTTTATCTTGCAAGGGAGCTGGTCGTTGTCCAATCAAAAGGGAGGCGTGTCCTGTGTTTGTAAATTGCTGCACAGGTGGAACGGTTGTTCTGTTTAGTATTGGTTCCCTATTATGCTTGCAATTAGTGGCCCATTGCACAAAAGGAAAAAACAGAGAATATGTGTGAGAAATATACAAGGTTATTAGATAAAAAATGAGCATCTTGCTTATTATATAAGTGGGCATAGTGAAAAAATGGAAATAAAAATAAAAATAAATAAAAATAAAATGGGGAAAATTAGCAAAAAAGAATAAATGAATGAAAATAATAAAATTGAAGCTTTCACAAATTGTTTATGAAATATTTAGATGATAAGAATAGATTAAATTTAAGTATAATAAATGATAATTGCTGGAAAAATATGTTAGGACAGCATATCTTGTCTGAAGTTATAAACAAACACGTTGTAAACATTGCATGAGGATATTCATGAATATGTTAATTTGGATTAATAATGCAAGTGACGTCGATGAAAGTGGTGGGAATGATTGTGAGAAAGGATGGTATGGAAAGGATGGGGAGTGAGGTGGAAAGGAATGGGGGGGATGGAGTGGGGTGGGGGGGAAAGGCGGGGGAGAGAGGGGGAAGGGGGGAGGGGGTTTAAGATTGTGGGGTGTTGGGGTGTTGGGATATGGGGTGTTGGGATATGGTTGGGGTGTTGTGGTTTGCAGTGTGGTGGGAATGTGTGTGTGGTGTCGAAGGTGATGATCTTGTGTGGGCGAGAAGTATAATGATATGGTGAGATGAGGAAGGGGAGTAGAGATGTAAGGGATAGGAGTGGGTTGACAATGGGAGTGCTGTGTGGAAACGTGTTAGTAGGTTGTGAAATATGTCGGAATTTGCTGGGTCACTGTAATGGGATGGATGTGAGGTGCATGTGAATGGACTGCGGATGTGATGGTGCCGAGTATGTGGTGGAGGTGGGCGTGAAAGTGCTGATGAAAGAAGGGTGAATGTGATGTGTTATGAATAGGGGTGTACTGGATGAGAGTGTACTGAGGGGTGTAAGGGAAGGAAGCGAGGACACTTGATGGGTGCTATATAGAAAGTAGGTTACAGAAATGCACTGTAATTGATGTATTCATTCAGACCCAATGGTTTGAGACAACCTAACCTGAAAGTCCATTCACTTTCCTTCTTAATAAGTTCTTTGCTTAAGTCACCACCGCGTATGCCTAGATGGACCCTATCTAGGCCAAAGGCGCGCATATCACTTGGTGAGTCATGATGTGCAGCATGGTAGTGTCTGGCTACTGATGTTAGTTTTTTGCCTTTTTGAAGATCTGACGATGAGTTGCGAATGGAGCCCATATGTTCTAAAATCCTAGTTTTGAATTTTCTAGTCGTTATGCCTACATATCGTTGATTGCAAGGACAGGTTAGACAATAGACTACTCCTTGTGTGTCGCAGTTGAAGAAGTGTTGTATGGAAATATCCTTGCCATGTCTGTCCTTGACACAGTCAGTTATCTGTATCTGTGGGCAAGCCTTACATTGCCCACATGGAAAGGATCCCTTAGGGAGTTTGGATTTGGTCATTTCACGTGAAAAATGGCTCTGAACCAACGTGTCTTTGATGTTCTTGGATCTCCTCCAACTGATTTGTAAAGTGGGATCCAATAAAGGTGATAACTCTGGATCCAGATGTAGGACAGGTAGATGTTTCTGAATGGCCTTTTTTAGTAGACGCCATTCGGGACAGAAGGTCCCTACAAATCGAATCTTGGTGTCAGCCTTTTGTTCTTGGAGTTTGTCCTGGAAGATCAGGGATTCCCTGTTGGTTTTTGAAATAGATTGTTGAGCTCTCTTCAGAGAGCGTTTACTGTATCCCCGAGCTTGTAACCTGGTCATAAGTTCTCTGCTTTTCTGTTTGAACACCTTCTCCTCTGTGCAGTTGCGTCTAAGACGAAGAAATTCCCCTTTTGGGATGTTTTCAATAGTAGGTGGGAAATGTGAGCTTGTTTGGTGCAATATACTGTTTGTGGCTGTATCCTTACGAAAGAGTTCTGTAGCCAAAGTCCCACTTGTTGTCTTGTAGATATTCAAGTCCAAAAAAGATATCTTGTCTCTGCTGATTGAGTGAGTGAGAAAAATGTTCAAATCGTTTACATTGAGGATGTTAATGAAGTCCAACAGGAGTTTCTCATCTCCTTCCCAGATCACAAAGATATCATCAATATATCTCAGCCAATTGATGATATGTTTTGTGTAGATATGATTATCATCGTTGAAGACTATTGTTTGTTCCCACCAGCCGAGGAACAGGTTGGCATATGTGGGTGCACAGGCTGCACCCATTGCTGTTCCCCGAATTTGCTGAAAAAATTGGTCACCAAAGGTGAAATAATTTTTATTGAGAACAAAACTCAACATTTCACATAGGAAATCATGAAATACATTTTTTTCTTCCATATCCAGGAAGAATTTGGTGGCTTGTATTCCTTGTGAGTGTGAAATACTGCTATACAGGGCTTCCACATCTAAGGTGACTAGGATACAGTTCTCATTTAGACATATGTCATGTATTTTCCTTAGGAGATCAGAAGTGTCCTTAAGGTAGGAGGGTAATGTCATGACATGGTCTCTGAGATGTAAATCCAGAAATTTGCTTGGGGTTTCCAAGAGTCCCCCATTCCCTGACACTATGGGTCTCCCAGGTGGTTTGTTGATATTCTTGTGTATTTTTGGCAATAAGTAAAAGGTAGGAACCCTGGGATTCGAGACCTCAAGGTATTTAGCCTCTTGTTGTGTGATAGCTCCAGTGGCAAATGCCTCTGTAATCATGTGCATGTATTGCTTGTGGAATTTTATTGTGGGATTAAGTGGCAATCTGATATAACAGGATGTGTCCAACAGTTGTCTCCGTGCTTCCTCTTCATACATTGCGATGGGCCATATGACAATGTTACCACCCTTATCCGAGGGTTTGATAACGGTGTCAGTCCATGTTTTAATCTCTTTAAGAGCTTGTCTCTCTCTGTATTTGAGATTTTTGGTGAGACATCTTTTGCGAGAATTGGTCTGGATCTCGTCAAATTCTTTGGAGACTAGATCCAAAAAGACCCTGATTTCTGGGCTGTTGGTGTCAGGAGGGAAAAAGGTGGACTTCAGTTTGCATGTGGGTCTTATTTTTCGTGAAGCAGGGATGTCCGAGGCTGATTCCATATGCAGCTCCTCCAGTATTTGGATAGCTGTATAATCTTCTTCGGTCAGTGGTGTTATTGATACACTGGGATCCTCCAAAGGTCCTGAATGGCAGGATAGTGAAGTCATAATACTTGAGTCAACAGAGGATTTAGCAAAAAAAATTTTTAATAATAATTTGCGGCCGAAGAGTCTGAGATCCTTCTCCCACAGAAACCTATCAAAGGGTGATGTGGGTGAAAAAGATAGACCCTTGCTAAGAACCTCTAATTGATCTTCCGTAATGATTTTGGTACTGAGGTTGATAATTTGTAATTTGTCGGTAGTTGTCACTTCCTGGTTGTCCGTACCGGATAGTGAGATGTTCTTGGGGTGGTCCAATCTCGCTTGTTTCTGTCTGTGTTTCGTCCCCCCCCTTCTTGTCGGCCTTGTGGCTTGCTTCTGCCTCTGGTATGTTGGCCTCTCCCTAAAAAAGGGTCCTCACTTTTGTTGTATCTATGGGTGTGGGTACTTCCTTCAGGATGTTCCGTGGCGGAGTCTTCACTGTATGATGATTCTAATTCCGAAGAGCTCGGATCTTCTCTAGGTGGTCCTCCTCTAGGACGTGGAGTGGGAGAATGCCAACGAAAGATTTTTCCTAGGGAGAAGTCGTTTTTGTCTCATAGGAATTTGGTGCGTTTCCTTTCTATAATATTGGTTTCATATATATCCAGATCTTTCTTGTATTTTTCAAATGTGTTTTGGAAAGATAGGTCTTTCTCCCAGGTTTCTAAGTTTTGACCCAATTCTTCGATATTTTTTTCTACTTGATCTAATATCAGATTGTCATGTTTGATCAAGATTAGAATTAGTTCATTAGAACATTTTAATAGGCTGTTTTCCCATTCAGTTTTAAGGTTGTCTGTGGCCAAAGGGAAGGAGGGGAAGATACGTGGTCGTAAGCCTCTGGGTGATAATTTATTTTTGTGGTAGTTTTCTAATGTAGTGATATCCCAGGTGAGCCTAATCCTTTTTTGAAGGTTTTTCTGTAATTTTGATAAATCAGATTTCCAGTCTTTGGGAGTGCTGGGATTGTGGAAGGTATCTGAAAAAATATCTCCAAATTCCTCTACGTTTCTACGTTTGGATGTTAGTTCAGTTTTTAATGAAAATGCTGTCATTGCCTTGAATATAACAATATACAGTGGGGGGAAAAAATGAAAAGAGGAAAGGGAATGTTGTTATAACAGAAGCGACTACTATACAAAAGGAAAGAGATCCTATAGCAAGGTATATAAATCCGTGCAAGGTATGGAAAACTGAGTCTTAGCTCAGTGTACTGAATACATGAATGTATTGGGGGTATACCGCACTGGAGAATGGTAAGGTATCTAATAGATATTGTTAGAACCAAAATACATAATACAACGAGAAAATCTGAGTTTTCTAATGTTATCTTGAGTTTGGTGGTGCACCCTGAGTCAGTGGTAAGACATACAACAAAAGGGAGAGAAGAAGACTCTTTTGTGGGTGCACTCTTGTATGTTTAAGAGGTCTCAGAAGAGACAATAAGTAAAGATTATAAATGAATTTTTAAATATAACTTTTATTAACAATAATTGATAAAATAGTAGCGTTTACTGTCAAAAATTGGAGGTAGGGGTGGGGGGAAGGGTGGGGGGGAGTTGGGGAATAGAAAGGGGGAACACAGAACGAATTAATTACAGTGTAAATACTGAATATTGTTCTGGAATGCCTGGGTGCGATAATAACAGCTGGAGACCCTGAAAATTGAAGCGTTTTTATTCTCTCATGAGCGATGATGAGGAGACAGATGGGATGATTAAAGATGGAATGAGCAAGATGAATCTGCTGTCAGTGTTAGACGCTGAGCAAAACCGTCCAGGAATTTCTACTAAACTGAGTATTCCTCGAGAGTCTCCCACTCGAGTACTGACCCAGCCCTACACTGCTTAGCTTCCAAGATCGGAAGGATTCGGGCGTTACCAGTGTGGTATGATAGTAGAAAAAATATTAGATATCGAGGGCTCGAGAATCACTGATGAGAGTTCACGAAAATGGAGAAATAAAAGAAAAGACAAGAGAATGAGTGGAGGAGGAAAATAGGGGATCTGCTGCCACCGTTAGACCGGGATAATTACCCCTGAATCAGTGGTGAGAGTCCTGAAGATAGTATAAAGTGAGGAAAAGGAAACGATACTGATAGGTAAAAAAAAAAAAAAAAAAAATTTTGAGATTGGTTGATAGACAATGGGCTGCTTGATTGCAGGATGCTGATAGTACCTATGATAAAGGTACTAGGTGTGATAAAAAGCAATTTGTACACAATTAGCAGTCAAATAAATTGATTAGACCCATACATCACCATCAATTTGCTACTATCAGATTATTATAATTATACCAAAATGGTATCAGGTGGAAAAAGAAGGAGAAAATGAACAACAGTTTCTTATTTGTGTTCCGCTGTATGCAGAGCTGCAGAAATACTATATAATATGATTGCAAGATGCTGATAGTACCTATGATAAAGGTACTTGGTGTGATAAAGAGCAATTGTACACAATTAGCAGATAATTAAATTGATTGGAACCATGCATCACCATCAATTTGATGCTGACAGATTATTGCACATTGTACCAAAATGGTATCAGGTGAAAAGAGAAAGAGATAATGAACAACAGTTGATTATACAGAGCTGCAGCAATGCTATATAATACGCAGTATAGAGGATAGTGATAAATTGCTCAGCCAAATGATTAGATCAAAATGACTGAAAATAAAGGTTTAAACAGTATCCTATGTGGTATTAAGCCGCTAAATGCCGACTATCTGTAAAACGGGTACTTGCAAAAAACAGCTTGATGAATGCTATTATCAAATATAAATATGCAAAAAGATGCTGATATTGAGCAGATATTACCCGGAATTGTATGGAACGATCAGTCACTAATATGAGCAGGATACTTTCTGAGTGCGGAATGTACGTGTCAAAGTCCAGGCAAATTGAAGATGCAGGATACACTGGTTCCCAGGAGCTGAGCAGTTCGTTTATAGCCGCACTGCCGATCAAAGTACCTGATGTATTGTGGAGACGTGGTCAGGTTGGCTGAGGAGAAGAGAGACACAATGTTCCTGGTCCCATCGCGGCAGTATCTAGCGGCGGCGGGTTGATGCAGCGGCTGCTGGGGAAAGAGCGGCTCGTGGTTCAGGATGTCCGGAATCAGCTGTCACACCCAGGCAGTGGGGATAGGGAACGGAAAACTAGTTTCACCCGTTCACCGGGCTTGATCACTTCCTGTTCCCAGAGGGGATAGTGCAGGCTTTATCTTGCAAGGGAGCTGGTCGTTGTCCAATCAAAAGGGAGGCGTGTCCTGTGTTTGTAAATTGCTGCACAGGTGGAACGGTTGTTCTGTTTAGTATTGGTTCCCTATTATGCTTGCAATTAGTGGCCCATTGCACAAAAGGAAAAAACAGAGAATATGTGTGAGAAATATACAAGGTTATTAGATAAAAAATGAGCATCTTGCTTATTATATAAGTGGGCATAGTGAAAAAATGGAAATAAAAATAAAAATAAATAAAAATAAAATGGGGAAAATTAGCAAAAAAGAATAAATGAATGAAAATAATAAAATTGAAGCTTTCACAAATTGTTTATGAAATATTTAGATGATAAGAATAGATTAAATTTAAGTATAATAAATGATAATTGCTGGAAAAATATGTTAGGACAGCATATCTTGTCTGAAGTTATAAACAAACACGTTGTAAACATTGCATGAGGATATTCATGAATATGTTAATTTGGATTAATAATGCAAGTGACGTCGATGAAAGTGGTGGGAATGATTGTGAGAAAGGATGGTATGGAAAGGATGGGGAGTGAGGTGGAAAGGAATGGGGGGGATGGAGTGGGGGGGGGGGGGAAAGGCGGGGGAGATTAAACCCCCTCCCCCCTTCCCCCTCTCTCCCCCGCCTTTCCCCCCCCCCCCCACTCCATCCCCCCCATTCCTTTCCACCTCACTCCCCATCCTTTCCATACCATCCTTTCTCACAATCATTCCCACCACTTTCATCGACGTCACTTGCATTATTAATCCAAATTAACATATTCATGAATATCCTCATGCAATGTTTACAACGTGTTTGTTTATAACTTCAGACAAGATATGCTGTCCTAACATATTTTTCCAGCAATTATCATTTATTATACTTAAATTTAATCTATTCTTATCATCTAAATATTTCATAAACAATTTGTGAAAGCTTCAATTTTATTATTTTCATTCATTTATTCTTTTTTGCTAATTTTCCCCATTTTATTTTTATTTATTTTTATTTTTATTTCCATTTTTTCACTATGCCCACTTATATAATAAGCAAGATGCTCATTTTTTATCTAATAACCTTGTATATTTCTCACACATATTCTCTGTTTTTTCCTTTTGTGCAATGGGCCACTAATTGCAAGCATAATAGGGAACCAATACTAAACAGAACAACCGTTCCACCTGTGCAGCAATTTACAAACACAGGACACGCCTCCCTTTTGATTGGACAACGACCAGCTCCCTCAAGATAAAGCCTGCACTATCCCCTCTGGGAACAGGAAGTGATCAAGCCCGGTGAACGGGTGAAACTAGTTTTCCGTTCCCTATCCCCACTGCCTGGGTGTGACAGCTGATTCCGGACATCCTGAACCACGAGCCGCTCTTTCCCCAGCAGCCGCTGCATCAACCCGCCGCCGCTAGATACTGCCGCGATGGGACCAGGAACATTGTGTCTCTCTTCTCCTCAGCCAACCTGACCACGTCTCCACAATACATCAGGTACTTTGATCGGCAGTGCGGCTATAAACGAACTGCTCAGCTCCTGGGAACCAGTGTATCCTGCATCTTCAATTTGCCTGGACTTTGACACGGACATTCCGCACTCAGAAAGTATCCTGCTCATATTAGTGACTGATCGTTCCATACAATTCCGGGTAATATCTGCTCAATATCAGCATCTTTTTGCATATTTATATTTGATAATAGCATTCATCAAGCTGTTTTTTGCAAGTACCCGTTTTACAGATAGTCGGCATTTAGCGGCTTAATACCACATAGGATACTGTTTAAACCTTTATTTTCAGTCATTTTGATCTAATCATTTGGCTGAGCAATTTATCACTATCCTCTATACTGCGTATTATATAGCATTGCTGCAGCTCTGTATAATCAACTGTTGTTCATTATCTCTTTCTCTTTTCACCTGATACCATTTTGGTACAATGTGCAATAATCTGTCAGCATCAAATTGATGGTGATGCATGGTTCCAATCAATTTAATTATCTGCTAATTGTGTACAATTGCTCTTTATCACACCAAGTACCTTTATCATAGGTACTATCAGCATCTTGCAATCATATTATATAGTATTTCTGCAGCTCTGCATACAGCGGAACACAAATAAGAAGCTGTTGTTCATTTTCTCCTTCTTTTTCCACCTGATACCATTTTGGTATAATTATAATAATCTGATAGTAGCAAATTGATGGTGATGTATGGGTCTAATCAATTTATTTGACTGCTAATTGTGTACAAATTGCTTTTTATCACACCTAGTACCTTTATCATAGGTACTATCAGCATCCTGCAATCAAGCAGCCCATTGTCTATCAACCAATCTCAAAAATTTTTTTTTTTTTTTTTTTACCTATCAGTATCGTTTCCTTTTCCTCACTTTATACTATCTTCAGGACTCTCACCACTGATTCAGGGGTAATTATCCCGGTCTAACGGTGGCAGCAGATCCCCTATTTTCCTCCTCCACTCATTCTCTTGTCTTTTCTTTTATTTCTCCATTTTCGTGAACTCTCATCAGTGATTCTCGAGCCCTCGATATCTAATATTTTTTCTACTATCATACCACACTGGTAACGCCCGAATCCTTCCGATCTTGGAAGCTAAGCAGTGTAGGGCTGGGTCAGTACTCGAGTGGGAGACTCTCGAGGAATACTCAGTTTAGTAGAAATTCCTGGACGGTTTTGCTCAGCGTCTAACACTGACAGCAGATTCATCTTGCTCATTCCATCTTTAATCATCCCATCTGTCTCCTCATCATCGCTCATGAGAGAATAAAAACGCTTCAATTTTCAGGGTCTCCAGCTGTTATTATCGCACCCAGGCATTCCAGAACAATATTCAGTATTTACACTGTAATTAATTCGTTCTGTGTTCCCCCTTTCTATTCCCCAACTCCCCCCCACCCTTCCCCCCACCCCTACCTCCAATTTTTGACAGTAAACGCTACTATTTTATCAATTATTGTTAATAAAAGTTATATTTAAAAATTCATTTATAATCTTTACTTATTGTCTCTTCTGAGACCTCTTAAACATACAAGAGTGCACCCACAAAAGAGTCTTCTTCTCTCCCTTTTGTTGTATGTCTTACCACTGACTCAGGGTGCACCACCAAACTCAAGATAACATTAGAAAACTCAGATTTTCTCGTTGTATTATGTATTTTGGTTCTAACAATATCTATTAGATACCTTACCATTCTCCAGTGCGGTATACCCCCAATACATTCATGCCTTTCCAATGAAGCAAGTTTTAATCAGTAATAGGTGAAAAATCATTCCAACAAATGTGTTAATCAGAGACTTGGCTTTGTGGACACTTTTCAGAGAGCAAATGTGTTAGCATAAAAATAAAGCCATAAAATGGAGAGCTGATTAATCACTCAATTGGATTTCTCTGCCTGCATATTTTTTTTTCTCTGCAACCCCATGCTAAATTGTGCTTCCTGTTTTTTATAAAATGACTTAATCAAATCTGACTCTGATTGCATCAGAGAAGGCCAGGTACCCTACACTATAAGAGGTGGTTTGAAATTTTGACTTGTCTACTTAAAGATCAGCAAAATTTGATCACAAGGTCAATTACGTCCCTGGGTGGTATTGAAACACCAGCCTTTCGGTTAACAGCCGAATGCGCTAACCGATTGCACCACAGAGACAACTTGCAAAAGCATGTACTAACAAAGGCTAAAAAGCATTCATCTAGAAAGTTTCCTAGAAAAAGTTTAAAAAGGCAATAATCTGGAGAGTTTTGCAAGATTTTTCTTCCATTGACCAACGAAGAAACACATTGGTACTTTTACATGATGAGTGAATACTTCAGGATCTCTGACACTTACATGGGCAGCAGAGTGGCGCAGCGGAAGCGTGCTGGGCCCATAATCCAGAGGTCGGTGGATCGAAACCATCCTCTGCTATGTGCACTTATTTTTTTGTTAATTAAATTCTTCCAAAACTGGAATTGATATTTTGACTCTTTTATTTTTACTTAAAGTACAATAACTTTTAACATTTTAATTTGTTTTAATAGTATATTGACAGTATTGTTTTCTTTCAGAAATCCACTTAATTTTCTTTACCCTATTACTGAAATGGTAATTGACAAAAACAAGCTACATTGTCACCAGAAGAGCAATGCAAAATGTACAATTGATATTTCAAAATCATCTTTCCAGCTTGAATTTCAATGATGCATTGGGGCAACGATTTTGTGAGAAACATCTTCACCCTTAAAGAAAGATTTTCTTAACTTCTTACCTGTGTGCTGATTAGATATCACCTGGTTTTCACATTAAACAGATTCACACTTGAGAAAGCAGCAAGGATGCAGTGAGGTTTATGTTTCCTGGTGTCAAACTGTATTATTTCAGTGGACATTGTAATGAGGATGCATCTTGCTGCCTTTCCAATGAAGCAAGTTTTAATCAGTAATAGGTGAAAAAACATTCCTACAAAGGTGTTAATCAGAGACTTGCCTTTGTGGACACTTTTCAGAGAGCAAATGTGTTAGCATAAAAATAAAGCCATAAAATGGAGAGCTGATTAATCACTCAATTGGATTTCTCTGCCTGCATATTTTTTTTTCTCTGCAACCCCATGCTAAATTGTGCTTCCTGTTTTTTATAAAATGACTTAATCAAATCTGACTCTGATTGCATCAGAGAAGGCCAGGTACCCTACACTATAAGAGGTGGTTTGAAATTTTGACTTGTCTACTTAAAGATCAGCAAAATTTGATCACAAGGTCAATTACGTCCCTGGGTGGTATTGAAACACCAGCCTTTCGGTTAACAGCCGAATGCGCTAACCGATTGCACCACAGAGACAACTTGCAAAAGCATGTACTAACAAAGGCTAAAAAGCATTCATCTAGAAAGTTTCCTAGAAAAAGGTTAAAAAGGCAATAATCTGGAGAGTTTTGCAAGATTTTTCTTCCATTGACCAACGAAGAAACACATTGGTACTTTCACATGATGAGTGAGTACTTCAGGATCTCTGACACTTATGTGAGCAGCAGAGTGGCGCAGCGGAAGCGTGCTGGGCCCATAACCCAGAGGTCGGTGGATCGAAACCATCCTCTGCTATGTGCACTTATTTTTTTGTTAATTAAATTCTTCCAAAACTGGAATTGATATTTTGACTCTTTTATTTTTACTTAAAGTACAATAACTTTTAACATTTTAATTTGTTTTAATAGTATATTGACAGCATTGTTTTCTTTCAGAAATCCACTTAATTTTCTTTACCCTATTACTGAAATGGTAATTGACAAAAACAAGCTACATTGTCACCAGAAGAGCAATGCAAAATGTACAATTGATATTTCAAAATCATCTTTCCATCTTGAATTTCAATGATGCATTGGGGCAACGATTTTGTGAGAAACATCTTCACCCTTAAAGAAAGATTTTCTTAACTTCTTACCTGTGTGCTGATTAGATATCACCTGGTTTTCACATTAAACAGATTCCCACTTGAGAAAGCAGCAAGGATGCAGTGAGGTTTATGTTTCCTGGTGTCAACCTGTATTATTTCAGTGGACATTGTAATGAGGATGCATCTTGCTGCCTTTCCAATGAAGCAAGTTTTAATCAGTAATAGGTGAAAAACCATTCCTACAAAGGTGTTAATCAGAGACTTGGCTTTGTGGACACTTTTCAGAGAGCAAATGTGATAGCATAAAAATAAAGCCATAAAATGGAGAGCTGATTAATCACTCAATTGGATTTCTCTGCCTGCATAATTTTTTTTCTCTGCAACCCCATGCTAAATTGTGCTTCCTGTTTTTTATAAAATGACTTAATCAAATCTGACTCTGATTGCATCAGAGAAGGCCAGGTACCCTACACTATAATAAGTGGTTTGAAATTTTGACTTGTCTATTTAAAGATCCCCAAAATTTGATCACAAGGTCAATTACGTCCCTGGGTGGGATTGAACCACCAACCTTTCGGTTAACAGCCGAATGCGCTAACCGATTGCGCTACAGAGACAGCTTGCAAAAGCATGTGCTGACAAAGGCTAAAAAGCATTCATCTAGAAAGTTTCCTAGAAAAAGGTTAAAAGGGCAATAATCTGGAGAGTTTTGCAAGATTTTTCTTCCATTGACCAACGAAGAAACACATTGGTACTTTCACATGATGAGTGAGTACTTCAGGATCTCTGACACTTATGTGAGCAGCAGAGTGGCGCAGCGGAAGCGTGCTGGGCCCATAACCCAGAGGTCGGTGGATCGAAACCATCCTCTGCTATGTGCACTTATTTTTTTGTTAATTAAATTCTTCCAAAACTGGAATTGATATTTTGACTCTTTTATTTTTACTTAAAGTACAATAACTTTTAACATTTTAATTTGTTTTAATAGTATATTGACAGCATTGTTTTCTTTCAGAAATACACTTAATTTTCTTTACCCTATTACTGAAATGGTAATTGACAAAAACAAGCTACATTGTCACCAGAAGAGCAATGCAAAATGTACAATTGATATTTCAAAATCATCTTTCCATCTTGAATTTCAATGATGCATTGGGGCAACGATTTTTTGAGAAACATCTTCACCCTTAAAGAAAGATTTTCTTAACTTCTTACCTGTGTGCTGATTAGATATCACCTGGTTTTCACATTAAGCAGATTCCCACTTGAGAAAGCAGCAAGGATGCAGTGAGGTTTATGTTTCCTGGTGTCAACCTGTATTATTTCAGTGGACATTGTAATGAGGATGCATCTTGCTGCCTTTCCAATGAAGCAAGTTTTAATCAGTAATAGGTGAAAAACCATTCCTACAAAGGTGTTAATCAGAGACTTGCCTTTGTGGACACTTTTCAGAGAGCAAATGTGTTAGCATAAAAATAAAGCCATAAAATGGAGAGCTGATTAATCACTCAATTGGATTTCTCTGCCTGCATATTTTTTTTTCTCTGCAACCCCATGCTAAATTGTGCTTCCTGTTTTTTATAAAATGACTTAATCAAATCTGACTCTGATTGCATCAGAGAAGGCCAGGTACCCTACACTATAAGAGGTGGTTTGAAATTTTGACTTGTCTACTTAAAGATCAGCAAAATTTGATCACAAGGTCAATTACGTCCCTGGGTGGTATTGAAACACCAGCCTTTCGGTTAACAGCCGAATGCGCTAACCGATTGCACCACAGAGACAACTTGCAAAAGCATGTACTAACAAAGGCTAAAAAGCATTCATCTAGAAAGTTTCCTAGAAAAAGGTTAAAAAGGCAATAATCTGGACAGTTTTGCAAGATTTTTCTTCCATTGACCAACGAAGAAACACATTGGTACTTTCACATGATGAGTGAGTACTTCAGGATCTCTGACACTTACGTGGGCAGCAGAGTAGCGCAGCGGAAGCGTGCTGGGCCCATAATCCAGAGGTCGTTGGATCGAAACCATCCTCTGCTATGAGCACTTATTTTTTTGTTAATTAAATTCTTCCAAAACTGGAATTGATATTTTGACTATTTTATTTTTACTTAAAGTACAATAACTTTTAACATTTTAATTTTTTTTAATAGTATATTGACAGTATTGTTTTCTTTAAGAAATCCACTTAATTTTCTTTACCCTATTACTGAAATGGTAATTGACAAAAACAAGCTACATTGTCACCAGAAGAGCAATGCAAAATGTACAATTGATATTTCAAAATCATCTTTCCAGCTTGAATTTCAATGATGCATTGGGGCAACGATTTTGTGAGAAACATCTTCACCCTTAAAGAAAGATTTTCTTAACTTCTTACCTGTGTGCTGATTAGATATCACCTGGTTTTCACATTAAACAGATTCACACTTGAGAAAGCAGCAAGGATGCAGTGAGGTTTATGTTTCCTGGTGTCAAACTGTATTATTTCAGTGGACATTGTAATGAGGATGCATCTTGCTGCCTTTCCAATGAAGCAAGTTTTAATCAGTAATAGGTGAAAAAACATTCCTACAAAGGTGTTAATCAGAGACTTGCCTTTGTGGACACTTTTCAGAGAGCAAATGTGTTAGCATAAAAATAAAGCCATAAAATGGAGAGCTGATTAATCACTCAATTGGATTTCTCTGCCTGCATATTTTTTTTTCTCTGCAACCCCATGCTAAATTGTGCTTCCTGTTTTTTATAAAATGACTTAATCAAATCTGACTCTGATTGCATCAGAGAAGGCCAGGTACCCTACACTATAAGAGGTGGTTTGAAATTTTGACTTGTCTACTTAAAGATCAGCAAAATTTGATCACAAGGTCAATTACGTCCCTGGGTGGTATTGAAACACCAGCCTTTCGGTTAACAGCCGAATGCGCTAACCAATTGCACCACAGAGACAACTTGCAAAAGCATGTACTAACAAAGGCTAAAAAGCATTCATCTAGAAAGTTTCCTAGAAAAAGGTTAAAAAGGCAATAATCTGGAGAGTTTTGCAAGATTTTTCTTCCATTGACCAACGAAGAAACACATTGGTACTTTCACATGATGAGTGAGTACTTCAGGATCTCTGACACTTATGTGAGCAGCAGAGTGGCGCAGCGGAAGCGTGCTGGGCCCATAACCCAGAGGTCGGTGGATCGAAACCATCCTCTGCTATGTGCACTTATTTTTTTGTTAATTAAATTCTTCCAAAACTGGAATTGATATTTTGACTCTTTTATTTTTACTTAAAGTACAATAACTTTTAACATTTTAATTTGTTTTAATAGTATATTGACAGCATTGTTTTCTTTCAGAAATCCACTTAATTTTCTTTACCCTATTACTGAAATGGTAATTGACAAAAACAAGCTACATTGTCACCAGAAGAGCAATGCAAAATGTACAATTGATATTTCAAAATCATCTTTCCATCTTGAATTTCAATGATGCATTGGGGCAACGATTTTGTGAGAAACATCTTCACCCTTAAAGAAAGATTTTCTTAACTTCTTACCTGTGTGCTGATTAGATATCACCTGGTTTTCACATTAAACAGATTCCCACTTGAGAAAGCAGCAAGGATGCAGTGAGGTTTATGTTTCCTGGTGTCAACCTGTATTATTTCAGTGGACATTGTAATGAGGATGCATCTTGCTGCCTTTCCAATGAAGCAAGTTTTAATCAGTAATAGGTGAAAAACCATTCCTACAAAGGTGTTAATCAGAGACTTGGCTTTGTGGACACTTTTCAGAGAGCAAATGTGATAGCATAAAAATAAAGCCATAAAATGGAGAGCTGATTAATCACTCAATTGGATTTCTCTGCCTGCATAATTTTTTTTCTCTGCAACCCCATGCTAAATTGTGCTTCCTGTTTTTTATAAAATGACTTAATCAAATCTGACTCTGATTGCATCAGAGAAGGCCAGGTACCCTACACTATAATAGGTGGTTTGAAATTTTGACTTGTCTACTTAAAGATCACCAAAATTTGATCACAAGGTCAATTACGTCCCTGGGTGGGATTGAACCACCAACCTTTCGGTTAACAGCCGAATGCGCTAACCGATTGCGCTACAGAGACAGCTTGCAAAAGCATGTGCTGACAAAGGCTAAAAAGCATTCATCTAGAAAGTTTCCTAGAAAAAGGTTAAAAGGGCAATAATCTGGAGAGTTTTGCAAGATTTTTCTTCCATTGACCAACGAAGAAACACATTGGTACTTTCACATGATGAGTGAGTACTTCAGGATCTCTGACACTTATGTGAGCAGCAGAGTGGCGCAGCGGAAGCGTGCTGGGCCCATAACCCAGAGGTCGGTGGATCGAAACCATCCTCTGCTATGTGCACTTATTTTTTTGTTAATTAAATTCTTCCAAAACTGGAATTGATATTTTGACTCTTTTATTTTTACTTAAAGTACAATAACTTTTAACATTTTAATTTGTTTTAATAGTATATTGACAGCATTGTTTTCTTTCAGAAATCCACTTAATTTTCTTTACCCTATTACTGAAATGGTAATTGACAAAAACAAGCTACATTGTCACCAGAAGAGCAATGCAAAATGTACAATTGATATTTCAAAATCATCTTTCCATCTTGAATTTCAATGATGCATTGGGGCAACGATTTTTTGAGAAACATCTTCACCCTTAAAGAAAGATTTTCTTAACTTCTTACCTGTGTGCTGATTAGATATCACCTGGTTTTCACATTAAGCAGATTCCCACTTGAGAAAGCAGCAAGGATGCAGTGAGGTTTATGTTTCCTGGTGTCAACCTGTATTATTTCAGTGGACATTGTAATGAGGATGCATCTTGCTGCCTTTCCAATGAAGCAAGTTTTAATCAGTAATAGGTGAAAAACCATTCCTACAAAGGTGTTAATCAGAGACTTGCCTTTGTGGACACTTTTCAGAGAGCAAATGTGTTAGCATAAAAATAAAGCCATAAAATGGAGAGCTGATTAATCACTCAATTGGATTTCTCTGCCTGCATATTTTTTTTTCTCTGCAACCCCATGCTAAATTGTGCTTCCTGTTTTTTATAAAATGACTTAATCAAATCTGACTCTGATTGCATCAGAGAAGGCCAGGTACCCTACACTATAAGAGGTGGTTTGAAATTTTGACTTGTCTACTTAAAGATCAGCAAAATTTGATCACAAGGTCAATTACGTCCCTGGGTGGTATTGAAACACCAGCCTTTCGGTTAACAGCCGAATGCGCTAACCGATTGCACCACAGAGACAACTTGCAAAAGCATGTGCTGACAAAGGCTAAAAAGCATTCATCTAGAAAGTTTCCTAGAAAAAGGTTAAAAAGGCAATAATCTGGAGAGTTTTGCAAGATTTTTCTTCCATTGACCAACGAAGAAACACATTGGTACTTTCACATGATGAGTGAGTACTTCAGGATCTCTGACACTTATGTGAGCAGCAGAGTGGCGCAGCGGAAGCGTGCTGGGCCCATAACCCAGAGGTCGGTGGATCGAAACCATCCTCTGCTATGTGCACTTATTTTTTTGTTAATTAAATTCTTCCAAAACTGGAATTGATATTTTGACTCTTTTATTTTTACTTAAAGTACAATAACTTTTAACATTTTAATTTGTTTTAATAGTATATTGACAGCATTGTTTTCTTTCAGAAATCCACTTAATTTTCTTTACCCTATTACTGAAATGGTAATTGACAAAAACAAGCTACATTGTCACCAGAAGAGCAATGCAAAATGTACAATTGATATTTCAAAATCATCTTTCCATCTTGAATTTCAATGATGCATTGGGGCAACGATTTTGTGAGAAACATCTTCACCCTTAAAGAAAGATTTTCTTAACTTCTTACCTGTGTGCTGATTAGATATCACCTGGTTTTCACATTAAACAGATTCCCACTTGAGAAAGCAGCAAGGATGCAGTGAGGTTTATGTTTCCTGGTGTCAACCTGTATTATTTCAGTGGACATTGTAATGAGGATGCATCTTGCTGCCTTTCCAATGAAGCAAGTTTTAATCAGTAATAGGTGAAAAACCATTCCTACAAAGGTGTTAATCAGAGACTTGGCTTTGTGGACACTTTTCAGAGAGCAAATGTGATAGCATAAAAATAAAGCCATAAAATGGAGAGCTGATTAATCACTCAATTGGATTTCTCTGCCTGCATAATTTTTTTTCTCTGCAACCCCATGCTAAATTGTGCTTCCTGTTTTTTATAAAATGACTTAATCAAATCTGACTCTGATTGCATCAGAGAAGGCCAGGTACCCTACACTATAATAGGTGGTTTGAAATTTTGACTTGTCTACTTAAAGATCACCAAAATTTGATCACAAGGTCAATTACGTCCCTGGGTGGGATTGAACCACCAACCTTTCGGTTAACAGCCGAATGCGCTAACTGATTGCGCTACAGAGACAGCTTGCAAAAGCATGTGCTGACAAAGGCTAAAAAGCATTCATCTAGAAAGTTTCCTAGAAAAAGGTTAAAAGGGCAATAATCTGGAGAGTTTTGCAAGATTTTTCTTCCATTGACCAACGAAGAAACACATTGGTACTTTCACATGATGAGTGAGTACTTCAGGATCTCTGACACTTATGTGAGCAGCAGAGTGGCGCAGCGGAAGCGTGCTGGGCCCATAACCCAGAGGTCGGTGGATCGAAACCATCCTCTGCTATGTGCACTTATTTTTTTGTTAATTAAATTCTTCCAAAACTGGAATTGATATTTTGACTCTTTTATTTTTACTTAAAGTACAATAACTTTTAACATTTTAATTTGTTTTAATAGTATATTGACAGCATTGTTTTCTTTCAGAAATCCACTTAATTTTCTTTACCCTATTACTGAAATGGTAATTGACAAAAACAAGCTACATTGTCACCAGAAGAGCAATGCAAAATGTACAATTGATATTTCAAAATCATCTTTCCATCTTGAATTTCAATGATGCATTGGGGCAACGATTTTTTGAGAAACATCTTCACCCTTAAAGAAAGATTTTCTTAACTTCTTACCTGTGTGCTGATTAGATATCACCTGGTTTTCACATTAAGCAGATTCCCACTTGAGAAAGCAGCAAGGATGCAGTGAGGTTTATGTTTCCTGGTGTCAACCTGTATTATTTCAGTGGACATTGTAATGAGGATGCATCTTGCTGCCTTTCCAATGAAGCAAGTTTTAATCAGTAATAGGTGAAAAACCATTCCTACAAAGGTGTTAATCAGAGACTTGCCTTTGTGGACACTTTTCAGAGAGCAAATGTGTTAGCATAAAAATAAAGCCATAAAATGGAGAGCTGATTAATCACTCAATTGGATTTCTCTGCCTGCATATTTTTTTTTCTCTGCAACCCCATGCTAAATTGTGCTTCCTGTTTTTTATAAAATGACTTAATCAAATCTGACTCTGATTGCATCAGAGAAGGCCAGGTACCCTACACTATAAGAGGTGGTTTGAAATTTTGACTTGTCTACTTAAAGATCAGCAAAATTTGATCACAAGGTCAATTACGTCCCTGGGTGGTATTGAAACACCAGCCTTTCGGTTAACAGCCGAATGCGCTAACCGATTGCACCACAGAGACAACTTGCAAAAGCATGTGCTGACAAAGGCTAAAAAGCATTCATCTAGAAAGTTTCCTAGAAAAAGGTTAAAAAGGCAATAATCTGGAGAGTTTTGCAAGATTTTTCTTCCATTGACCAACGAAGAAACACATTGGTACTTTCACATGATGAGTGAGTACTTCAGGATCTCTGACACTTATGTGAGCAGCAGAGTGGCGCAGCGGAAGCGTGCTGGGCCCATAACCCAGAGGTCGGTGGATCGAAACCATCCTCTGCTATGTGCACTTATTTTTTTGTTAATTAAATTCTTCCAAAACTGGAATTGATATTTTGACTCTTTTATTTTTACTTAAAGTACAATAACTTTTAACATTTTAATTTGTTTTAATAGTATATTGACAGCATTGTTTTCTTTCAGAAATCCACTTAATTTTCTTTACCCTATTACTGAAATGGTAATTGACAAAAACAAGCTACATTGTCACCAGAAGAGCAATGCAAAATGTACAATTGATATTTCAAAATCATCTTTCCATCTTGAATTTCAATGATGCATTGGGGCAACGATTTTGTGAGAAACATCTTCACCCTTAAAGAAAGATTTTCTTAACTTCTTACCTGTGTGCTGATTAGATATCACCTGGTTTTCACATTAAACAGATTCCCACTTGAGAAAGCAGCAAGGATGCAGTGAGGTTTATGTTTCCTGGTGTCAACCTGTATTATTTCAGTGGACATTGTAATGAGGATGCATCTTGCTGCCTTTCCAATGAAGCAAGTTTTAATCAGTAATAGGTGAAAAACCATTCCTACAAAGGTGTTAATCAGAGACTTGGCTTTGTGGACACTTTTCAGAGAGCAAATGTGTTAGCATAAAAATAAAGCCATAAAATGGAGAGCTGATTAATCACTCAATTGGATTTCTCTGCCTGCATCATTTTTTTTCTCTGCAACCCCATGCTAAATTGTGCTTCCTGTTTTTTATAAAATGACTTAATCAAATCTGACTCTGATTGCATCAGAGAAGGCCAGGTACCCTACACTATAAGAGGTGGTTTGAAATTTTGACTTGTCTACTTAAAGATCACCAAAATTTGATCACAAGGTCAATTACGTCCCTGGGTGGGATTGAACCACTCAACCTTTCGGTTAACAGCCGAATGCGCTAACCGATTGCGCCACAGAGACAGATTGCAAAAGCATGTGCTGACAAAGGCTAAAAAGCATTCATCTAGAAAGTTTCCTAGAAAAAGGTTAAAAAGGCAATAATCTGGAGAGTTTTGCAAGATTTTTCTTCCATTGACCAACGAAGAAACACATTGGTACTTTCACATGATGAGTGAGTACTTCAGGATTGCGGACACTTACATGAGCAGCAGAGTGGCGCAGTGGAAGCGTGCTGGGCCCATAACCGAGAGGTCGGAGGATCGAAACCATCCTCTGCTATGTGCACTTATTTTTTTGTTAATTAAATTCTTCCAAAACTGGAATTGATATTTTGACTCTTTTATTTTTACTTAAAGTACAATAACTTTTAACATTTTAATTTGTTTTAATAGTATATTGACAGCATTGTTTTCTTTCAGAAATCCACTTAATTTTCTTTACCCTATTACTGAAATGGTAATTGACAAAAACAAGCTACATTGTCACCAGAAGAGCAATGCAAAATGTACAATTGATATTTCAAAATCATCTTTCCATCTTGAATTTCAATGATGCATTGGGGCAACGATTTTGTGAGAAACATCTTCACCCTTAAAGAAAGATTATCTTAACTTCTTACCTGTGTGCTGATTAGATATCACCTGGTTTTCACATTAAACAGATTCCCACTTGAGAAAGCAGCAAGGATGCAGTGAGGTTTATGTTTCCTGGTGTCAACCTGTATTATTTCAGTGGACATTGTAATGAGGATGCATCTTGCTGCCTTTCCAATGAAGCAAGTTTTAATCAGTAATAGGTGAAAAACCATTCCTACAAAGGTGTTAATCAGAGACTTGGCTTTGTGGACACTTTTCAGAGAGCAAATGTGTTAGCATAAAAATAAAGCCATAAAATGGAGAGCTGATTAATCACTCAATTGGATTTCTCTGCCTGCATAATTTTTTTTCTCTGCAACCCCATGCTAAATTGTGCTTCCTGTTTTTTATAAAATGACTTAATCAAATATGACTCTGATTGCATCAGAGAAGGCCAGGTACCCTACACTATAAGAGGTGGTTTGAAATTTTGACTTGTCTACTTAAAGATCACCAAAATTTGATCACACGGTCAATAACATCCCTGGGTGGGATTGAACCACCAACCTTTAGGTTAACAGCTGAATGCACTTACCGATTGCGCCACAGAGACAGCTTGCAAAAGCATGTACTGACAAAGGCTAAAAAGCATTCATCTAGAAAGTTTCCTAGAAAAAGGTTAAAAAGGCAATAATCTGGAGAGTTTTGCAAGATTTTTCTTCCATTGACCAACGAAGAAACACATTGGTACTTTCACATGATGAGTGAGTACTTCAGGATCTCTGACACTAACATGAGCAGCAGAGTGGCGCAGCGGAAGCGTGCTGGGCCCATAACCCAGAGGTCGATGGATTGAAACCATCCTCTGCTATGTGCACTTATTTTTTTGTTAATTAAATTCTTCCAAAACTGGGATTGATATTTTGACTCTTTTATTTTTACTTAAAGTACAATAACTTTTAACATTTTAATTTGTTTTAATAGTATATTGACAGCATTGTTTTCTTTCAGAAATCCACTTAATTTTCTTTACCCTATTACTGAAATGGTAATTGACAAAAACAAGCTACATTGTCACCAGAAGAGCAATGCAAAATGTACAATTGATATTTCAAAATCATCTTTCCAGCTTGAATTTCAATGATGCATTGGGGCAAAGATTTTGTGAGAAACATCTTCACCCTTAAAGAAAGATTTTCTTAACTTCTTACCTGTGTGCTGATTAGATATCACCTGGTTTTCACATTAAACAGATTCCCACTTGAGAAAGCAGCAAAGATGCAGGGAGGTTTATGTTTCCTGGTGTCAACCTGTATTATTTCAGTGGATATTGTAATGAGGATGCATCTTGCTGCCTTTCCAATGAAGCAAGTTTTAATCAGTAATAGGTGAAAAACCATTCCTACAAAGGTGTTAATCAGAGACTTGGCTTTGTGGACACTTTTCAGAGAGCAAATGTATTAACATAAAAATAAAGCCATAAAATGGAGAGCTGATTAATCACTCAATTGGATTTCTCTGCCTGCATAATTTTTTTTCTCTGCAACCCCATGCTAAATTGTGCTTCCTGTTTTTTATAAAATGACTTAATCAAATCTGACTCTGATTGCATCAGAGAAGGCCAGGTACCCTACACTATAAGAGGTGGTTTGAAATTTTGACTTGTCTACTTAAAGATCACCAAAATTTGATCACACGGTCAATTACGTCCCTGGGTGGGTTTGAACCACCAACCTTTCGGTTAACAGCCAAACACGCTAACCGATTGCGCCACAGAGACAGCTTGCAAAAGCATGTACTGACAAAGGCTAAAAAGCATTCATCTAGAAAGTTTCCTAGAAAAAGGTTAAAAAGGCAATAATCTGGAGAGTTTTGCAAGATTTTTCTTCCATTGACCAATAAAGAAACACATTGGTACTTTCAAATGATGAGTGAGTACTTCAGGATCTCTGACACTTACATGAGCAGCAGAGTGGCGCAGCGGAAGTGTGCTGGGCCCATAACCCAGAGGTTGATGGATCGAAACCATCCTCTGCTATGTGCACTTACTTTTTTGTTAATTAAATTCTTCCAAAACTGGGATTGATATTTTGACTCTTTTATTTTTACTTAAAGTACAATAACTTTTAACATTTTAATTTGTTTTAATAGTATATTGACAGCATTGTTTTCTTTCAGAAATCCACTTAATTTTCTTTACCCTATTACTGAAATGGTAATTGACAAAAACAAGCTACATTGTCACCAGAAGAGCAATGCAAAATGTACAATTGATATTTCAAAATCATCTTTCCAGCTTGAATTTCAATGATGCATTGGGGCAATGATTTTGTGAGAAACATCTTCACCCTTAAATAAAGATTTTCTTAACTTCTTACCTGTGTGCTGATTAGATATCACCTGGTTTTCACATTAAACAGATTCACACTTGAGAAAGCAGCAAGGATGCAGTGAGGTTTATGTTTCCTGGTGTCAACCTGTATTATTTCAGTGGATATTGTAATGAGGATGCATCTTGCTGCCTTTCCAATGAAGCAAGTTTTAATCAGTAATAGGTGAAAAACCATTCCTACAAAGGTGTTAATCAGAGACTTGGCTTTGTGGACACTTTTCAGAGAGCAAATGTGTTAGCATAAAAATAAAGCCATAAAATGGAGAGCTGATTAATCACTCAATTGGATTTCTCTGCCTGCATAATTTTTTTTCTCTGCAACCCCATGCTCAATTGTGCTTCCTGTTTTTTATAAAATGACTTAATCAAATCTGACTCTGATTGCATCAGAGAAGGCCAGGTACCCTACACTATAAGAGGTGGTTTGAAATTTTGACTTGTCTACTTAAAGATCACCAAAATTTGATCACAAGGTCAATTACATCCCTGGGCGGGTTTGAACCACCAAACTTTCGGTTAACAGCCAAACACGCTAACCGATTGCGCCACAGAGACAGCTTGCAAAAGCATGTACTGACAAAGGCTAAAAAGCATTCATCTAGAAAGTTTCCTAGAACAAGGTTAAAAAGGCAATAATCTGGAGAGTTTTGCAAGATTTTTCTTCCATTGACCAATAAAGAAACACATTGGTACTTTCAAATGATGAGTGAGTACTTCAGGATCTCTGACACTAACATGAGCAGCAGAGTGGCGCAGCGGAAGCGTGCTGGGCCCATAACCCAGAGGTCGATGGATCGAAACCATCCTCTGCTATGTGCACTTATTTTTTTGTTAATTAAATTCTTCCAAAACTGGGATTGATATTTTGACTCTTTTATTTTAACTTAAAGTACAATAACTTTTAACATTTTCATGTGTTTTAATAGTATATTGACAGCATTGTTTTCTTTCAGAAATCCACTTAATTTTCTTTACCCTATTACTGAAATGGTAATTGACAAAAACAAGCTACATTGTCACCAGAAGAGCAATGCAAAATGTACAATTGATATTTCAAAATCATCTTTCCAGCTTGAATTTCAATGATGCATTGGGGCAACGATTTTGTGAGAAACATCTTCACCCTTAAAGAAAGATTTTCTTAACTTCTTACCTGTGTGCTGATTAGATATCACCTGGTTTTCACATTAAACAGATTCCCACTTGAGAAAGCAGCAAGGATGCAGTGAGGTTTATGTTTCCTGGTGTCAACCTGTATTATTTCAGTGGACATTGTAATGAGGATGCATCTTGCTGCCTTTCCAATGAAGCAAGTTTTAATCAGTAATAGGTGAAAAACCATTCCTACAAAGGTGTTAATCAGAGACTTGGCTTTGTGGACACTTTTCAGAGAGCAAATGTGTTAGCATAAAAATAAAGCCATAAAATGGAGAGCTGATTAATCACTCAATTGGATTTCTCTACCTGCGTAATTTTTTTTCTCTGCAACCCCATGCTAAATTGTGCTTCCTGTTTTTTACAAAATGACTTAATCAAATCTGACTGCATCAGAGAAGGCCAGGTACCCTACACTATAAGAGGTGGTTTGAAATTTTGACTTGTCTACTTAAAGATCACCAAAATTTGATCACAAGGTCAATTACGTTCCCAGGTGGGATTGAACCACCAACCTTTCGGTTAACAGCCGAATGCGCTAACCGATTGCGCCACAGAGAAAGCTTGCAAAAGCATGTACTGACAAAGGCTAAAAAGCATTCATCTAGAAAGTTTCCTAGAAAAAGGTTAAAAAGGCAATAATCTGGAGAGTTTTGCAAGATTTTTCTTCCATTGACCAACGAAGAAACACATTGGTACTTTCACATGATGAGTGAGTACTTCAGGATCTCTGACACTTACATAAGCAGCAGAGTGGCGCAGCGGAAGCGTGCTGGGCCCATAACCCAGAGGTCGGTGGATCGAAACCATCCTCTGCTATGTGCACTTATTTTTTTGTTAATTAAATTCTTCCAAAACTGGAATTGATATTTTGACTCTTTTATTTTTACTTAAAGTACAATAACTTTTAACATTTTAATTTGTTTTAATAGTATATTGACAGCATTGTTTTCTTTCAGAAATCCACTTAATTTTCTTTACCCTATTACTGAAATGGTAATTGACAAAAACAAGCTACATTGTCACCAGAAGAGCAATGCAAAATGTACAATTGATATTTCAAAATCATCTTTCCATCTTGAATTTCAATGATGCATTGGGGCAACGATTTTGTGAGAAACATCTTCACCCTTAAAGAAAGATTTTCTTAACTTCTTACCTGTGTGCTGATTAGATATCACCTGGTTTTCACATTAAACAGATTCCCACTTGAGAAAGCAGCAAGGATGCAGTGAGGTTTATGTTTCCTGGTGTCAACCTGTATTATTTCAGTGGACATTGTAATGAGGATGCATCTTGCTGCCTTTCCAATGAAGCAAGTTTTAATCAGTAATAGGTGAAAAACCATTCCTACAAAGGTGTTAATCAGAGACTTGGCTTTGTGGACACTTTTCAGAGAGCAAATGTGTTAGCATAAAAATAAAGCCATAAAATGGAGAGCTGATTAATCACTCAATTGGATTTCTCTGCCTGCATCATTTTTTTTCTCTGCAACCCCATGCTAAATTGTGCTTCCTGTTTTTATAAAATGACTTAATCAAATCTGACTCTGATTGCATCAGAGAAGGCCAGGTACCCTACACTATAAGAGGTGGTTTGAAATTTTGACTTGTCTACTTAAAGATCACCAAAATTTAATCACAAGGTCAATTACGTCCCCGGGAGGGATTGAACCACCAACCTTTCGGTTAACAGCCGAATGCGCTAAACGATTGCGCCACAGAGAAAGCTTGCAAAAGCATGTACTGACAAAGGCTAAAAAGCATTCATCTAGAAAGTTTCCTAGAAAAAGGTTAAAAAGGCAATAATCTGGAGAGTTTTGCAAGATATTTCTTCCATTGACCAACGAAGAAACACATTGGTACTTTCACATGATGAGTGAGTACTTCAGGATCTCTGACACTTACATGAGCAGCAGAGTGACGCAGCGGAAGCGTGCTGGGCCCATAACCCAGAGGTCGGTGGATCGAAACCATCCTCTGCTATGTGCACTTATTTTTTTGTTAATTAAATTCTTCCAAAACTGGAATTGATATTTTGACTCTTTTATTTTTACTTAAAGTACAATAACTTTTAACATTTTAATTTGTTTTAATAGTATATTGACAGCATTGTTTTCTTTCAGAAATCCACTTAATTTTCTTTACCCTATTACTGAAATGGTAATTGACAAAAACAAGCTACATTGTCACCAGAAGAGCAATGCAAAATGTACAATTTATATTTCAAAATCATCTTTCCATCTTGAATTTCAATGATGCATTGGGGCAACGATTTTGTGAGAAACATCTTCACCCTTAAAGAAAGATTTTCTTAACTTCTTACCTGTGTGCTGATTAGATATCACCTGGTTTTCACATTAAACAGATTCCCACTTGAGAAAGCAGCAAGGATGCAGTGAGGTTTATGTTTCCTGGTGTCAACCTGTATTATTTCAGTGGACATTGTAATGAGGATGCATCTTGCTGCCTTTCCAATGAAGCAAGTTTTAATCAGTAATAGGTGAAAAACCATTCCTACAAAGGTGTTAATCAGAGACTTGGCTTTGTGGACACTTTTCAGAGAGCAAATGTGTTAGCATAAAAATAAAGCCATAAAATGGAGAGCTGATTAATCACTCAATTGGATTTCTCTGCCTGCATATTTTTTTTTTCTCTGCAACCCCATGCTAAATTGTGCTTCCTGTTTTTTATAAAATGACTTAATCAAATATGACTCTGATTGCATCAGAGAAGGCCAGGTACCCTACACCATAAGAGGTGGTTTGAAATTTTGACTTGTCTACTTAAAGATCAGCAAAATTTGATCACAAGGTCAATTACGTCCCTGGGTGGGATTGAACCACCAACCTTTCGGTTAACAGCCGAATGCGCTAACCGATTGCGCCACAGAGACAGCTTGCAAAAGCATGTACTGACAAAGGCTAAAAAGCATTCATCTAGATAGTTTCCTAGAAAAAGGTTAAAAAGGCTATAATCTGGAGAGTTTTGCAAGATTTTTCTTCCATTGACCAACGAAGAAACACATTGGTACTTTCACATGATGAGTGAGTACTTCAGGATCTCTGACACTTACATGAGCACCAGAGTGGCGCAGCGGAAGCGTGCTGGGCCCATAACCCAGAGGTCGGTGGATCAAAACCATCCTCTGCTATGTGCACTTATTTTTTTGTTAATTAAATTCTTCCAAAACTGGAATTGATATTTTGACTCTTTTATTTTTACTTAAAGTACAATAACTTTTAACATTTTAATTTGTTTTAATAGTATATTGACAGCATTGTTTTCTTTCAGAAATCCACTTAATTTTCTTTACCCTATTACTGAAATGGTAATTGACAAAAACAAGCTACATTGTCACCAGAAGAGCAATGCAAAATGTACAATTGATATTTCAAAATCATCTTTCCATCTTGAATTTCAATGATGCATTGGGGCAACGATTTTGTGAGAAACATCTTCACCCTTAAAGAAAGATTTTCTTAACTTCTTACCTGTGTGCTGATTAGATATCACCTGGTTTTCACATTAAACAGATTCCCACTTGAGAAAGCAGCAAGGATGCAGTGAGGTTTATGTTTCCTGGTGTCAACCTGTATTATTTCAGTGGACATTGTAATGAGGATGCATCTTGCTGCCTTTCCAATGAAGCAAGTTTTAATCAGTAATAGGTGAAAAACCATTCCTACAAAGGTGTTAATCAGAGACTTGGCTTTGTGGACACTTTTCAGAGAGCAAATGTGTTAGCATAAAAATAAAGCCATAAAATGGAGAGCTGATTAATCACTCAATTGGATTTCTCTGCCTGCATAATTTTTTTTCTCTGCAACCTTATGCTAAATTGTGCTTCCTGTTTTTTATAAAATGACTTAATCAAATCTGACTCTGATTGCATCAGAAAAGGCCAGATACCCTACACTATAAGAGGTGGTTTGAAATTTTGACTTGTCTACTTAAAGATCACCAAAATTTGATCACACAGTCAATAACACCCCTGGTTGGGATTGAACCACCAACCTTTAGGTTAACAGCTGAATGCACTTACCGATTGCGCCACAGAGACAGCTTGCAAAAGCATGTACTGACAAAGGCTAAAAAGCATTCATCTAGAAAGTTTCCTAGAAAAACATTAAAAAGGCAATAATCTGGAGAGTTTTGCAAGATTTTTCTTCCATTGACCAACGAAGAAACACATTGGTACTTTCACATGATGAGTGAGTACTTCAGGATCTCTGACACTAACATGAGCAGCAGAGTGGCGCAGCGGAAGCGTGCTGGGCCCATAACCCAGAGGTCAGTGGATCGAAACCATCCTCTGCTATGTGCATTTATTTTTTTGTTAATTAAATTCTTCCAAAACTGGGATTGATATTTTGACTCTTTTATTTTTACTTAAAGTACAATAACTTTTAACATTTTAATTTGTTTTAATAGTATATTGACAGCATTGTTTTCTTTCAGAAATCCACTTAATTTTCTTTACCCTATTACTGAAATGGTAATTGACAAAAACAAGCTACATTGTCACCAGAAGAGCAATGCAAAATGTACAATTGATATTTCAAAATCATCTTTCCAGCTTGAATTTCAATGATGCATTGGGGAAACGATTTTGTGAGAAACATCTTCACCCTTAAAGAAAGATTTTCTTAACTTCTTACCTGTGTGCTGATTAGATATCACCTGGTTTTCACATTAAACAGATTCCCACTTGAGAAAGCAGCAAGGATGCAGTGAGGTTTATGTTTCCTGGTGTCAACCTGTATTATTTCAGTGGACATTGTAATGAGGATGCATTTTGCTGCCTTTCCAATGAAGCAAGTTTTAATCAGTAATAGGTGAAAAACCATTCCTACAAAGGTGTTAATCAGAGACTTGGCTTTGTGGACACTTTTCAGAGAGCAAATGTGTTAACATAAAAATAAAGCCATAAAATGGAGAGCTGATTAATCACTCAATTGGATTTCTCTGCCTGCATAATGTTTTTTCTCTGCAACCCCATGCTAAATTGTGCTTCCTGTTTTTTATAAAATGACTTAATCAAATCTGACTCTGATTGCATCAGAGAAGGCCAGGTACCCTACACTATAAGAGGTGGTTTGAAATTTTGACCTGTCTACTTAAAGATCACCAAAATTTGATCACAAGGTCAATTACGTCCCTGGGTGGGATTGAAACACCAACCTTTAGGTTAACAGCCGAACGTGCTAAACAATTGCACCACAGAGATAGCTTGCAAAAGCATGTACTGACAAAGGCTAAAAAGCATTCATCTAGAAAGTTTCCAAGAAAAAGGTTAAAAAGGCAATAATCTGGAGAGTTTTGCAAGATTTTTCTTCCATTGACCAACTAAGAAACACATTGGTACTTTCACATGATGAGTGAGATACTTCAGGATCTCTTACGCTTACATGAGCAGCAGAGTGGCGCAGTGGAAGCGTGCTGGGCCCTTAACCCAGAGGTCGATGGATCGAAACCATCCTCTGTTATGTGCACTTATTTTTTTGTTAATTAAATTCTTCCAAAACTGGGATTGATATTTTGACTCTTTTATTTTAACTTAAAGTACAATAACTTTTAACATTTTCATGTGTTTTAATAGTATATTGACAGCATTGTTTTCTTTCAGAAATCCACTTAATTTTCTTTACCCTATTACTGAAATGGTAATTGACAAAAACAAGCTCAATTGTCACCAGAAGAGCAATGCAAAATGTACAATTGATATTTCAAAATCATCTTTCCAGCTTGAATTTCAATGATGCATTGGGGCAACGATTTTGTGAGAAACATCTTCACCCTTAAAGAAAGATTTTCTTAACTTCTTACCTGTGTGCTGATTAGATATCACCTGGTTTTCACATTAAACAGATTCCCACTTGAGAAAGCAGCAAGGATGCAGTGAGGTTTATGTTTCCTGGTGTCAACCTGTATTATTTCAGTGGACATTGTAATGAGGATGCATCTTGCTGCCTTTCCAATGAAGCAAGTTTTAATCAGTAATAGGTGAAAAACCATTCCTACAAAGGTGTTAATCAGAGACTTGGCTTTGTGGACACTTTTCAGAGAGCAAATGTGTTAGCATAAAAATAAAGCCATAAAATGGAGAGCTGATTAATCACTCAATTGGATTTCTCTGCCTGCATAATTTTTTTTCTCTGCAACCCCATGCTAAATTGTGCTTCCTGTTTTTTATAAAATGACTGAATCAAATCTGACTCTGATTGCATCAGAGAAGGCCAGGTACCCTACACTATAGGAGGTGGTTTGAAATTTTGACTTGTCTACTTAAAGATCACCAAAATTTGATCACAAGGTCAATTACGTCCCTGGGTGGGATTGAACCACCAACCTTTCGGTTAACAGCCGAATGCGCTAACCGATTGCGCCACAAAGACAGCTTGCAAAAGCATGTACTGACAAAGGCTAAAAAGCATTCATCTAGAAAGTTTCCTAGAAAAAGGTTAAAAAGGCAATAATCTGGAGAGTTTTGAAAGATTTTTCTTCCATTGACCAACGAAGAAACACATTGGTACTTTCACATGATGAGTGAGTACTTCAGGATCTCTGACACTTACATGAGCAGGAGAGTGGCGCAGCGGAAGCGTGCTGGGCCCATAACCCAGAGGTCGGTGGATTGAAACCATCCTCTGCTATGTGCACTTATTTTTTTGTTAATTAAATTCTTCTAAAACTGGAATTGATATTTTGACTCTTTTATTTTTACTTAAAGTACAATAACTTTTAACATTTTAATTTGTTTTAATAGTATATTGACAGCATTGTTTTCTTTCAGAAATCCACTTAATTTTCTTTACCCTATTACTGAAATGGTAATTGACAAAAACAAGCTACATTGTCACCAGAAGAGCAATGCAAAATGTACAATTGATATTTCAAAATCATCTTTCCATCTTGAATTTCAATGATGCATTGGGGCAACGATTTTGTGAGAAACAATCTTCACCCTTAAAGAAAGATTTTCTTAACTTCTTACCTGTGTGCTGATTAGATATCACCTGGTTTTCACATTAAACAGATTCCCACTTGAGAAAGCAGCAAGGATGCAGTGAGGTTTATGTTTCCTGGTGTCAACCTGTATTATTTCAGTGGACATTGTAATGAGGATGCATCTTGCTGCCTTTCCAATGAAGCAAGTTTTAATCAGTAATAGGTGAAAAACCATTCCTACAAAGGTGTTAATCAGAGACTTGGCTTTGTGGACACTTTTCAGAGAGCAAATGTGTTAGCATAAAAATAAAGCCATAAAATGGAGAGCTGATTAATCACTCAATTGGATTTCTCTGCCTGCATAATTTTTTTTCTCTGCAACCCCATGCTAAATTGTGCTTCCTGTTTTTTATAAAATGACTGAATCAAATCTGACTCTGATTGCATCAGAGAAGGCCAGGTACCCTACACTATAGGAGGTGGTTTGAAATTTTGACTTGTCTACTTAAAGATCACTAAAATTTGATCACAAGGTCAATTACGTCCCTGGGTGGGATTGAACCACCAACCTTTCGGTTAACAGCCGAATGCGCTAACCGATTGCACCACAGAGACAGCTTGCAAAAGCATGTACTGACAAAGGCTAAAAAGCATTCATCTAGAAAGTTTCCTAGAAAAAGGTTAAAAAGGCAATAATCTGGAGAGTTTTGAAAGATTTTTCTTCCATTGACCAACGAAGAAACACATTGGTACTTTCACATGATGAGTGAGTACTTCAGGATCTCTGACACTTACATGAGCAGCAGAGTGGCGCAGCGGAAGCGTGCTGGGCCCATAACCCAGAGGTCGGTGGATTGAAACCATCCTCTGCTATGTGCACTTATTTTTTTGTTAATTAAATTCTTCTAAAACTGGAATTGATATTTTGACTCTTTTATTTTTACTTAAAGTACAATAACTTTTAACATTTTAATTTGTTTTAATAGTATATTGACAGCATTGTTTTCTTTCAGAAATCCACTTAATTTTCTTTACCCTATTACTGAAATGGTAATTGACAAAAACAAGCTACATTGTCACCAGAAGAGCAATGCAAAATGTACAATTGATATTTCAAAATCATCTTTCCATCTTGAATTTCAATGATGCATTGGGGCAACGATTTTGTGAGAAACAATCTTCACCCTTAAAGAAAGATTTTCTTAACTTCTTACCTGTGTGCTGATTAGATATCACCTGGTTTTCACATTAAACAGATTCCCACTTGAGAAAGCAGCAAGGATGCAGTGAGGTTTATGTTTCCTGGTGTCAACCTGTATTATTTCAGTGGACATTGTAATGAGGATGCATCTTGCTGCCTTTCCAATGAAGCAAGTTTTAATCAGTAATAGGTGAAAAACCATTCCTACAAAGGTGTTAATCAGAGACTTGGCTTTGTGGACACTTTTCAGAGAGCAAATGTGTTAGCATAAAAATAAAGCCATAAAATGGAGAGCTGATTAATCACTCAATTGGATTTCTCTGCCTGCATAATTTTTTTTCTCTGCAACCCCATGCTAAATTGTGCTTCCTGTTTTTTATAAAATGACTTAATCAAATCTGACTGCATCAGAGAAGGCCAGGTACCCTACACTATAAGAGGTGGTTTGAAATTTTGACTTGTCTACTTAAAGATCACCAAAATTTGATCACAAGGTCAATTACGTCCCTGGGTGCGATTGAACCACCAACCTTTCGGTTAACAGCCGAATGCGCTAACCGATTGCGCCACAGAGACAGCTTGCAAAAGCATGTACTGACAAAGGCTAAAAAGCATTCATCTAGAAAGTTTCCTCGAAAAAGGTTAAAAAGGCAATAATCTGGAGAGTTTTGCAAGATTTTTCTTCCATTGACCAAAGACGAAACACATTGGTACTTTCACATAATGAGTGAGTACTTCAGGATCTCTGACACTTACATGAGCAGCAGAGTGGGGCAGCAGAAGCGTGCTGGGCCCATAACCCAGAGGTCGGTGGATTGAAACCATCCTCTGCTATGTGCACTTATTTTTTTGTTAATTAAATTCTTCCAAAACTGGAATTGATATTTTGACTCTTTTATTTTTACTTAAAGTAAAATAACTTTTAACATTTTAATTTGTTTTAATAGTATATTGACAGCATTGTTTTCTTTCACAAATCCACTTAATTTTCTTTACCCTATTACTGAAATGGTAATTGACAAAAACAAGCTACATTGTCACCAGAAGAGCAATGCAAAATGTACAATTGATATTTCAAAATCATCTTTCCATCTTGAATTTCAATGATGCATTGGGGCAACGATTTTGTGAGAAACATCTTCACCCTTAAAGAAAGATTTTCTTAACTTCTTACCTGTGTGCTGATTAGATATCACCTGGTTTTCACATTAAACAGATTCCCACTTGAGAAAGCAGCAAGGATGCAGTGAGGTTTATGTTTCCTGGTGTCAACCTGTATTATTTCAGTGGACATTGTAATGAGGATGCATCTTGCTGCCTTTCCAATGAAGCAAGTTTTAATCAGTAATAGGTGAAAAACCATTCCTACAAAGGTGTTAATCAGAGACTTGGCTTTGTGGACACTTTTCAGAGAGCAAATGTGTTAGCATAAAAATAAAGCCATAAAATGGAGAGCTGATTAATCACTCAATTGGATTTCTCTGCCTGCATAATTTTTTTTCTCTGCAACCCCATGCTAAATTGTGCTTCCTGTTTTTTATAAAATGACTTAATCAAATATGACTGCATCAGAGAAGGCCAGGTACCCTACACTATAAGAGGTGGTTTGAAATTTTGACTTGTCTACTTAAAGATCACCAAAATTTGATCACAAGGTCAATTACGTCCCTGGGTGCGATTGAACCACCAACCTTTCGGTTAACAGCCGAATGCGCTAACCGATTGCGCCACAGAGACAGCTTGCAAAAGCATGTACTGACAAAGGCTAAAAATCATTCATCTAGAAAGTTTCCTAGAAAAAGGTTAAAAAGGCAATAATCTGGAGAGTTTTGCAAGATTTTTCTTCCATTGACCAAAGAAGAAACACATTGGTACTTTCACATAATGAGTGAGTACTTCAGGATCTCTGACACTTACATGAGCAGCAGAGTGGGGCAGCAGAAGCGTGCTGGGCCCATAACCCAGAGGTCGGTGGATTGAAACCATCCTCTGCTATGTGCACTTATTTTTTTGTTAATTAAATTCTTCCAAAACTGGAATTGATATTTTGACTCTTTTATTTTTACTTAAAGTACAATAACTTTTAACATTTTAATTTGTTTTAATAGTATATTGACAGCATTGTTTTCTTTCAGAAATCCACTTAATTTTCTTTACCCTATTACTGAAATGGTAATTGACAAAAACAAGCTACATTGTCACCAGAAGAGCAATGCAAAATGTACAATTGATATTTCAAAATCATCTTTCCATCTTGAATTTCAATGATGCATTGGGGCAACGATTTTGTGAGAAACATCTTCACCCTTAAAGAAAGATTTTCTTAACTTCTTACCTGTGTGCTGATTAGATATCACCTGGTTTTCACATTAAACAGATTCCCACTTGAGAAAGCAGCAAGGATGCAGTGAGGTTTATGTTTCCTGGTGTCAACCTGTATTATTTCAGTGGACATTGTAATGAGGATGCATCTTGCTGCCTTTCCAATGAAGCAAGTTTTAATCAGTAATAGGTGAAAAACCATTCCTACAAAGGTGTTAATCAGAGACTTGGCTTTGTGGACACTTTTCAGAGAGCAAATGTGTTAGCATAAAAATAAAGCCATAAAATGGAGAGCTGATTAATCACTCAATTGGATTTCTCTGCCTGCATAATTTTTTTTCTCTGCAACCCCATGCTAAATTGTGCTTCCTGTTTTTTATAAAATGACTTAATCAAATATGACTCTGATTGCATCAGAGAAGGCCAGGTACCCTACACCATAAGAGGTGGTTTGAAATTTTGACTTGTCTACTTAAAGATCAGCAAAATTTGATCACAAGGTCAATTACGTCCCTGGGTGGGATTGAACCACCAACCTTTCGGTTAACAGCCGAATGCGCTAACCGATTGCGCCACAGAGACAGCTTGCAAAAGCATGTACTGACAAAGGCTAAAAAGCATTCATCTAGATAGTTTCCTAGAAAAAAGTTAAAAAGGCAATAATCTGGAGAGTTTTGCAAGATTTTTCTTCCATTGACCAACGAAGAAACACATTGGTACTTTCACATGATGAGTGAGTACTTCAGGATCTCTGACACTTACATGAGCAGCAGAGTGGCGCAGCGGAAGCGTGCCTGGCCCATAACCCAGAGGTTGGTGGATCGAAACCATCCTCTGCTATGTGCACTTATTTTTTTGTTAATTAAATTCTTCCAAAACTGGAATTGATATTTTGACTCTTTTATTTTTACTTAAAGTACAATAACTTTTAACATTTTAATTTGTTTTAATAGTATATTGACAGCATTGTTTTCTTTCAGAAATCCACTTAATTTTCTTTACCCTATTACTGAAATGGTAATTGACAAAAACAAGCTACATTGTCACCAGAAGAGCAATGCAAAATGTACAATTGATATTTCAAAATCATCTTTCCATCTTGAATTTCAATGATGCATTGGGGCAACGATTTTGTGAGAAACATCTTCACCCTTAAAGAAAGATTTTCTTAACTTCTTACCTGTGTGCTGATTAGATATCACCTGGTTTTCACATTAAACAGATTCCCACTTGAGAAAGCAGCAAGGATGCAGTGAGGTTTATGTTTCCTGGTGTCAACCTGTATTATTTCAGTGGACATTGTAATGAGGATGCATCTTGCTGCCTTTCCAATGAAGCAAGTTTTAATCAGTAATAGGTGAAAAACCATTCCTACAAAGGTGTTAATCAGAGACTTGGCTTTGTGGACACTTTTCAGAGAGCAAATGTGTTAGCATAAAAATAAAGCCATAAAATGGAGAGCTGATTAATCACTCAATTGGATTTCTCTGCCTGCATAATTTTTTTTCTCTGCAACCCCATGCTAAATTGTGCTTCCTGTTTTTTATAAAATGACTTAATCAAATATGACTCTGATTGCATCAGAGAAGGCCAGGTACCCTACACCATAAGAGGTGGTTTGAAATTTTGACTTGTCTACTTAAAGATCAGCAAAATTTGATCACAAGGTCAATTACGTCCCTGGGTGGGATTGAACCACCAACCTTTCGGTTAACAGCCGAATGCGCTAACCGATTGCGCCACAGAGACAGCTTGCAAAAGCATGTACTGACAAAGGCTAAAAAGCATTCATCTAGATAGTTTCCTAGAAAAAAGTTAAAAAGGCAATAATCTGGAGAGTTTTGCAAGATTTTTCTTCCATTGACCAACGAAGAAACACATTGGTACTTTCACATGATGAGTGAGTACTTCAGGATCTCTGACACTTACATGAGCAGCAGAGTGGCGCAGCGGAAGCGTGCCTGGCCCATAACCCAGAGGTTGGTGGATCGAAACCATCCTCTGCTATGTGCACTTATTTTTTTGTTAATTAAATTCTTCCAAAACTGGAATTGATATTTTGACTCTTTTATTTTTACTTAAAGTACAATAACTTTTAACATTTTAATTTGTTTTAATAGTATATTGACAGCATTGTTTTCTTTCAGAAATCCACTTAATTTTCTTTACCCTATTACTGAAATGGTAATTGACAAAAACAAGCTACATTGTCACCAGAAGAGCAATGCAAAATGTACAATTGATATTTCAAAATCATCTTTCCATCTTGAATTTCAATGATGCATTGGGGCAACGATTTTGTGAGAAACATCTTCACCCTTAAAGAAAGATTTTATTAACTTCTTACCTGTGTGCTGATTAGATATCACCTGGTTTTCACATTAAACAGATTCCCACTTGAGAAAGCAGCAAGGATGCAGTGAGGTTTATGTTTCCTGGTGTCAACCTGTATTATTTCAGTGGACATTGTAATGAGGATGCATCTTGCTGCCTTTCCAATGAAGCAAGTTTTAATCAGTAATAGGTGAAAAACCATTCCTACAAAGGTGTTAATCAGAGACTTGGCTTTGTGGACACTTTTCAGAGAGCAAATGTGTTAGCATAAAAATAAAGCCATAGTATGGAGAGCTGATTAATCACTCAATTGGATTTCTCTGCCTGCATAATTTTTTTTCTCTGCAACCCCATGCTAAATTGTGCTTCCTGTTTTTTATAAAATGACTTAATCAAATCTGATTGCATCAGAGAAGGCCAGGTACCCTACACTATAAGAGGTGGTTTGAAATTTTGACTTGTCTACTTAAAGATCACCAAAATTTGATCACAAGGTCAATTACGTCCCTGGGTGGGATTGAACCACCAACCTTTCGGTTAACAGCCGAATGCGCTAACCGATTGCGCCACAGAGACAGCTTGCAAAAGCATGTACTGACAAAGGCTAAAAAGCATTCATCTAGAAAGTTTCCTAGAAAAAGGTTAAAAAGGCAATAATCTGGAGAGTTTTGCAAGATTTTTCTTCCATTGACCAACGAAGAAACACATTGGTACTTTCACATGATGAGTGAGTACTTCAGGGTCTCTGACACTTACATGAGCAGCAGAGTGGCGCAGCGGAAGCGTGCTGGGCCCATAACCCAGAGGTCGGTGGATCGAAACCATCCTCTGCTATGTGCACTTATTTTTTTGTTAATTAAATTCTTCCAAAACTGGAATTGATATTTTGACTCTTTTATTTTTACTTAAAGTACAATAACTTTTAACATTTTAATTTGTTTTAATAGTATATTGACAGCATTGTTTTCTTTCAGAAATCCACTTAATTTTCTTTACCCTATTACTGAAATGGTAATTGACAAAAACAAGCTACATTGTCACCAGAAGAGCAATGCAAAATGTACAATTGATATTTCAAAATCATCTTTCCATCTTGAATTTCAATGATGCATTGGGGCAACGATTTTGTGAGAAACATCTTCACCCTTAAAGAAAGATTTTCTTAACTTCTTACCTGTGTGCTGATTAGATATCACCTGGTTTTCACATTAAACAGATTCCCACTTGAGAAAGCAGCAAGGATGCAGTGAGGTTTATGTTTCCTGGTGTCAACCTGTATTATTTCAGTGGACATTGTAATGAGGATGCATCTTGCTGCCTTTCCAATGAAGCAAGTTTTAATCAGTAATAGGTGAAAAACCATTCCTACAAAGGTGTTAATCAGAGACTTGGCTTTGTGGACACTTTTCAGAGAGCAAATGTGTTAGCATAAAAATAAAGCCATAAAATGGAGAGCTGATTAATCACTCAATTGGATTTCTCTGCCTGCATCATTTTTTTTCTCTGCAACCCCATGCTAAATTGTGCTTCCTGTTTTTTATAAAATGACTTAATCAAATATGACTCTGATTGCATCAGAGAAGGCCAGGTACCCTACACCATAAGAGGTGGTTTGAAATTTTGACTTGTCTACTTAAAGATCAGCAAAATTTGATCACAAGGTCAATTACGTCCCTGGGTGGGATTGAACCACCAACCTTTCGGTTAACAGCCGAATGCGCTAACCGATTGCGCCACAGAGACAGCTTGCAAAAGCATGTACTGACAAAGGCTAAAAAGCATTCATCTAGATAGTTTCCTAGAAAAAAGTTAAAAAGGCAATAATCTGGAGAGTTTTGCAAGATTTTTCTTCCATTGACCAACGAAGAAACACATTGGTACTTTCACATGATGAGTGAGTACTTCAGGATCTCTGACACTTACATGAGCAGCAGAGTGGCGCAGCGGAAGCGTGCTGGGCCCATAACCCAGAGGTTGGTGGATCGAAACCATCCTCTGCTATCTGCACTTATTTTTTTGTTAATTAAATTCTTCCAAAACTGGAATTGATATTTTGACTCTTTTATTTTTACTTAAAGTACAATAACTTTTAACATTTTAATTTGTTTTAATAGTATATTGACAGCATTGTTTTCTTTCAGAAATCCACTTAATTTTCTTTACCCTATTACTGAAATGGTAATTGACAAAAACAAGCTACATTGTCACCAGAAGAGCAATGCAAAATGTACAATTGATATTTCAAAATCATCTTTCCATCTTGAATTTCAATGATGCATTGGGGCAACGATTTTGTGAGAAACATCTTCACCCTTAAAGAAAGATTTTCTTAACTTCTTACCTGTGTGCTGATTAGATATCACCTGGTTTTCACATTAAACAGATTCCCACTTGAGAAAGCAGCAAGGATGCAGTGAGGTTTATGTTTCCTGGTGTCAACCTGTATTATTTCAGTGGACATTGTAATGAGGATGCATCTTGCTGCCTTTCCAATGAAGCAAGTTTTAATCAGTAATAGGTGAAAAACCATTCCTACAAAGGTGTTAATCAGAGACTTGGCTTTGTGGACACTTTTCAGAGAGCAAATGTGTTAGCATAAAAATAAAGCCATAAAATGGAGAGCTGATTAATCACTCAATTGGATTTCTCTGCCTGCATAATTTTTTTTCTCTGCAACCCCATGCTAAATTGTGCTTCCTGTTTTTTATAAAATGACTTAATCAAATATGACTCTGATTGCATCAGAGAAGGCCAGGTACCCTACACCATAAGAGGTGGTTTGAAATTTTGACTTGTCTACTTAAAGATCAGCAAAATTTGATCACAAGGTCAATTACGTCCCTGGGTGGGATTGAACCACCAACCTTTCGGTTAACAGCCGAATGCGCTAACCGATTGCGCCACAGAGACAGCTTGCAAAAGCATGTACTGACAAAGGCTAAAAAGCATTCATCTAGATAGTTTCCTAGAAAAAAGTTAAAAAGGCAATAATCTGGAGAGTTTTGCAAGATTTTTCTTCCATTGACCAACGAAGAAACACATTGGTACTTTCACATGATGAGTGAGTACTTCAGGATCTCTGACACTTACATGAGCAGCAGAGTGGCGCAGCGGAAGCGTGCCTGGCCCATAACCCAGAGGTTGGTGGATCGAAACCATCCTCTGCTATGTGCACTTATTTTTTTGTTAATTAAATTCTTCCAAAACTGGAATTGATATTTTGACTCTTTTATTTTTACTTAAAGTACAATAACTTTTAACATTTTAATTTGTTTTAATAGTATATTGACAGCATTGTTTTCTTTCAGAAATCCACTTAATTTTCTTTACCCTATTACTGAAATGGTAATTGACAAAAACAAGCTACATTGTTACCAGAAGAGCAATGCAAAATGTACAATTGATATTTCAAAATCATCTTTCCATCTTGAATTTCAATGATGCATTGGGGCAACGATTTTGTGAGAAACATCTTCACCCTTAAAGAAAGATTTTCTTAACTTCTTACCTGTGTGCTGATTAGATATCACCTGGTTTTCACATTAAACAGATTCCCACTTGAGAAAGCAGCAAGGATGCAGTGAGGTTTATGTTTCCTGGTGTCAACCTGTATTATTTCAGTGGACATTGTAATGAGGATGCATCTTGCTGCCTTTCCAATGAAGCAAGTTTTAATCAGTAATAGGTGAAAAACCATTCATACAAAGGTGTTAATCAGAGACTTGGCTTTGTGGACACTTTTCAGAGAGCAAATGTGTTAGCATAAAAATAAAGCCATAGTATGGAGAGCTGATTAATCACTCAATTGGATTTCTCTGCCTGCATAATTTTTTTTCTCTGCAACCCCATGCTAAATTGTGCTTCCTGTTTTTTATAAAATGACTTAATCAAATCTGATTGCATCAGAGAAGGCCAGGTACCCTACACTATAAGAGGTGGTTTGAAATTTTGACTTGTCTACTTAAAGATCACCAAAATTTGATCACAAGGTCAATTACGTCCCTGGGTGGGATTGAACCACCAACCTTTCGGTTAACAGCCGAATGCGCTAACCGATTGCGCCACAGAGACAGCTTGCAAAAGCATGTACTGACAAAGGCTAAAAAGCATTCATCTAGAAAGTTTCCTAGAAAAAGGTTAAAAAGGCAATAATCTGGAGAGTTTTGCAAGATTTTTCTTCCATTGACCAACGAAGAAACACATTGGTACTTTCACATGATGAGTGAGTACTTCAGGATCTCTGACACTTACATGAGCAGCAGAGTGGCGCAGCGGAAGCGTGCTGGGCCCATAACCCAGAGGTCGGTGGATCGAAACCATCCTCTGCTATGTGCACTTATTTTTTTGTTAATTAAATTCTTCCAAAACTGGAATTGATATTTTGACTCTTTTATTTTTACTTAAAGTACAATAACTTTTAACATTTTAATTTGTTTTAATAGTATATTGACAGCATTGTTTTCTTTCAGAAATCCACTTAATTTTCTTTACCCTATTACTGAAATGGTAATTGACAAAAACAAGCTACATTGTCACCAGAAGAGCAATGCAAAATGTACAATTGATATTTCAAAATCATCTTTCCATCTTGAATTTCAATGATGCATTGGGGCAACGATTTTGTGAGAAACATCTTCACCCTTAAAGAAAGATTTTCTTAACTTCTTACCTGTGTGCTGATTAGATATCACCTGGTTTTCACATTAAACAGATTCCCACTTGAGAAAGCAGCAAGGATGCAGTGAGGTTTATGTTTCCTGGTGTCAACCTGTATTATTTCAGTGGACATTGTAATGAGGATGCATCTTGCTGCCTTTCCAATGAAGCAAGTTTTAATCAGTAATAGGTGAAAAACCATTCCTACAAAGGTGTTAATCAGAGACTTGGCTTTGTGGACACTTTTCAGAGAGCAAATGTGTTAGCATAAAAATAAAGCCATAAAATGGAGAGCTGATTAATCACTCAATTGGATTTCTCTGCCTGCATAATTTTTTTCTCTGCAACCCCATGCTAAATTGTGCTTCCTGTTTTTTATAAAATGACTTAATCAAATATGACTCTGATTGCATCAGAGAAGGCCAGGTACCCTACACCATAAGAGGTGGTTTGAAATTTTGACTTGTCTACTTAAAGATCAGCAAAATTTGATCACAAGGTCAATTACGTCCCTGGGTGGGATTGAACCACCAACCTTTCGGTTAACAGCCGAATGCGCTAACCGATTGCGCCACAGAGACAGCTTGCAAAAGCATGTACTGACAAAGGCTAAAAAGCATTCATCTAGATAGTTTCCTAGAAAAAAGTTAAAAAGGCAATAATCTGGAGAGTTTTGCAAGATTTTTCTTCCATTGACCAACGAAGAAACACATTGGTACTTTCACATGATGAGTGAGTACTTCAGGATCTCTGACACTTACATGAGCAGCAGAGTGGCGCAGCGGAAGCGTGCTGGGCCCATAACCCAGAGGTTGGTGGATCGAAACCATCCTCTGCTATGTGCACTTATTTTTTTGTTAATTAAATTCTTCCAAAACTGGAATTGATATTTTGACTCTTTTATTTTTACTTAAAGTACAATAACTTTTAACATTTTAATTTGTTTTAATAGTATATTGACAGCATTGTTTTCTATCAGAAATCCACTTAATTTTCTTTACCCTATTACTGAAATGGTAATTGACAAAAACAAGCTACATTGTCACCAGAAGAGCAATGCAAAATGTACAATTGATATTTCAAAATCATCTTTCCATCTTGAATTTCAATGATGCATTGGGGCAACGATTTTGTGAGAAACATCTTCACCCTTAAAGAAAGATTTTCTTAACTTCTTACCTGTGTGCTGATTAGATATCACCTGGTTTTCACATTAAACAGATTCCCACTTGAGAAAGCAGCAAGGATGCAGTGAGGTTTATGTTTCCTGGTGTCAACCTGTATTATTTCAGTGGACATTGTAATGAGGATGCATCTTGCTGCCTTTCCAATGAAGCAAGTTTTAATCAGTAATAGGTGAAAAACCATTCCTACAAAGGTGTTAATCAGAGACTTGGCTTTGTGGACACTTTTCAGAGAGCAAATGTGTTAGCATAAAAATAAAGCCATAGTATGGAGAGCTGATTAATCACTCAATTGGATTTCTCTGCCTGCATAATTTTTTTTCTCTGCAACCCCATGCTAAATTGTGCTTCCTGTTTTTTATAAAATGACTTAATCAAATCTGATTGCATCAGAGAAGGCCAGGTACCCTACACTATAAGAGGTGGTTTGAAATTTTGACTTGTCTACTTAAAGATCACCAAAATTTGATCACAAGGTCAATTACGTCCCTGGGTGGGATTGAACCACCAACCTTTCGGTTAACAGCCGAATGCGCTAACCGATTGCGCCACAGAGACAGCTTGCAAAAGCATGTACTGACAAAGGCTAAAAAGCATTCATCTAGAAAGTTTCCTAGAAAAAGGTTAAAAAGGCAATAATCTGGAGAGTTTTGCAAGATTTTTCTTCCATTGACCAACGAAGAAACACATTGGTACTTTCACATGATGAGTGAGTACTTCAGGATCTCTGACACTTACATGAGCAGCAGAGTGGCGCAGCGGAAGCGTGCTGGGCCCATAACCCAGAGGTCGGTGGATCGAAACCATCCTCTGCTATGTGCACTTATTTTTTTGTTAATTAAATTCTTCCAAAACTGGAATTGATATTTTGACTCTTTTATTTTTACTTAAAGTACAATAACTTTTAACATTTTAATTTGTTTTAATAGTATATTGACAGCATTGTTTTCTTTCAGAAATCCACTTAATTTTCTTTACCCTATTACTGAAATGGTAATTGACAAAAACAAGCTACATTGTCACCAGAAGAGCAATGCAAAATGTACAATTGATATTTCAAAATCATCTTTCCATCTTGAATTTCAATGATGCATTGGGGCAACGATTTTGTGAGAAACATCTTCACCCTTAAAGAAAGATTTTCTTAACTTCTTACCTGTGTGCTGATTAGATATCACCTGGTTTTCACATTAAACAGATTCCCACTTGAGAAAGCAGCAAGGATGCAATGAGGTTTATGTTTCCTGGTGTCAACCTGTATTATTTCAGTGGACATTGTAATGAGGATGCATCTTGCTGCCTTTCCAATGAAGCAAGTTTTAATCAGTAATAGGTGAAAAACCATTCCTACAAAGGTGTTAATCAGAGACTTGGCTTTGTGGACACTTTTCAGAGAGCAAATGTGTTAGCATAAAAATAAATCCATAGTATGGAGAGCTGATTAATCACTCAATTGGATTTCTCTGCCTGCATAATTTTTTTTCTCTGCAACCCCATGCTAAATTGTGCTTCCTGTTTTTTATAAAATGACTTAATCAAATCTGATTGCATCAGAGAAGGCCAGGTACCCTACACTATAAGAGGTGGTTTGAAATTTTGACTTGTCTACTTAAAGATCACCAAAATTTGATCACAAGGTCAATTACGTCCCTGGGTGGGATTGAACCACCAACCTTTCGGTTAACAGCCGAATGCGCTAACCAATTGCGCCACAGAGACAGCTTGCAAAAGCATGTACTGACAAAGGCTAAAAAGCATTCATCTAGAAAGTTTCCTAGAAAAAGGTTAAAAAGGCAATAATCTGGAGAGTTTTGCAAGATTTTTCTTCCATTGAACAACGAAGAAACACATTGGTACTTTCACATGATGAGTGAGTACTTCAGGATCTCTGACACTTACATGAGCAGCAGAGTGGCTCAGCGGAAGCGTGCTGGGCCCATAACCCAGAGGTCGGTGGATCAAAACCATCCTCTGCTATGTGCACTTATTTTTTTGTTAATTAAATTCTTCCAAAACTGGAATTGATATTTTGACTCTTTTATTTTTACTTACAGTACAATAACTTTTAACATTTTAATTTGTTTTAATAGTATATTGACAGCATTGTTTTCTTTCAGAAATCCACTTAATTTTCTTTACCCTATTACTGAAATGGTAATTGACAAAAACAAGCTACATTGTCACCAGATGAGCAATGCAAAATGTACAATTGATATTTCAAAATCATCTTTCCATCTTGAATTTCAATGATGCATTGGGGCAACGATTTTGTGAGAAACATTTTCACCCTTAAAGAAAGATTTTCTTAACTTCTTACCTGTGTGCTGATTAGATATCACCTGGTTTTCACATTAAACAGATTCCCACTTGAGAAAGCAGCAAGGATGCAGTGAGGTTTATGTTTCCTGGTGTCAACCTGTATTATTTCAGTGGACATTGTAATGAGGATGCATCTTGCTGCCTTTCCAATGAAGCAAGTTTTAATCAGTAATAGGTGAAAAACCATTCCTACAAAGGTGTTAATCAGAGACTTGGCTTTGTGGACACTTTTCAGAGAGCAAATGTGTTAGCATAAAAATAAAGCCATAAAATGGAGAGCTGATTAATCACTCAATTGGATTTCTCTGCCTGCATCATTTTTTTTCTCTCTGCAACCCCATGCTAAATTGTGCTTCCTGTTTTTTATAAAATGACTTAATCAAATATGACTCTGATTGCATCAGAGAAGGCCAGGTACCCTACACCATAAGAGGTGGTTTGAAATTTTGACTTGTCTACTTAAAGATCAGCAAAATTTGATCACAAGGTCAATTACGTCCCTGGGCGGGATTGAACCACCAACCTTTCGGTTAACAGCCGAATGCGCTAACCGATTGCGCCACAGAGACAGCTTGCAAAAGCATGTACTGACAAAGGCTAAAAAGCATTCATCTAGAAAGTTTCCTAGAAAAAAGTTAAAAAGGCAATAATCTGGAGAGTTTTGCAAGATTTTTCTTCCATTGACCAACGAAGAAACACATTGGTACTTTCACATGATGAGTGAGTACTTCAGGATCTCTGACACTTACATGAGCAGCAGAGTGGCGCAGCGGAAGCGTGCTGGGCCCATAACCCAGAGGTCGGTGGATCAAAACCATCCTCTGCTATGTGCACTTATTTTTTTAATTAAATTCTTCCAAAACTGGAATTGATATTTTGACTCTTTTATTTTTACTTAAAGTACAATAACTTTTAACATTTTAATTTGTTTTAATAGTATATTGACAGCATTGTTTTCTTTCAGAAATCCACTTAATTTTCTTTACCCTATTACTGAAATGGTAATTGACAAAAACAAGCTACATTGTCACCAGAAGAGCAATGCAAAATGTACAATTGATATTTCAAAATCATCTTTCCATCTTGAATTTCAATGATGCATTGGGGCAACGATTTTGTGAGAAACATCTTCACCCTTAAAGAAAGATTTTCTTAACTTCTTACCTGTGTGCTGATTAGATATCACCTGGTTTTCACATTAAACAGATTCCCACTTGAGAAAGCAGCAAGGATGCAGTGAGGTTTATGTTTCCTGGTGTCAACCTGTATTATTTCAGTGGACATTGTAATGAGGATGCATCTTGCTGCCTTTCCAATGAAGCAAGTTTTAATCAGTAATAGGTGAAAAACCATTCCTACAAAGGTGTTAATCAGAGACTTGGCTTTGTGGACACTTTTCAGAGAGCAAATGTGTTAGCATAAAAATAAAGCCATAAAATGGAGAGCTGATTAATCACTCAATTGGATTTCTCTGCCTGCATCATTTTTTTTCTCTGCAACCCCATGCTAAATCGTGCTTCCTGTTTTTTATAAAATGACTTAATCAAATATGACTCTGATTGCATCAGAGAAGGCCAGGTACCCTACACCATAAGAGGTGGTTTGAAATTTTGACTTGTCTACTTAAAGATCAGCAAAATTTGATCACAAGGTCAATTACGTCCCTGGTTGGGATTGAACCACCAACCTTTCGGTTAACAGCCGAATGCGCTAACCGATTGCGCCACAGAGACAGCTTGCAAAAGCATGTACTGACAAAGGCTAAAAAGCATTCATCTAGAAAGTTTCCTAGAAAAAGGTTAAAAAGGCAATAATCTGGAGAGTTTTGCAAGATTTTTCTTCCATTGACCAACGAAGAAACACATTGGTACTTTCACATGATGAGTGAGTACTTCAGGATCTCTGACACTTACATGAGCAGCAGAGTGGCGCAGCGGAAGCGTGCTGGGCCCATAACCCAGAGGTCGGTGGATCGAAACCATCCTCTGCTTTGTGCCCTTATTTTTTTGTTAATTAAATTCTTCCAAAACTGGAATTGATATTTTGACTCTTTTATTTTTACTTAAAGTACAATAACTTTTAACATTTTAATTTGTTTTAATAGTATATTGACAGCATTGTTTTCTTTCAGAAATCCACTTAATTTTCTTTACCCTATTACTGAAATGGTAATTGACAAAAACAAGCTACATTGTCACCAGAAGAGCAATGCAAAATGTACAATTGATATTTCAAAATCATCTTTCCATCTTGAATTTCAATGATGCATTGGGGCAACGATTTTGTGAGAAACATCTTCACCCTTAAAGAAAGATTTTCTTAACTTCTTACCTGTGTGCTGATTAGATATCACCTGGTTTTCACATTAAACAGATTCCCACTTGAGAAAGCAGCAAGGATGCAGTGAGGTTTATGTTTCCTGGTGTCAACCTGTATTATTTCAGTGGACATTGTAATGAGGATGCATCTTGCTGCCTTTCCAATGAAGCAAGTTTTAATCAGTAATAGGTGAAAAACCATTCCTACAAAGGTGTTAATCAGAGACTTGGCTTTGTGGACACTTTTCAGAGAGCAAATGTGTTAGCATAAAAATAAAGCCATAAAATGGAGAGCTGATTAATCACTCAATTGGATTTCTCTGCCTGCATCATTTTTTTTCTCTGCAACCCCATGCTAAATTGTGCTTCCTGTTTTTTATAAAATGACTTAATCAAATATGACTCTGATTGCATCAGAGAAGGCCAGGTACCCTACACCATAAGAGGTGGTTTGAAATTTTGACTTGTCTACTTAAAGATCAGCAAAATTTGATCACAAGGTCAATTACGTCCCTGGTTGGGATTGAACCACCAACCTTTCGGTTAACAGCCGAATGCGCTAACCGATTGCGCCACAGAGACAGCTTGCAAAAGCATGTACTGACAAAGGCTAAAAAGCATTCATCTAGAAAGTTTCCTAGAAAAAGGTTAAAAAGGCAATAATCTGGAGAGTTTTGCAAGATTTTTCTTCCATTGACCAACGAAGAAACACATTGGTACTTTCACATGATGAGTGAGTACTTCAGGATCTCTGACACTTACATGAGCAGCAGAGTGGCGCAGCGGAAGCGTGCTGGGCCCATAACCCAGAGGTCGGTGGATCGAAACCATCCTCTGCTATGTGCACTTATTTTTTTGTTAATTAAATTCTTCCAAAACTGGAATTGATATTTTGACTCTTTTATTTTTACTTAAAGTACAATAACTTTTAACATTTTAATTTGTTTTAATAGTATATTGACAGCATTGTTTTCTTTCAGAAATCCACTTAATTTTCTTTACCCTATTACTGAAATGGTAATTGACAAAAACAAGCTACATTGTCACCAGAAGAGCAATGCAAAATGTACAATTGATATTTCAAAATCATCTTTCCATCTTGAATTTCAATGATGCAATGGGGCAATGATTTTGTGAGAAACATCTTCACCCTTAAAGAAAGATTTTCTTAACTTCTTACCTGTGTGCTGATTAGATATCACCTGGTTTTCACATTAAACAGATTCCCACTTGAGAAAGCAGCAAGGATGCAGTGAGGTTTATGTTTCCTGGTGTCAACCTGTATTATTTCAGTGGACATTGTAATGAGGATGCATCTTGCTGCCTTTCCAATGAAGCAAGTTTTAATCAGTAATAGGTGAAAAACCATTCCTACAAAGGTGTTAATCAGAGACTTGGCTTTGTGGACACTTTTCAGAGAGCAAATGTGTTAGCATAAAAATAAAGCCATAAAATGGAGAGCTGATTAATCACTCAATTGGATTTCTCTGCCTGCATCATTTTTTTTCACTGCAACCCCATGCTAAATTGTGCTTCCTGTTTTTTATAAAATGACTTAATCAAATATGACTCTGATTGCATCAGAGAAGGCCAGGTACCCTACACCATAAGAGGTGGTTTGAAATTTTGACTTGTCTACTTAAAGATCAGCAAAATTTGATCACAAGGTCAATTACGTCCCTGGTTGGGATTGAACCACCAACCTTTCGGTTAACAACCGAATGCGCTAACCGATTGCGCCACAGAGACAGCTTACAAAAGCATGTACTGACAAAGGCTAAAAAGCATTCATCTAGAAAGTTTCCTAGAAAAAGGTTAAAAAGGCAATAATCTGGAGTTTTGCAAGATTTTTCTTCCATTGACCAACGAAGAAACACATTGGTACTTTCACATGATGAGTGAGTACTTCAGGATCTCTGACACTTACATGAGCAGCAGAGTGGCGCAGCGGAAGCGTGCTGGGCCCATAACCCAGAGGTCGGTGGATCGAAACCATCTTCTGCTATGTGCACTTATTTTTTTGTTAATTAAATTCTTCCAAAACTGGAATTGATATTTTGACTCTTTTATTTTTACTTAAAGTACAATAACTTTTAACTTTTTAATTTGTTTTAATAGTATATTGACAGCATTGTTTTCTTTCAGAAATCCACTTAATTTTCTTTACCCTATTACTGAAATGGTAATTGACAAAAACAAGCTACATTGTCACCAGAAGAGCAATGCAAAATGTACAATTGATATTTCAAAATCATCTTTCCATCTTGAATTTCAATGATGCATTGGGGCAACGATTTTGTGAGAAACATCTTCACCCTTAAAGAAAGATTTTCTTAACTTCTTACCTGTGTGCTGATTAGATATCACCTGGTTTTCACATTAAACAGATTCCCACTTGAGAAAGCAGCAAGGATGCAGTGAGGTTTATGTTTCCTGGTGTCAACCTGTATTATTTCAGTGGACATTGTAATGAGGATGCATCTTGCTGCCTTTCCAATGAAGCAAGTTTTAATCAGTAATAGGTGAAAAACCATTCCAACAAAGGTGTTAATCAGAGACTTGGCTTTGTGGACACTTTTCAGAGAGCAAATGTGTTAGCATAAAAATAAAGCCATAAAATGGAGAGCTGATTAATCACTCAATTGGATTTCTCTGCCTGCATCATTTTTTTTCTCTGCAACCCCATGCTAAATTGTGCTTCCTGTTTTTTATAAAATGACTTAATCAAATATGACTCTGATTGCATCAGAGAAGGCCAGGTACCCTACACCATAAGAGGTGGTTTGAAATTTTGACTTGTCTACTTAAAGATCAGCAAAATTTGATCACAAGGTCAATTACATCCCTGGTTGGGATTGAACCACCAACCTTTCGGTTAACAGCCGAATGCGCTAACCGATTGCGCCACAGAGACAGCTTGCAAAAGCATGTACTGACAAAGGCTAAAAAGCATCCATCTAGAAAGTTTCCTAGAAAAAGGTTAAAAAGGCAATAATCTGGAGAGTTTTGCAAGATTTTTCTTCCATTGACCAACGAAGAAACACATTGGTACTTTCACATGATGAGTGAGTACTTCAGGATCTCTGACACTTACATGAGCAGCAGAGTGGCGCAGCGGAAGCGTGCTGGGCCCATAACCCAGAGGTCGGTGGATCGAAACCATCCTCTGCTATGTGCAGTTATTTTTTTGTTAATTAAATTCTTCCAAAACTGGAATTGATATTTTGACTCTTTTATTTTTACTTAAAGTACAATAACTTTTAACATTTTAATTTGTTTTAATAGTATATTGACAGCATTGTTTTCTTTCAGAAATCCACTTAATTTTCTTTACCCTATTACTGAAATGGTAATTGACAAAAACAAGCTACATTGTCACCAGAAGAGCAATGCAAAATGTACAATTGATATTTCAAAATCATCTTTCCATCTTGAATTTCAATGATGCATTGGGGCAACGATTTTGTGAGAAACATCTTCACCCTTAAAGAAAGATTTTCTTAACTTCTTACCTGTGTGCTGATTAGATATCACCTGGTTTTCACATTAAACAGATTCCCACTTGAGAAAGCAGCAAGGATGCAGTGAGGTTTATGTTTCCTGGTGTCAACCTGTATTATTTCAGTGGACATTGTAATGAGGATGCATCTTGCTGCCTTTCCAATGAAGCAAGTTTTAATCAGTAATAGGTGAAAAACCATTGCTACAAAGGTGTTAATCAGAGACTTGGCTTTGTGGACACTTTTCAGAGAGCAAATGTTTTAGCATAAAAATAAAGCCATAAAATGGAGAGCTGATTAATCACTCAATTGGATTTCTCTGCCTGCATCATTTTTTTTCTCTGCAACCCCATGCTAAATTGTGCTTCCTGTTTTTTATAAAATGACTTAATCAAATATGACTCTGATTGCATCAGAGAAGGCCAGGTACCCTACACCATAAGAGGTGGTTTGAAATTTTGACTTGTCTACTTAAAGATCAGCAAAATTTGATCACAAGGTCAATTACATCCCTGGTTGGGATTGAACCACCAACCTTTCGGTTAACAGCCGAATGCGCTAACCGATTGCGCCACAGAGACAGCTTGCAAAAGCATGTACTGACAAAGGCTAAAAAGCATTCATCTAGAAAGTTTCCTAGAAAAAGGTTAAAAAGGCAATAATCTGGAGAGTTTTGCAAGATTTTTCTTCCATTGACCAACGAAGAAACACATTGGTACTTTCACATGATGAGTGAGTACTTCAGGATCTCTGACACTTATATGAGCAGCAGTGTGGCGCAGTGGAAGCGTGCTGGGCCCATAACCCAGAGGTCGGTGGATCGAAACCATCTTCTGCTATGTGCACTTATTTTTTTGTTAATTAAATTCTTCCAAAACTGGAATTGATATTTTGACTCTTTTATTTTTACTTAAAGTACAATAACTTTTAACATTTTAATTTGTTTTAATAGTATATTGACAGCATTGTTTTCTTTCAGAAATCCACTTAATTTTCTTTACCCTATTACTGAAATGGTAATTGACAAAAACAAGCTACATTGTCACCAGAAGAGCAATGCAAAATGTACAATTGATATTTCAAAATCATCTTTCCATCTTGAATTTCAATGATGCATTGGGGCAACGATTTTGTGAGAAACATCTTCACCCTTAAAGAAAGATTTTCTTAACTTCTTACCTGTGTGCTGATTAGATATCACCTGGTTTTCACATTAAACAGATTCCCACTTGAGAAAGCAGCAAGGATGCAGTGAGGTTTATGTTTCCTGGTGTCAACCTGTATTATTTCAGTGGACATTGTAATGAGGATGCATCTTGCTGCCTTTCCAATGAAGCAAGTTTTAATCAGTAATAGGTGAAAAACCATTCCAACAAAGGTGTTAATCAGAGACTTGGCTTTGTGGACACTTTTCAGAGAGCAAATGTGTTAGCATAAAAATAAAGCCATAAAATGGAGAGCTGATTAATCACTCAATTGGATTTCTCTGCCTGCATCATTTTTTTTCTCTGCAACCCCATGCTAAATTGTGCTTCCTGTTTTTTATAAAATGACTTAATCAAATATGACTCTGATTGCATCAGAGAAGGCCAGGTACCCTACACCATAAGAGGTGGTTTGAAATTTTGACTTGTCTACTTAAAGATCAGCAAAATTTGATCACAAGGTCAATTACATCCCTGGTTGGGATTGAACCACCAACCTTTCGGTTAACAGCCGAATGCGCTAACCGATTGCGCCACAGAGACAGCTTGCAAAAGCATGTACTGACAAAGGCTAAAAAGCATCCATCTAGAAAGTTTCCTAGAAAAAGGTTAAAAAGGCAATAATCTGGAGAGTTTTGCAAGATTTTTCTTCCATTGACCAACGAAGAAACACATTGGTACTTTCACATGATGAGTGAGTACTTCAGGATCTCTGACACTTACATGAGCAGCAGAGTGGCGCAGCGGAAGCGTGCTGGGCCCATAACCCAGAGGTCGGTGGATCGAAACCATCCTCTGCTATGTGCAGTTATTTTTTTGTTAATTAAATTCTTCCAAAACTGGAATTGATATTTTGACTCTTTTATTTTTACTTAAAGTACAATAACTTTTAACATTTTAATTTGTTTTAATAGTATATTGACAGCATTGTTTTCTTTCAGAAATCCACTTAATTTTCTTTACCCTATTACTGAAATGGTAATTGACAAAAACAAGCTACATTGTCACCAGAAGAGCAATGCAAAATGTACAATTGATATTTCAAAATCATCTTTCCATCTTGAATTTCAATGATGCATTGGGGCAACGATTTTGTGAGAAACATCTTCACCCTTAAAGAAAGATTTTCTTAACTTCTTACCTGTGTGCTGATTAGATATCACCTGGTTTTCACATTAAACAGATTCCCACTTGAGAAAGCAGCAAGGATGCAGTGAGGTTTATGTTTCCTGGTGTCAACCTGTATTATTTCAGTGGACATTGTAATGAGGATGCATCTTGCTGCCTTTCCAATGAAGCAAGTTTTAATCAGTAATAGGTGAAAAACCATTGCTACAAAGGTGTTAATCAGAGACTTGGCTTTGTGGACACTTTTCAGAGAGCAAATGTTTTAGCATAAAAATAAAGCCATAAAATGGAGAGCTGATTAATCACTCAATTGGATTTCTCTGCCTGCATCATTTTTTTTCTCTGCAACCCCATGCTAAATTGTGCTTCCTGTTTTTTATAAAATGACTTAATCAAATATGACTCTGATTGCATCAGAGAAGGCCAGGTACCCTACACCATAAGAGGTGGTTTGAAATTTTGACTTGTCTACTTAAAGATCAGCAAAATTTGATCACAAGGTCAATTACATCCCTGGTTGGGATTGAACCACCAACCTTTCGGTTAACAGCCGAATGCGCTAACCGATTGCGCCACAGAGACAGCTTGCAAAAGCATGTACTGACAAAGGCTAAAAAGCATTCATCTAGAAAGTTTCCTAGAAAAAGGTTAAAAAGGCAATAATCTGGAGAGTTTTGCAAGATTTTTCTTCCATTGACCAACGAAGAAACACATTGGTACTTTCACATGATGAGTGAGTACTTCAGGATCTCTGACACTTATATGAGCAGCAGTGTGGCGCAGTGGAAGCGTGCTGGGCCCATAACCCAGAGGTCGGTGGATCGAAACCATCCTCTGCTATGTGCACTTATTTTTTTGTTAATTAAATTCTTCCAAAACTGGAATTGATATTTTGACTCTTTTATTTTTACTTAAAGTACAATAACTTTTAACATTTTAATTTGTTTTAATAGTATATTGACAGCATTGTTTTCTTTCAGAAATCCACTTAATTTTCTTTACCCTATTACTGAAATGGTAATTGACAAAAACAAGCTACATTGTCACCAGAAGAGCAATGCAAAATGTACAATTGATATTTCAAAATCATCTTTCCATCTTGAATTTCAATGATGCATTGGGGCAACGATTTTGTGAGAAACATCTTCACCCTTAAAGAAAGATTTTCTTAACTTCTTACCTGTGTGCTGATTAGATATCACCTGGTTTTCACATTAAACAGATTCCCACTTGAGAAAGCAGCAAGGATGCAGTGAGGTTTATGTTTCCTGGTGTCAACCTGTATTATTTCAGTGGACATTGTAATGAGGATGCATCTTGCTGCCTTTCCAATGAAGCAAGTTTTAATCAGTAATAGGTGAAAAACCATTGCTACAAAGGTGTTAATCAGAGACTTGGCTTTGTGGACACTTTTCAGAGAGCAAATGTTTAAGCATAAAAATAAAGCCATAAAATGGAGAGCTGATTAATCACTCAATTGGATTTATCTGCCTGCATCATTTTTTTTCTCTGCAACCCCATGCTAAATTGTGCTTCCTGTTTTTTATAAAATGACTTAATCAAATATGACTCTGATTGCATCAGAGAAGGCCAGGTACCCTACACCATAAGAGGTGGTTTGAAATTTTGACTTGTCTACTTAAAGATCAGCAAAATTTGATCACAAGGTCAATTACATCCCTGGTTGGGATTGAACCACCAACCTTTCGGTTAACAGCCGAATGCGCTAACCGATTGCACCACAGAGACAGCTTGCAAAAGCATGTACTGACAAAGGCTAAAAAGCATTCATCTAGAAAGTTTCCTAGAAAAAGGTTAAAAAGGCAATAATCTGGAGAGTTTTGCAAGATTTTTCTTCCATTGACCAACGAAGAAACACATTGGTACTTTCACATGATGAGTGAGTACTTCAGGATCTCTGACACTTACATGAGCAGCAGAGTGGCACAGTGGAAGCGTGCTGGGCCCATAACCCAGAGGTCGGTGGATTGAAACCATCCTCTGCTATGTGCACTTATTTTTTTGTTAATTAAATTCTTCCAAAACTGGAATTGATATTTTGACTCTTTTATTTTTACTTAAAGTACAATAACTTTTAACATTTTAATTTGTTTTAATAGTATATTGACAGCATTGTTTTCTTTCAGAAATCCACTTAATTTTCTTTACCCTATTACTGAAATGGTAATTGACAAAAACAAGCTACATTGTCACCAGAAGAGCAATGCAAAATGTACAATTGATATTTCAAAATCATCTTTCCATCTTGAATTTCAATGATGCATTGGGGCAACGATTTTGTGAGAAACATCTTCACCCTTAAAGAAAGATTTTCTTAACTTCTTACCTGTGTGCTGATTAGATATCACCTGGTTTTCACATTAAACAGATTCCCACTTGAGAAAGCAGCAAGGATGCAGTGAGGTTTATGTTTCCTGGTGTCAACCTGTATTATTTCAGTGGACATTGTAATGAGGATGCATCTTGCTGCCTTTCCAATGAAGCAAGTTTTATTCAGTAATAGGTGAAAAACCATTCCTACAAAGGTGTTAATCAGAGACTTGGCTTTGTGGACACTTTTCAGAGAGCAAATGTGTTAGCATAAAAATAAAGCCATAAAATGGAGAGCTGATTAATCACTCAATTGGATTTCTCTGCCTGCATCATTTTTTTTCTCTGCAACCCCATGCTAAATTGTGCTTCCTGTTTTTTATAAAATGACTTAATCAAATATGACTCTGATTGCATCAGAGAAGGCCAGGTACCCTACACCATAAGAGGTGGTTTGAAATTTTGACTTGTCTACTTAAAGATCAGCAAAATTTGATCACAAGGTCAATTACGTCCCTGGTTGGGATTGAACCACCAACCTTTCGGTTAACAGCCGAATGCGCTAACCGATTGCGCCACAGAGACAGCTTGCAAAAGCATGTACTGACAAAGGCTAAAAAGCATTCATCTAGAAAGTTTCCTAGAAAAAGGTTAAAAAGGCAATAATCTGGAGAGTTTTGCAAGATTTTTCTTCCATTGACCAACGAAGAAACACATTGGTACTTTCACATGATGAGTGAGTACTTCAGGATCTCTGACACTTACATGAGCAGCAGAGTGGTGCAGCGGAAGCGTGCTGGGCCCATAACCCAGAGGTCGGTGGATCGAAACCATCCTCTGCTATGTGCACTTATTTTTTTGTTAATTAAATTCTTCCAAAACTGGAATTGATATTTTGACTCTTTTATTTTTACTTAAAGTACAATAACTTTTAACATTTTAATTTGTTTTAATAGTATATTGACAGCATTGTTTTCTTTCAGAAATCCACTTAATTTTCTTTACCCTATTACTGAAATGGTAATTGACAAAAACAAGCTACATTGTCACCAGAAGAGCAATGCAAAATGTACAATTGATATTTCAAAATCATCTTTCCATCTTGAATTTCAATGATGCATTGGGGCAACGATTTTGTGAGAAACATCTTCACCCTTAAAGAAAGATTTTCTTAACTTCTTACCTGTGTGCTGATTAGATATCACCTGGTTTTCACATTAAACAGATTCCCACTTGAGAAAGCAGCAAGGATGCAGTGAGGTTTATGTTTCCTGGTGTCAACCTGTATTATTTCAGTGGACATTGTAATGAGGATGCATCTTGCTGCCTTTCCAATGAAGCAAGTTTTAATCAGTAATAGGTGAAAAACCATTCCTACAAAGGTGTTAATCAGAGACTTGGCTTTGTGGACACTTTTCAGAGAGCAAATGTGTTAGCATAAAAATAAAGCCATAAAATGGAGAGCTGATTAATCACTCAATTGGATTTCTCTGCCTGCATCATTTTTTTTCTCTGCAACCCCATGCTAAATTGTGCTTCCTGTTTTTTATAAAATGACTTAATCAAATATGACTCTGATTGCATCAGAGAAGGCCAGGTACCCTACACCATAAGAGGTGGTTTGAAATTTTGACTTGTCTACTTAAAGATCAGCAAAATGTGATCACAAGGTCAATTACGTCCCTGGTTGGGATTGAACCACCAACCTTTCGGTTAACAGCCGAATGCGCTAACCGATTGCGCCACAGAGACAGCTTGCAAAAGCATGTACTGACAAAGGCTAAAAAGCATTCATCTAGAAAGTTTCCTAGAAAAAGGTTAAAAAGGCAATAATCTGGAGAGTTTTGCAAGATTTTTCTTCCATTGACCAACGAAGAAACACATTGGTACTTTCACATGATGAGTGAGTACTTCAGGATCTCTGACACTTACATGAGCAGCAGAGTGGCGCAGCGGAAGCGTGCTGGGCCCATAACCCAGAGGTCGGTGGATCGAAACCATCCTCTGCTATGTGCACTTATTTTTTTGTTAATTAAATTCTTCCAAAACTGGAATTGATATTTTGACTCTTTTATTTTTACTTAAAGTACAATAACTTTTAACATTTTAATTTGTTTTAATAGTATATTGACAGCATTGTTTTCTTTCAGAAATCCACTTAATTTTCTTTACCCTATTACTGAAATGGTAATTGACAAAAACAAGCTACATTGTCACCAGATGAGCAATGCAAAATGTACAATTGATATTTCAAAATCATCTTTCCATCTTGAATTTCAATGATGCATTGGGGCAACGATTTTGTGAGAAACATCTTCACCCTTAAAGAAAGATTTTCTTAACTTCTTACCTGTGTGCTGATTAGATATCACCTGGTTTTCACATTAAACAGATTCCCACTTGAGAAAGCAGCAAGGATGCAGTGAGGTTTATGTTTCCTGGTGTCAACCTGTATTATTTCAGTGGACATTGTAATGAGGATGCATCTTGCTGCCTTTCCAATGAAGCAAGTTTTAATCAGTAATAGGTGAAAAACCATTCCTACAAAGGTGTTAATCAGAGACTTGGCTTTGTGGACACTTTTCAGAGAGCAAATGTGTTAGCATAAAAATAAAGCCATAAAATGGAGAGCTGATTAATCACTCAATTGGATTTCTCTGCCTGCATCATTTTTTTTCTCTGCAACCCCATGCTAAATTGTGCTTCCTGTTTTTTATAAAATGACTTAATCAAATATGACTCTGATTGCATCAGAGAAGGCCAGGTACCCTACACCATAAGAGGTGGTTTGAAATTTTGACTTGTCTACTTAAAGATCAGCAAAATTTGATCACAAGGTCAATTACGTCCCTGGTTGGGATTGAACCACCAACCTTTCGGTTAACAGCCGAATGCGCTAACCGATTGCGCCACAGAGACAGCTTGCAAAAGCATGTACTGACAAAGGCTAAAAAGCATTCATCTAGAAAGTTTCCTAGAAAAAGGTTAAAAAGGCAATAATCTGGAGAGTTTTGCAAGATTTTTCTTCCATTGACCAACGAAGAAACACATTGGTACTTTCACATGATGAGTGAGTACTTCAGGATCTCTGACACTTACATGAGCAGCAGAGTGGCGCAGCGGAAGCATGCTGGGCCCATAACCCAGAGGTCGGTGGATCGAAACCATCCTCTGCTATGTGCACTTATTTTTTTGTTAATTAAATTCTTCCAAAACTGGAATTGATATTTTGACTCTTTTATTTTTACTTAAAGTACAATAACTTTTAACATTTTAATTTGTTTTAATAGTATATTGACAGCATTGTTTTCTTTCAGAAATCCACTTAATTTTCTTTACCCTATTACTGAAATGGTAATTGACAAAAACAAGCTACATTGTCACCAGAAGAGCAATGCAAAATGTACAATTGATATTTCAAAATCATCTTTCCATCTTGAATTTCAATATTGCATTGGGGCAACGATTTTGTGAGAAACATCTTCACCCTTAAAGAAAGATTTTCGTAACTTCTTACCTGTGTGCTGATTAGATATCACCTGGTTTTCACATTAAACAGATTCCCACTTGAGAAAGCAGCAAGGATGCAGTGAGGTTTATGTTTCCTGGTGTCAACCTGTATTATTTCAGTGGACATTGTAATGAGGATGCATCTTGCTGCCTTTCCAATGAAGCAAGTTTTAATCAGTAATAGGTGAAAAACCATTCCTACAAAGGTGTTAATCAGAGACTTGGCTTTGTGGACACTTTTCAGAGAGCAAATGTGTTAGCATAAAAATAAAGCCATAAAATGGAGAGCTGTTTAATCACTCAATTGGATTTCTCTGCCTGCATCATTTTTTTTCTCTGCAACCCCATGCTAAATTGTGCTTCCTGTTTTTTATAAAATGACTTAATCAAATATGACTCTGATTGCATCAGAGAAGGCCAGGTACCCTACACCATAAGAGGTGGTTTGAAATTTTGACTTGTCTACTTAAAGATCAGCAAAATTTGATCACAAGGTCAATTACGTCCCTGGTTGGGATTGAACCACCAACCTTTCGGTTAACAGCCGAATGCGCTAACCGATTGCGCCACAGAGACAGCTTGCAAAAGCATGTACTGACAAAGGCTAAAAAGCATTCATCTAGAAAGTTTCCTAGAAAAAGGTTAAAAAGGCAATAATCTGGAGAGTTTTGCAAGATTTTTCTTCCATTGACCAACGAAGAAACACATTGGTACTTTCACATGATGAGTGAGTACTTCAGGATCTCTGACACTTACATGAGCAGCAGAGTGGCGCAGCGGAAGCGTGCTGGGCCCATAACCCAGAGGTCGGTGGATCGAAACCATCCTCTGCTATGTGCACTTATTTTTTTGTTAATTAAATTCTTCCAAAACTGGAATTGATATTTTGACTCTTTTATTTTTACTTAAAGTACAATAACTTTTAACTTTTTAATTTGTTTTAATAGTATATTGACAGCATTGTTTTCTTTCAGAAATCCACTTAATTTTCTTTACCCTATTACTGAAATGGTAATTGACAAAAACAAGCTACATTGTCACCAGAAGAGCAATGCAAAATGTACAATTGATATTTCAAAATCATCTTTCCATCTTGAATTTCAATGATGCATTGGGGCAACGATTTTGTGAGAAACATCTTCACCCTTAAAGAAAGATTTTCTTAACTTCTTACCTGTGTGCTGATTAGATATCACCTGGTTTTCACATTAAACAGATTCCCACTTGAGAAAGCAGCAAGGATGCAGTGAGGTTTATGTTTCCTGGTGTCAACCTGTATTATTTCAGTGGACATTGTAATGAGGATGCATCTTGCTGCCTTTCCAATGAAGCAAGTTTTAATCAGTAATAGGTGAAAAACCATTCCTACAAAGGTGTTAATCAGAGACTTGGCTTTGTGGACACTTTTCAGAGAGCAAATGTGTTAGCATAAAAATAAAGCCATAAAATGGAGAGCTGATTAATCACTCAATTGGATTTCTCTGCCTGCATCATTTTTTTTCTCTGCAACCCCATGCTAAATTGTGCTTCCTGTTTTTTATAAAATGACTTAATCAAATATGACTCTGATTGCATCAGAGAAGGCCAGGTACCCTACACCATAAGAGGTGGTTTGAAATTTTGACTTGTCTACTTAAAGATCAGCAAAATTTGATCACAAGGTCAATTACGTCCCTGGTTGGGATTGAACCACCAACCTTTCGGTTAACAGCCGAATGCGCTAACCGATTGCGCCACAGAGACAGCTTGCAAAAGCATGTACTGACAAAGGCTAAAAAGCATTCATCTAGAAAGTTTCCTAGAAAAAAGTTAAAAAGGCAATAATCTGGAGAGTTTTGCAAGATTTTTCTTCCATTGACCAACGAAGAAACACATTGGTACTTTCACATGATGAGTGAGTACTTCAGGATCTCTGACACTTACATGAGCAGCAGAGTGGCGCAGCGGAAGCGTGCTGGGCCCATAACCCAGAGGTTGGTGGATCGAAACCATCCTCTGCTATGTGCACTTATTTTTTTGTTAATTAAATTCTTCCAAAACTGGAATTGATATTTTGACTCTTTTATTTTTACTTAAAGTACAATAACTTTTAACATTTTAATTTGTTTTAATAGTATATTGACAGCATTGTTTTCTTTCAGAAATCCACTTAATTTTCTTTACCCTATTACTGAAATGGTAATTGACAAAAACAAGCTACATTGTCACCAGATGAGCAATGCAAAATGTACAATTGATATTTCAAAATCATCTTTCCATCTTGAATTTCAATGATGCATTGGGGCAACGATTTTGTGAGAAACATCTTCACCCTTAAAGAAAGATTTTCTTAACTTCTTACCTGTGTGCTGATTAGATATCACCTGGTTTTCACATTAAACAGATTCCCACTTGAGAAAGCAGCAAGGATGCAGTGAGGTTTATGTTTCCTGGTGTCAACCTGTATTATTTCAGTGGACATTGTAATGAGGATGCATCTTGCTGCCTTTCCAATGAAGCAAGTTTTATTCAGTAATAGGTGAAAAACCATTCCTACAAAGGTGTTAATCAGAGACTTGGCTTTGTGGACACTTTTCAGAGAGCAAATGTGTTAGCATAAAAATAAAGCCATAAAATGGAGAGCTGATTAATCACTCAATTGGATTTCTCTTCCTGCATCATTTTTTTTCTCTGCAACCCCATGCTAAATTGTGCTTCCTGTTTTTTATAAAATGACTTAATCAAATATGACTCTGATTGCATCAGAGAAGGCCAGGTACCCTACACCATAAGAGGTGGTTTGAAATTTTGACTTGTCTACTTAAAGATCAGCAAAATTTGATCACAAGGTCAATTACGTCCCTGGTTGGGATTGAACCACCAACCTTTCGGTTAACAGCCGAATGCGCTAACCGATTGCGCCACAGAGACAGCTTGCAAAAGCATGTACTGACAAAGGCTAAAAAGCATTCATCTAGAAAGTTTCCTAGAAAAAGGTTAAAAAGGCAATAATCTGGAGAGTTTTGCAAGATTTTTCTTCCATTGACCAACGAAGAAACACATTGGTACTTTCACATGATGAGTGAGTACTTCAGGATCTCTGACACTTACATGAGCAGCAGAGTGGCGCAGCGGAAGCGTGCTGGGCCCATAACCCAGAGGTCGGTGGATCGAAACCATCCTCTGCTATGTGCACTTATTTTTTTGTTAATTAAATTCTTCCAAAACTGGAATTGATATTTTGACTCTTTTATTTTTACTTAAAGTACAATAACTTTTAACATTTTAATTTGTTTTAATAGTATATTGACAGCATTGTTTTCTTTCAGAAATCCACTTAATTTTCTTTACCCTATTACTGAAATGGTAATTGACAAAAACAAGCTACATTGTCACCAGAAGAGCAATGCAAAATGTACAATTGATATTTCAAAATCATCTTTCCATCTTGAATTTCAATGATGCATTGGGGCAACGATTTTGTGAGAAACATCTTCACCCTTAAAGAAAGATTTTCGTAACTTCTTACCTGTGTGCTGATTAGATATCACCTGGTTTTCACATTAAACAGATTCCCACTTGAGAAAGCAGCAAGGATGCAGTGAGGTTTATGTTTCCTGGTGTCAACCTGTATTATTTCAGTGGACATTGTAATGAGGATGCATCTTGCTGCCTTTCCAATGAAGCAAGTTTTAATCAGTAATAGGTGAAAAACCATTCCTACAAAGGTGTTAATCAGAGACTTGGCTTTGTGGACACTTTTCAGAGAGCAAATGTGTTAGCATAAAAATAAAGCCATAAAATGGAGAGCTGTTTAATCACTCAATTGGATTTCTCTGCCTGCATCATTTTTTTTCTCTGCAACCCCATGCTAAATTGTGCTTCCTGTTTTTTATAAAATGACTTAATCAAATATGACTCTGATTGCATCAGAGAAGGCCAGGTACCCTACACCATAAGAGGTGGTTTGAAATTTTGACTTGTCTACTTAAAGATCAGCAAAATTTGATCACAAGGTCAATTACGTCCCTGGTTGAGATTGAACCACCAACCTTTCGGTTAACAGCCGAATGCGCTAACCGATTGTGCCACAGAGACAGCTTGCAAAAGCATGTACTGACAAAGGCTAAAAAGCATTCATCTAGAAAGTTTCCTAGAAAAAGGTTAAAAAGGCAATAATCTGGAGAGTTTTGCAAGATTTTTCTTCCATTGACCAACGAAGAAACACATTGGTACTTTCACATGATGAGTGAGTACTTCAGGATCTCTGACACTTACATGAACAGCAGAGTGGCGCAGCGGAAGCGTGCTGGGCCCATAACCCAGAGGTCGGTGGATCGAAACCATCCTCTGCTATGTGCACTTATTTTTTTGTTAATTAAATTCTTCCAAAACTGGAATTGATATTTTGACTCTTTTATTTTTACTTAAAGTACAATAACTTTTAACATTTTAATTTGTTTTAATAGTATATTGACAGCATTGTTTTCTTTCAGAAATCCACTTAATTTTCTTTACCCTATTACTGAAATGGTAATTGACAAAAACAAGCTACATTGTCACCAGAAGAGCAATGCAAAATGTACAATTGATATTTCAAAATCATCTTTCCATCTTGAATTTCAATGATGCATTGGGGCAACGATTTTGTGAGAAACATCTTCACCCTTAAAGAAAGATTTTCTTAACTTCTTACCTGTGTGCTGATTAGATATCACCTGGTTTTCACATTAAACAGATTCCCACTTGAGAAAGCAGCAAGGATGCAGTGAGGTTTATGTTTCCTGGTGTCAACCTGTATTATTTCAGTGGACATTGTAATGAGGATGCATCTTGCTGCCTTTCCAATGAAGCAAGTTTTAATCAGTAATAGGTGAAAAACCATTCCTACAAAGGTGTTAATCAGAGACTTGGCTTTGTGGACACTTTTCAGAGAGCAAATGTGTTAGCATAAAAATAAAGCCATAAAATGGAGAGCTGATTAATCACTCAATTGGATTTCTCTGCCTGCATCATTTTTTTTCTCTGCAACCCCATGCTAAATTGTGCTTCCTGTTTTTTATAAAATGACTTAATCAAATATGACTCTGATTGCATCAGAGAAGGCCAGGTACCCTACACCATAAGAGGTGGTTTGAAATTTTGACTTGTCTACTTAAAGATCAGCAAAATTTGATCACAAGGTCAATTACGTCCCTGGTTGGGATTGAACCACCAACCTTTCGGTTAACAGCCGAATGCGCTAACCGATTGCGCCACAGAGACAGTTTGCAAAGGCATGTACTGACAAAGGCTAAAAAGCATTCATCTAGAAAGTTTCCTAGAAAAAGGTTAAAAAGGCAATAATCTGGAGAGTTTTGCAAGATTTTTCTTCCATTGACCAACGAAGAAACACATTGGTACTTTCACATGATGAGTGAGTACTTCAGGATCTCTGACACTTACATGAGCAGCAGAGTGGCGCAGCGGAAGCGTGCTGGGCCCATAACCCAGAGGTCGGTGGATCGAAACCATCCTCTGCTATGTGCACTTATTTTTTTGTTAATTAAATTCTTCCAAAACTGGAATTGATATTTTGACTCTTTTATTTTTACTTAAAGTACAATAACTTTTAACATTTTAATTTGTTTTAATAGTATATTGACAGCATTGTTTTCTTTCAGAAATCCACTTAATTTTCTTTACCCTATTACTGAAATGGTAATTGACAAAAACAAGCTACATTGTCACCAGAAGAGCAATGCAAAATGTACAATTGATATTTCAAAATCATCTTTCCATCTTGAATTTCAATGATGCATTGGGGCAACGATTTTGTGAGAAACATCTTCACCCTTAAAGAAAGATTTTCGTAACTTCTTACCTGTGTGCTGATTAGATATCACCTGGTTTTCACATTAAACAGATTCCCACTTGAGAAAGCAGCAAGGATGCAGTGAGGTTTATGTTTCCTGGTGTCAACCTGTATTATTTCAGTGGACATTGTAATGAGGATGCATCTTGCTGCCTTTCCAATGAAGCAAGTTTTAATCAGTAATAGGTGAAAAACCATTCCTACAAAGGTGTTAATCAGAGACTTGGCTTTGTGGACACTTTTCAGAGAGCAAATGTGTTAGCATAAAAATAAAGCCATAAAATGGAGAGCTGTTTAATCACTCAATTGGATTTCTCTGCCTGCATCATTTTTTTTCTCTGCAACCCCATACTAAATTGTGCTTCCTGTTTTTTATAAAATGACTTAATCAAATATGACTCTGATTGCATCAGAGAAGGCCAGGTACCCTACACCATAAGAGGTGGTTTGAAATTTTGACTTGTCTACTTAAAGATCAGCAAAATTTGATCACAAGGTCAATTACGTCCCTGGTTGGGATTGAACCACCAACCTTTCGGTTAACAGCCGAATGCGCTAACCGATTGCGCCACAGAGACAGCTTGCAAAAGCATGTACTGACAAAGGCTAAAAAGCATTCATCTAGAAAGTTTCCTAGAAAAAGGTTAAAAAGGCAATAATCTGGAGAGTTTTGCAAGATTTTTCTTCCATTGACCAACGAAGAAACACATTGGTACTTTCACATGATGAGTGAGTACTTCAGGATCTCTGACACTTACATGAGCAGCAGAGTGGCGCAGCGGAAGCGTGCTGGGCCCATAACCCAGAGGTCGGTGGATCGAAACCATCCTCTGCTATGTGCACTTATTTTTTTGTTAATTAAATTCTTCCAAAACTGGAATTGATATTTTGACTCTTTTATTTTTACTTAAAGTACAATAACTTTTAACATTTTAATTTGTTTTAATAGTATATTGACAGCATTGTTTTCTTTCAGAAATCCACTTAATTTTCTTTACCCTATTACTGAAATGGTAATTGACAAAAACAAGCTACATTGTCACCAGATGAGCAATGCAAAATGTACAATTGATATTTCAAAATCATCTTTCCATCTTGAATTTCAATGATGCATTGGGGCAACGATTTTGTGAGAAACATCTTCACCCTTAAAGAAAGATTTTCTTAACTTCTTACCTGTGTGCTGATTAGATATCACCTGGTTTTCACATTAAACAGATTCCCACTTGAGAAAGCAGCAAGGATGCAGTGAGGTTTATGTTTCCTGGTGTCAACCTGTATTATTTCAGTGGACATTGTAATGAGGATGCATCTTGCTGCCTTTCCAATGAAGCAAGTTTTAATCAGTAATAGGTGAAAAACCATTCCTACAAAGGTGTTAATCAGAGACTTGGCTTTGTGGACACTTTTCAGAGAGCAAATGTGTTAGCATAAAAATAAAGCCATAAAATGGAGAGCTGATTAATCACTCAATTGGATTTCTCTGCCTGCATAATTTTTTTTCTCTGCAACCCCATGCTAAATTGTGCTTCCTGTTTTTTATAAAATGACTTAATCAAATATGACTCTGATTGCATCAGAGAAGGCCAGGTACCCTACACCATAAGAGGTGGTTTGAAATTTTGACTTGTCTACTTAAAGATCAGCAAAATTTGATCACAAGGTCAATTACGTCCCTGGGTGGGATTGAACCACCAACCTTTCGGTTAACAGCCGAATGCGCTAACCGATTGCGCCACAGAGACAGCTTGCAAAAGCATGTACTGACAAAGGCTAAAAAGCATTCATCTAGAAAGTTTCCTCGAAAAAGGTTAAAAAGGCAATAATCTGGAGAGTTTTGCAAGATTTTTCTTCCATTGACCAACGAAGAAACACATTGGTACTTTCACATGATGAGTGAGTACTTCAGGATCTCTGACACTTACATGAGCAGCAGAGTGGCGCAGCGGAAGCGTGCTGGGCCCATAACCCAGAGGTCGGTGGATCGAAACCATCCTCTGCTATGTGCACTTATTTTTTTGTTAATTAAATTCTTCCAAAACTGGAATTGATATTTTGACTCTTTTATTTTTACTTAAAGTACAATAACTTTTAACATTTTAATTTGTTTTAATAGTATATTGACAGCATTGTTTTCTTTCAGAAATCCACTTAATTTTCTTTACCCTATTACTGAAATGGTAATTGACAAAAACAAGCTACATTGTCACCAGATGAGCAATGCAAAATGTACAATTGATATTTCAAAATCATCTTTCCATCTTGAATTTCAATGATGCATTGGGGCAACGATTTTGTGAGAAACATCTTCACCCTTAAAGAAAGATTTTCTTAACTTCTTACCTGTGTGCTGATTAGATATCACCTGGTTTTCACATTAAACAGATTCCCACTTGAGAAAGCAGCAAGGATGCAGTGAGGTTTATGTTTCCTGGTGTCAACCTGTATTATTTCAGTGGACATTGTAATGAGGATGCATCTTGCTGCCTTTCCAATGAAGCAAGTTTTAATCAGTAATAGGTGAAAAACCATTCCTACAAAGGTGTTAATCAGAGACTTGGCTTTGTGGACACTTTTCAGAGAGCAAATGTGTTAGCATAAAAATAAAGCCATAAAATGGAGAGCTGATTAATCACTCAATTGGATTTCTCTGCCTGCATAATTTTTTTTCTCTGCAACCCCATGCTAAATTGTGCTTCCTGTTTTTTATAAAATGACTTAATCAAATCTGATTGCATCAGAGAAGGCCAGGTACCCTACACTATAAGAGGTGGTTTGAAATTTTGACTTGTCTACTTAAAGATCACCAAAATTTGATCACAAGGTCAATTACGTCCCTGGGTGGGATTGAACCACCAACCTTTCGGTTAACAGACGAATGCGCTAACCGATTGCGCCACAGAGACAGCTTGCAAAAGCATGTACTGACAAAGGCTAAAAAGCATTCATCTAGAAAGTTTCCTAGAAAAAGGTTAAAAAGGCAATAATCTGGAGAGTTTTGCAAGATTTTTCTTCCATTGACCAAAGACGAAACACATTGGTACTTTCACATAATGAGTGAGTACTTCAGGATCTCTGACACTTACATGAGCAGCAGAGTGGGGCAGCAGAAGCGTGCTGGGCCCATAACCCAGAGGTCGGTGGATTGAAACCATCCTCTACTATGTGCACTTATTTTTTTGTTAATTAAATTCTTCCAAAACTGGAATTGATATTTTGACTCTTTTATTTTTACTTAAAGTACAATAACTTTTAACATTTTAATTTGTTTTAATAGTATATTGACAGCATTGTTTTCTTTCAGAAATCCACTTAATTTTCTTTACCCTATTACTGAAATGGTAATTGACAAAAACAAGCTACATTGTCACCAGAAGAGCAATGCAAAATGTACAATTGATATTTCAAAATCATCTTTCCATCTTGAATTTCAATGATGCATTGGGGCAACGATTTTGTGAGAAACATCTTCACCCTTAAAGAAAGATTTTCTTAACTTCTTACCTGTGTGCTGATTAGATATCACCTGGTTTTCACATTAAACAGATTCCCACTTGAGAAAGCAGCAAGGATGCAGTGAGGTTTATGTTTCCTGGTGTCAACCTGTATTATTTCAGTGGACATTGTAATGAGGATGCATCTTGCTGCCTTTCCAATGAAGCAAGTTTTAATCAGTAATAGGTGAAAAACCATTCCTACAAAGGTGTTAATCAGAGACTTGGCTTTGTGGATACTTTTCAGAGAGCAAATGTGTTAGCATAAAAATAAAGCCATAAAATGGAGAGCTGATTAATCACTCAATTGGATTTCTCTGCCTGCATAATTTTTTTTCTCTGCAACCCCATGCTAAATTGTGCTTCCTGTTTTTTATAAAATGACTTAATCAAATCTGATTGCATCAGAGAAGGCCAGGTACCCTACACTATAAGAGGTGGTTTGAAATTTTGACTTGTCTACTTAAAGATCACCAAAATTTGATCACAAGGTCAATTACGTCCCTGGGTGGGATTGAACCACCAACCTTTCGGTTAACAGACGAATGCGCTAACCGATTGCGCCACAGAGACAGCTTGCAAAAGCATGTACTGACAAAGGCTAAAAAGCATTCATCTAGAAAGTTTCCTAGAAAAAGGTTAAAAAGGCAATAATCTGGAGAGTTTTGCAAGATTTTTCTTCCATTGACCAAAGACGAAACACATTGGTACTTTCACATAATGAGTGAGTACTTCAGGATCTCTGACACTTACATGAGCAGCAGAGTAGGGCAGCAGAAGCGTGCTGGGCCATAACCCAGAGGTCGGTGGATTGAAACCATCCTCTGCTATGTGCACTTATTTTTTTGTTAATTAAATTCTTCCAAAACTGGAATTGATATTTTGACTCTTTTATTTTTACTTAAAGTACAATAACTTTTAACATTTTAATTTGTTTTAATAGTATATTGACAGCATTGTTTTCTTTCAGAAATCCACTTAATTTTCTTTACCCTATTACTGAAATGGTAATTGACAAAAACAAGCTACATTGTCACCAGAAGAGCAATGCAAAATGTACAATTGATATTTCAAAATCATCTTTCCATCTTGAATTTCAATGATGCATTGGGGCAACGATTTTGTGAGAAACATCTTCACCCTTAAAGAAAGATTTTCTTAACTTCTTACCTGTGTGCTGATTAGATATCACCTGGTTTTCACATTAAACAGATTCCCACTTGAGAAAGCAGCAAGGATGCAGTGAGGTTTATGTTTCCTGGTGTCAACCTGTATTATTTCAGTGGACATTGTAATGAGGATGCATCTTGCTGCCTTTCCAATGAAGCAAGTTTTAATCAGTAATAGGTGAAAAACCATTCCTACAAAGGTGTTAATCAGAGACTTGGCTTTGTGGACACTTTTCAGAGAGCAAATGTGTTAGCATAAAAATAAAGCCATAAAATGGAGAGCTGATTAATCACTCAATTGGATTTCTCTGCCTGCATCATTTTTTTTCTCTGCAACCCCATGCTAAATTGTGCTTCCTGTTTTTTATAAAATGACTTAATCAAATATGACTGCATCAGAGAAGGCCAGGTACCCTACACTATAAGAGGTGGTTTGAAATTTTGACTTGTCTACTTAAAGATCACCAAAATTTGATCACAAGGTCAATTACGTCCCTGGGTGCGATTGAACCACCAACCTTTCGGTTAACAGCCGAATGCGCTAACCGATTGCGCCACAGAGACAGCTTGCAAAAGCATGTACTGACAAAGGCTAAAAAGCATTCATCTAGAAAGTTTCCTAGAAAAAGGTTAAAAAGGCAATAATCTGGAGAGTTTTGCAAGATTTTTCTTCCATTGACCAAAGAAGAAACACATTGGTACTTTCACATAATGAGTGAGTACTTCAGGATCTCTGACACTTACATGAGCAGCAGAGTGGGGCAGCAGAAGCGTGCTGGGCCCATAACCCAGAGGTCGGTGGATTGAAACCATCCTCTGCTATGTGCACTTATTTTTTTGTTAATTAAATTCTTCCAAAACTGGAATTGATATTTTGACTCTTTTATTTTTACTTAAAGTACAATAACTTTTAACATTTTAATTTGTTTTAATAGTATATTGACAGCATTGTTTTCTTTCAGAAATCCACTTAATTTTCTTTACCCTATTACTGAAATGGTAATTGACAAAAACAAGCTACATTGTCACCAGAAGAGCAATGCAAAATGTACAATTGATATTTCAAAATCATCTTTCCATCTTGAATTTCAATGATGCATTGGGGCAACGATTTTGTGAGAAACATCTTCACCCTTAAAGAAAGATTTTCTTAACTTCTTACCTGTGTGCTGATTAGATATCACCTGGTTTTCACATTAAACAGATTCCCACTTGAGAAAGCAGAAAGGATGCAGTGAGGTTTATGTTTCCTGGTGTCAACCTGTATTATTTCAGTGGACATTGTAATGAGGATGCATCTTGCTGCCTTTCCAATGAAGCAAGTTTTAATCAGTAATAGGTGAAAAACCATTCCTACAAAGGTGTTAATCAGAGACTTGGCTTTGTGGACACTTTTCAGAGAGCAAATGTGTTAGCATAAAAATAAAGCCATAAAATGGAGAGCTGATTAATCACTCAATTGGATTTCTCTGCCTGCATAATTTTTTTTCTCATGCTAAATTGTGCTTCCTGTTTTTTATAAAATGACTTAATCAAATATGACTCTGATTGCATCAGAGAAGGCCAGGTACCCTACACCATAAGAGGTGGTTTGAAATTTTGACTTGTCTACTTAAAGATCAGCAAAATTTGATCACAAGGTCAATTACGTCCCTGGGTGGGATTGAACCACCAACCTTTCGGTTAACAGCCGAATGCGCTAACCGATTGCGCCACAGAGACAGCTTGCAAAAGCATGTACTGACAAAGGCTAAAAAGCATTCATCTAGATAGTTTCCTAGAAAAAAGTTAAAAAGGCAATAATCTGGAGAGTTTTGCAAGATTTTTCTTCCATTGACCAACGAAGAAACACATTGGTACTTTCACATGATGAGTGAGTACTTCAGGATCTCTGACACTTACATGAGCAGCAGAGTGGCGCAGCGGAAGCGTGCTGGGCCCATAACCCAGAGGTCGGTGGATCGAAACCATCCTCTGCTATGTGCACTTATTTTTTTGTTAATTAAATTCTTCCAAAACTGGAATTGATATTTTGACTCTTTTATTTTTACTTAAAGTACAATAACTTTTAACATTTTAATTTGTTTTAATAGTATATTGACAGCATTGTTTTCTTTCAGAAATCCACTTAATTTTCTTTACCCTATTACTGAAATGGTAATTGACAAAAACAAGCTACATTGTCACCAGAAGAGCAATGCAAAATGTACAATTGATATTTCAAAATCATATTTCCATCTTGAATTTCAATGATGCATTGGGGCAACGATTTTGTGAGAAACATCTTCACCCTTAAAGAAAGATTTTCTTAACTTCTTACCTGTGTGCTGATTAGATATCACCTGGTTTTCACATTAAACAGATTCCCACTTGAGAAAGCAGCAAGGATGCAGTGAGGTTTATGTTTCCTGGTGTCAACCTGTATTATTTCAGTGGACATTGTAATGAGGATGCATCTTGCTGCCTTTCCAATGAAGCAAGTTTTAATCAGTAATAGGTGAAAAACCATTCCTACAAAGGTGTTAATCAGAGACTTGGCTTTGTGGATACTTTTCAGAGAGCAAATGTGTTAGCATAAAAATAAAGCTATAGTATGGAGAGCTGATTAATCACTCAATTGGATTTCTCTGCCTGCATAATTTTTTTTCTCTGCAACCCCATGCTAAATTGTGCTTCCTGTTTTTTATAAAATGACTTAATCAAATCTGATTGCATCAGAGAAGGCCAGGTACCCTACACTATAATAGGTGGTTTGAAATTTTGACTTGTCTACTTAAAGATCACCAAAATTTGATCACAAGGTCAATTACGTCCCTGGGTGGGATTGAACCACCAGACCTTTGGGTTAACAGCCGAATGCGCTAACCGATTGCGCCACAGAGACAGCTTGCAAAAGCATGTACTGACAAAGGCTAAAAAGCATTCATCTAGAAAGTTTCCTAGAAAAAGGTTAAAAAGGCAATAATCTGGAGAGTTTTGCAAGATTTTTCTTCCATTGACCAACGAAGAAACACATTGGTACTTTCACATGATGAGTGAGTACTTCAGGATCTCTGACACTTACATGAGCAGCAGAGTGGCGCAGCGGAAGCGTGCTGGGCCCATAACCCAGAGGTCGGTGGATCGAAACCATCCTCTGCTATGTGCACTTATTTTTTTGTTAATTAAATTCTTCCAAAACTGGAATTGATATTTTGACTCTTTTATTTTTACTTAAAGTACAATAACTTTTAACATTTTAATTTGTTTTAATAGTATATTGACAGCATTGTTTTCTTTCAGAAATCCACTTAATTTTCTTTACCCTATTACTGAAATGGTAATTGACAAAAACAAGCTACATTGTCACCAGAAGAGCAATGCAAAATGTACAATTGATATTTCAAAATCATCTTTCCATCTTGAATTTCAATGATGCATTGGGGCAACGATTTTGTGAGAAACATCTTCACCCTTAAAGAAAGATTTTCTTAACTTCTTACCTGTGTGCTGATTAGATATCACCTGGTTTTCACATTAAACAGATTCCCACTTGAGAAAGCAGCAAGGATGCAGTGAGGTTTATGTTTCCTGGTGTCAACCTGTATTATTTCAGTGGACATTGTAATGAGGATGCAACTTGCTGCCTTTCCAATGAAGCAAGTTTTAATCAGTAATAGGTGAAAAACCATTCCTACAAAGGTGTTAATCAGAGACTTGGCTTTGTGGACACTTTTCAGAGAGCAAATGTGTTAGCATAAAAATAAAGCCATAAAATGGAGAGCTGATTAATCACTCAATTGGATTTCTCTGCCTGCATAATTTTTTTTCTCTGCAACCCCATGCTAAATTGTGCTTCCTGTTTTTTATAAAATGACTTAATCAAATATGACTCTGATTGCATCAGAGAAGGCCAGGTACCCTACACCATAAGAGGTGGTTTGAAATTTTGACTTGTCTACTTAAAGATCAGCAAAATTTGATCACAAGGTCAATTACGTCCCTGGGTGGGATTGAACCACCAACCTTTCGGTTAACAGCCGAATGCGCTAACCGATTGCGCCACAGAGACAGCTTGCAAAAGCATGTACTGACAAAGGCTAAAAAGCATTCATCTAGATAGTTTCCTAGAAAAAAGTTAAAAAGGCAATAATCTGGAGAGTTTTGCAAGATTTTTCTTCCATTGACCAACGAAGAAACACATTGGTACTTTCACATGATGAGTGAGTACTTCAGGATCTCTGACACTTACATGAGCAGCAGAGTGGCGCAGCGGAAGCGTGCTGGGCCCATAACCCAGAGGTCGGTGGATCGAAACCATCCTCTGCTATGTGCACTTATTTTTTTGTTAATTAAATTCTTCCAAAACTGGAATTGATATTTTGACTCTTTTATTTTTACTTAAAGTACAATAACTTTTAACATTTTAATTTGTTTTAATAGTATATTGACAGCATTGTTTTCTTTCAGAAATCCACTTAATTTTCTTTACCCTATTACTGAAATGGTAATTGACAAAAACAAGCTACATTGTCACCAGAAGAGCAATGCAAAATGTACAATTGATATTTCAAAATCATATTTCCATCTTGAATTTCAATGATGCATTGGGGCAACGATTTTGTGAGAAACATCTTCACCCTTAAAGAAAGATTTTCTTAACTTCTTACCTGTGTGCTGATTAGATATCACCTGGTTTTCACATTAAACAGATTCCCACTTGAGAAAGCAGCAAGGATGCAGTGAGGTTTATGTTTCCTGGTGTCAACCTGTATTATTTCAGTGGACATTGTAATGAGGATGCATCTTGCTGCCTTTCCAATGAAGCAAGTTTTAATCAGTAATAGGTGAAAAACCATTCCTACAAAGGTGTTAATCAGAGACTTGGCTTTGTGGATACTTTTCAGAGAGCAAATGTGTTAGCATAAAAATAAAGCTATAGTATGGAGAGCTGATTAATCACTCAATTGGATTTCTCTGCCTGCATAATTTTTTTTCTCTGCAACCCCATGCTAAATTGTGCTTCCTGTTTTTTATAAAATGACTTAATCAAATCTGATTGCATCAGAGAAGGCCAGGTACCCTACACTATAAGAGGTGGTTTGAAATTTTGACTTGTCTACTTAAAGATCACCAAAATTTGATCACAAGGTCAATTACGTCCCTGGGTGGGATTGAACCACCAGACCTTTGGGTTAACAGCCGAATGCGCTAACCGATTGCGCCACAGAGACAGCTTGCAAAAGCATGTACTGACAAAGGCTAAAAAGCATTCATCTAGAAAGTTTCCTAGAAAAAGGTTAAAAAGGCAATAATCTGGAGAGTTTTGCAAGATTTTTCTTCCATTGACCAACGAAGAAACACATTGGTACTTTCACATGATGAGTGAGTACTTCAGGATCTCTGACACTTACATGAGCAGCAGAGTGGCGCAGCGGAAGCGTGCTGGGCCCATAACCCAGAGGTCGGTGGATCGAAACCATCCTCTGCTATGTGCACTTATTTTTTTGTTAATTAAATTCTTCCAAAACTGGAATTGATATTTTGACTCTTTTATTTTTACTTAAAGTACAATAACTTTTAACATTTTAATTTGTTTTAATAGTATATTGACAGCATTGTTTTCTTTCAGAAATCCACTTAATTTTCTTTACCCTATTACTGAAATGGTAATTGACAAAAACAAGCTACATTGTCACCAGAAGAGCAATGCAAAATGTACAATTGATATTTCAAAATCATATTTCCATCTTGAATTTCAATGATGCATTGGGGCAACGATTTTGTGAGAAACATCTTCACCCTTAAAGAAAGATTTTCTTAACTTCTTACCTGTGTGCTGATTAGATATCACCTGGTTTTCACATTAAACAGATTCCCACTTGAGAAAGCAGCAAGGATGCAGTGAGGTTTATGTTTCCTGGTGTCAACCTGTATTATTTCAGTGGACATTGTAATGAGGATGCATCTTGCTGCCTTTCCAATGAAGCAAGTTTTAATCAGTAATAGGTGAAAAACCATTCCTACAAAGGTGTTAATCAGAGACTTGGCTTTGTGGATACTTTTCAGAGAGCAAATGTGTTAGCATAAAAATAAAGCTATAGTATGGAGAGCTGATTAATCACTCAATTGGATTTCTCTGCCTGCATAATTTTTTTTCTCTGCAACCCCATGCTAAATTGTGCTTCCTGTTTTTTATAAAATGACTTAATCAAATCTGATTGCATCAGAGAAGGCCAGGTACCCTACACTATAAGAGGTGGTTTGAAATTTTGACTTGTCTACTTAAAGATCACCAAAATTTGATCACAAGGTCAATTACGTCCCTGGGTGGGATTGAACCACCAGACCTTTGGGTTAACAGCCGAATGCGCTAACCAATTGCGCCACAGAGACAGCTTGCAAAAGCATGTACTGACAAAGGCTAAAAAGCATTCATCTAGAAAGTTTCCTAGAAAAAGGTTAAAAAGGCAATAATCTGGAGAGTTTTGCAAGATTTTTCTTCCATTGACCAACGAAGAAACACATTGGTACTTTCACATGATGAGTGAGTACTTCAGGATCTCTGACACTTACATGAGCAGCAGAGTGGCGCAGCGGAAGCGTGCTGGGCCCATAACCCAGAGGTCGGTGGATCGAAACCATCCTCTGCTATGTGCACTTATTTTTTTGTTAATTAAATTCTTCCAAAACTGGAATTGATATTTTGACTCTTTTATTTTTACTTAAAGTACAATAACTTTTAACATTTTAATTTGTTTTAATAGTATATTGACAGCATTGTTTTCTTTCAGAAATCCACTTAATTTTCTTTACCCTATTACTGAAATGGTAATTGACAAAAACAAGCTACATTGTCACCAGAAGAGCAATGCAAAATGTACAATTGATATTTCAAAATCATCTTTCCATCTTGAATTTCAATGATGCATTGGGGCAACGATTTTGTGAGAAACATCTTCACCCTTAAAGAAAGATTTTCTTAACTTCTTACCTGTGTGCTGATTAGATATCACCTGGTTTTCACATTAAACAGATTCCCACTTGAGAAAGCAGCAAGGATGCAGTGAGGTTTATGTTTCCTGGTGTCAACCTGTATTATTTCAGTGGACATTGTAATGAGGATGCATCTTGCTGCCTTTCCAATGAAGCAAGTTTTAATCAGTAATAGGTGAAAAACCATTCCTACAAAGGTGTTAATCAGAGACTTGGCTTTGTGGATATTTTTCAGAGAGCAAATGTGTTAGCATAAAAATAAAGCCATAAAATGGAGAGCTGATTAATCACTCAATTGGATTTCTCTGCCTGCATAATTTTTTTTCTCTGCAACCCCATGCTAAATTGTGCTTCCTGTTTTTTATAAAATGACTTAATCAAATCTGATTGCATCAGAGAAGGCCAGGTACCCTACACTATAAGAGGTGGTTTGAAATTTTGACTTGTCTACTTAAAGATCACCAAAATTTGATCACAAGGTCAATTACGTCCCTGGGTGGGATTGAACCACCAACCTTTCGGTTAACAGACGAATGCGCTAACCGATTGCGCCACAGAGACAGCTTGCAAAAGCATGTACTGACAAAGGCTAAAAAGCATTCATCTAGAAAGTTTCCTAGAAAAAGGTTAAAAAGGCAATAATCTGGAGAGTTTTGCAAGATTTTTCTTCCATTGACCAAAGACGAAACACATTGGTACTTTCACATAATGAGTGAGTACTTCAGGATCTCTGACACTTACATGAGCAGCAGAGTAGGGCAGCAGAAGCGTGCTGGGCCCATAACCCAGAGGTCGGTGGATTGAAACCATCCTCTGCTATGTGCACTTATTTTTTTGTTAATTAAATTCTTCCAAAACTGGAATTGATATTTTGACTCTTTTATTTTTACTTAAAGTACAATAACTTTTAACATTTTAATTTGTTTTAATAGTATATTGACAGCATTGTTTTCTTTCAGAAATCCACTTAATTTTCTTTACCCTATTACTGAAATGGTAATTGACAAAAACAAGCTACATTGTCACCAGAAGAGCAATGCAAAATGTACAATTGATATTTCAAAATCATCTTTCCATCTTGAATTTCAATGATGCATTGGGGCAACGATTTTGTGAGAAACATCTTCACCCTTAAAGAAAGATTTTCTTAACTTCTTACCTGTGTGCTGATTAGATATCACCTGGTTTTCACATTAAACAGATTCCCACTTGAGAAAGCAGCAAGGATGCAGTGAGGTTTATGTTTCCTGGTGTCAACCTGTATTATTTCAGTGGACATTGTAATGAGGATGCATCTTGCTGCCTTTCCAATGAAGCAAGTTTTAATCAGTAATAGGTGAAAAACCATTCCTACAAAGGTGTTAATCAGAGACTTGGCTTTGTGGACACTTTTCAGAGAGCAAATGTGTTAGCATAAAAATAAAGCCATAAAATGGAGAGCTGATTAATCACTCAATTGGATTTCTCTGCCTGCATCATTTTTTTTCTCTGCAACCCCATGCTAAATTGTGCTTCCTGTTTTTTATAAAATGACTTAATCAAATATGACTGCATCAGAGAAGGCCAGGTACCCTACACTATAAGAGGTGGTTTGAAATTTTGACTTGTCTACTTAAAGATCACCAAAATTTGATCACAAGGTCAATTACGTCCCTGGGTGCGATTGAACCACCAACCTTTCGGTTAACAGCCGAATGCGCTAACCGATTGCGCCACAGAGACAGCTTGCAAAAGCATGTACTGACAAAGGCTAAAAAGCATTCATCTAGAAAGTTTCCTAGAAAAAGGTTAAAAAGGCAATAATCTGGAGAGTTTTGCAAGATTTTTCTTCCATTGACCAAAGAAGAAACACATTGGTACTTTCACATAATGAGTGAGTACTTCAGGATCTCTGACACTTACATGAGCAGCAGAGTGGGGCAGCAGAAGCGTGCTGGGCCCATAACCCAGAGGTCGGTGGATTGAAACCATCCTCTGCTATGTGCACTTATTTTTTTGTTAATTAAATTCTTCCAAAACTGGAATTGATATTTTGACTCTTTTATTTTTACTTAAAGTACAATAACTTTTAACATTTTAATTTGTTTTAATAGTATATTGACAGCATTGTTTTCTTTCAGAAATCCACTTAATTTTCTTTACCCTATTACTGAAATGGTAATTGACAAAAACAAGCTACATTGTCACCAGAAGAGCAATGCAAAATGTACAATTGATATTTCAAAATCATCTTTCCATCTTGAATTTCAATGATGCATTGGGGCAACGATTTTGTGAGAAACATCTTCACCCTTAAAGAAAGATTTTCTTAACTTCTTACCTGTGTGCTGATTAGATATCACCTGGTTTTCACATTAAACAGATTCCCACTTGAGAAAGCAGAAAGGATGCAGTGAGGTTTATGTTTCCTGGTGTCAACCTGTATTATTTCAGTGGACATTGTAATGAGGATGCATCTTGCTGCCTTTCCAATGAAGCAAGTTTTAATCAGTAATAGGTGAAAAACCATTCCTACAAAGGTGTTAATCAGAGACTTGGCTTTGTGGACACTTTTCAGAGAGCAAATGTGTTAGCATAAAAATAAAGCCATAAAATGGAGAGCTGATTAATCACTCAATTGGATTTCTCTGCCTGCATAATTTTTTTTCTCTGCAACCCCATGCTAAATTGTGCTTCCTGTTTTTTATAAAATGACTTAATCAAATATGACTCTGATTGCATCAGAGAAGGCCAGGTACCCTACACCATAAGAGGTGGTTTGAAATTTTGACTTGTCTACTTAAAGATCAGCAAAATTTGATCACAAGGTCAATTACGTCCCTGGGTGGGATTGAACCACCAACCTTTCGGTTAACAGCCGAATGCGCTAACCGATTGCGCCACAGAGACAGCTTGCAAAAGCATGTACTGACAAAGGCTAAAAAGCATTCATCTAGATAGTTTCCTAGAAAAAAGTTAAAAAGGCAATAATCTGGAGAGTTTTGCAAGATTTTTCTTCCATTGACCAACGAAGAAACACATTGGTACTTTCACATGATGAGTGAGTACTTCAGGATCTCTGACACTTACATGAGCAGCAGAGTGGCGCAGCGGAAGCGTGCTGGGCCCATAACCCAGAGGTCGGTGGATCGAAACCATCCTCTGCTATGTGCACTTATTTTTTTGTTAATTAAATTCTTCCAAAACTGGAATTGATATTTTGACTCTTTTATTTTTACTTAAAGTACAATAACTTTTAACATTTTAATTTGTTTTAATAGTATATTGACAGCATTGTTTTCTTTCAGAAATCCACTTAATTTTCTTTACCCTATTACTGAAATGGTAATTGACAAAAACAAGCTACATTGTCACCAGAAGAGCAATGCAAAATGTACAATTGATATTTCAAAATCATATTTCCATCTTGAATTTCAATGATGCATTGGGGCAACGATTTTGTGAGAAACATCTTCACCCTTAAAGAAAGATTTTCTTAACTTCTTACCTGTGTGCTGATTAGATATCACCTGGTTTTCACATTAAACAGATTCCCACTTGAGAAAGCAGCAAGGATGCAGTGAGGTTTATGTTTCCTGGTGTCAACCTGTATTATTTCAGTGGACATTGTAATGAGGATGCATCTTGCTGCCTTTCCAATGAAGCAAGTTTTAATCAGTAATAGGTGAAAAACCATTCCTACAAAGGTGTTAATCAGAGACTTGGCTTTGTGGATACTTTTCAGAGAGCAAATGTGTTAGCATAAAAATAAAGCTATAGTATGGAGAGCTGATTAATCACTCAATTGGATTTCTCTGCCTGCATAATTTTTTTTCTCTGCAACCCCATGCTAAATTGTGCTTCCTGTTTTTTATAAAATGACTTAATCAAATCTGATTGCATCAGAGAAGGCCAGGTACCCTACACTATAAGAGGTGGTTTGAAATTTTGACTTGTCTACTTAAAGATCACCAAAATTTGATCACAAGGTCAATTACGTCCCTGGGTGGGATTGAACCACCAGACCTTTGGGTTAACAGCCGAATACGCTAACCGATTGCGCCACAGAGACAGCTTGCAAAAGCATGTACTGACAAAGGCTAAAAAGCATTCATCTAGAAAGTTTCCTAGAAAAAGGTTAAAAAGGCAATAATCTGGAGAGTTTTGCAAGATTTTTCTTCCATTGACCAACGAAGAAACACATTGGTACTTTCACATGATGAGTGAGTACTTCAGGATCTCTGACACTTACATGAGCAGCAGAGTGGCGCAGCGGAAGCGTGCTGGGCCCATAACCCAGAGGTCGGTGGATCGAAACCATCCTCTGCTATGTGCACTTATTTTTTTGTTAATTAAATTCTTCCAAAACTGGAATTGATATTTTGACTCTTTTATTTTTACTTAAAGTACAATAACTTTTAACATTTTAATTTGTTTTAATAGTATATTGACAGCATTGTTTTCTTTCAGAAATCCACTTAATTTTCTTTACCCTATTACTGAAATGGTAATTGACAAAAACAAGCTACATTGTCACCAGAAGAGCAATGCAAAATGTACAATTGATATTTCAAAATCATCTTTCCATCTTGAATTTCAATGATGCATTGGGGCAACGATTTTGTGAGAAACATCTTCACCCTTAAAGAAAGATTTTCGTAACTTCTTACCTGTGTGCTGATTAGATATCACCTGGTTTTCACATTAAACAGATTCCCACTTGAGAAAGCAGCAAGGATGCAGTGAGGTTTATGTTTCCTGGTGTCAACCTGTATTATTTCAGTGGACATTGTAATGAGGATGCATCTTGCTGCCTTTCCAATGAAGCAAGTTTTAATCAGTAATAGGTGAAAAACCATTCCTACAAAGGTGTTAATCAGAGACTTGGCTTTGTGGACACTTTTCAGAGAGCAAATGTGTTAGCATAAAAATAAAGCCATAAAATGGAGAGCTGATTAATCACTCAATTGGATTTCTCTGCCTGCATCATTTTTTTTCTCTGCAACCCCATGCTAAATTGTGCTTCCTGTTTTTTATAAAATGACTTAATCAAATATGACTCTGATTGCATCAGAGAAGGCCAGGTACCCTACACCATAAGAGGTGGTTTGAAATTTTGACTTGTCTACTTAAAGATCAGCAAAATTTGATCACAAGGTCAATTACGTCCCTGGTTGGGATTGAACCACCAACCTTTCGGTTAACAGCCGAATGCGCTAACCGATTGCGCCACAGAGACAGCTTGCAAAAGCATGTACTGACAAAGGCTAAAAAGCATTCATCTAGAAAGTTTCCTAGAAAAAGGTTAAAAAGGCAATAATCTGGAGAGTTTTGCAAGATTTTTCTTCCATTGACCAACGAAGAAACACATTGGTACTTTCACATGATGAGTGAGTACTTCAGGATCTCTGACACTTACATGAGCAGCAGAGTGGCGCAGCGGAAGCGTGCTGGGCCCATAACCCAGAGGTCGGTGGATCGAAACCATCCTCTGCTATGTGCACTTATTTTTTTGTTAATTAAATTCTTCCAAAACTGGAATTGATATTTTGACTCTTTTATTTTTACTTAAAGTACAATAACTTTTAACATTTTAATTTGTTTTAATAGTATATTGACAGCATTGTTTTCTTTCAGAAATCCACTTAATTTTCTTTACCCTATTACTGAAATGGTAATTGACAAAAACAAGCTACATTGTCACCAGATGAGCAATGCAAAATGTACAATTGATATTTCAAAATCATCTTTCCATCTTGAATTTCAATGATGCATTGGGGCAACGATTTTGTGAGAAACATCTTCACCCTTAAAGAAAGATTTTCTTAACTTCTTACCTGTGTGCTGATTAGATATCACCTGGTTTTCACATTAAACAGATTCCCACTTGAGAAAGCAGCAAGGATGCAGTGAGGTTTATGTTTCCTGGTGTCAACCTGTATTATTTCAGTGGACATTGTAATGAGGATGCATCTTGCTGCCTTTCCAATGAAGCAAGTTTTAATCAGTAATAGGTGAAAAACCATTCCTACAAAGGTGTTAATCAGAGACTTGGCTTTGTGGACACTTTTCAGAGAGCAAATGTGTTAGCATAAAAATAAAGCCATAAAATGGAGAGCTGATTAATCACTCAATTGGATTTCTCTGCCTGCATAATTTTTTTTCTCTGCAACCCCATGCTAAATTGTGCTTCCTGTTTTTTATAAAATGACTTAATCAAATATGACTCTGATTGCATCAGAGAAGGCCAGGTACCCTACACCATAAGAGGTGGTTTGAAATTTTGACTTGTCTACTTAAAGATCAGCAAAATTTGATCACAAGGTCAATTACGTCCCTGGGTGGGATTGAACCACCAACCTTTCGGTTAACAGCCGAATGCGCTAACCGATTGCGCCACAGAGACAGCTTGCAAAAGCATGTACTGACAAAGGCTAAAAAGCATTCATCTAGAAAGTTTCCTCGAAAAAGGTTAAAAAGGCAATAATCTGGAGAGTTTTGCAAGATTTTTCTTCCATTGACCAACGAAGAAACACATTGGTACTTTCACATGATGAGTGAGTACTTCAGGATCTCTGACACTTACATGAGCAGCAGAGTGGCGCAGCGGAAGCGTGCTGGGCCCATAACCCAGAGGTCGGTGGATCGAAACCATCCTCTGCTATGTGCACTTATTTTTTTGTTAATTAAATTCTTCCAAAACTGGAATTGATATTTTGACTCTTTTATTTTTACTTAAAGTACAATAACTTTTAACATTTTAATTTGTTTTAATAGTATATTGACAGCATTGTTTTCTTTCAGAAATCCACTTAATTTTCTTTACCCTATTACTGAAATGGTAATTGACAAAAACAAGCTACATTGTCACCAGATGAGCAATGCAAAATGTACAATTGATATTTCAAAATCATCTTTCCATCTTGAATTTCAATGATGCATTGGGGCAACGATTTTGTGAGAAACATCTTCACCCTTAAAGAAAGATTTTCTTAACTTCTTACCTGTGTGCTGATTAGATATCACCTGGTTTTCACATTAAACAGATTCCCACTTGAGAAAGCAGCAAGGATGCAGTGAGGTTTATGTTTCCTGGTGTCAACCTGTATTATTTCAGTGGACATTGTAATGAGGATGCATCTTGCTGCCTTTCCAATGAAGCAAGTTTTAATCAGTAATAGGTGAAAAACCATTCCTACAAAGGTGTTAATCAGAGACTTGGCTTTGTGGATACTTTTCAGAGAGCAAATGTGTTAGCATAAAAATAAAGCTATAGTATGGAGAGCTGATTAATCACTCAATTGGATTTCTCTGCCTGCATAATTTTTTTTCTCTGCAACCCCATGCTAAATTGTGCTTCCTGTTTTTTATAAAATGACTTAATCAAATCTGATTGCATCAGAGAAGGCCAGGTACCCTACACTATAAGAGGTGGTTTGAAATTTTGACTTGTCTACTTAAAGATCACCAAAATTTGATCACAAGGTCAATTACGTCCCTGGGTGGGATTGAACCACCAGACCTTTGGGTTAACAGCCGAATGCGCTAACCGATTGCGCCACAGAGACAGCTTGCAAAAGCATGTACTGACAAAGGCTAAAAAGCATTCATCTAGAAAGTTTCCTAGAAAAAGGTTAAAAAGGCAATAATCTGGAGAGTTTTGCAAGATTTTTCTTCCATTGACCAACGAAGAAACACATTGGTACTTTCACATGATGAGTGAGTACTTCAGGATCTCTGACACTTACATGAGCAGCAGAGTGGCGCAGCGGAAGCGTGCTGGGCCCATAACCCAGAGGTCGGTGGATCGAAACCATCCTCTGCTATGTGCACTTATTTTTTTGTTAATTAAATTCTTCCAAAACTGGAATTGATATTTTGACTCTTTTATTTTTACTTAAAGTACAATAACTTTTAACATTTTAATTTGTTTTAATAGTATATTGACAGCATTGTTTTCTTTCAGAAATCCACTTAATTTTCTTTACCCTATTACTGAAATGGTAATTGACAAAAACAAGCTACATTGTCACCAGAAGAGCAATGCAAAATGTACAATTGATATTTCAAAATCATCTTTCCATCTTGAATTTCAATGATGCATTGGGGCAACGATTTTGTGAGAAACATCTTCACCCTTAAAGAAAGATTTTCTTAACTTCTTACCTGTGTGCTGATTAGATATCACCTGGTTTTCACATTAAACAGATTCCCACTTGAGAAAGCAGCAAGGATGCAGTGAGGTTTATGTTTCCTGGTGTCAACCTGTATTATTTCAGTGGACATTGTAATGAGGATGCATCTTGCTGCCTTTCCAATGAAGCAAGTTTTAATCAGTAATAGGTGAAAAACCATTCCTACAAAGGTGTTAATCAGAGACTTGGCTTTGTGGACACTTTTCAGAGAGCAAATGTGTTAGCATAAAAATAAAGCCATAAAATGGAGAGCTGATTAATCACTCAATTGGATTTCTCTGCCTGCATCATTTTTTTTCTCTGCAACCCCATGCTAAATTGTGCTTCCTGTTTTTTATAAAATGACTTAATCAAATATGACTCTGATTGCATCAGAGAAGGCCAGGTACCCTACACCATAAGAGGTGGTTTGAAATTTTGACTTGTCTACTTAAAGATCAGCAAAATTTGATCACAAGGTCGATTACGTCCCTGGTTGGGATTGAACCACCAACCTTTCGGTTAACAGCCGAATGCGCTAACCGATTGCGCCACAGAGACAGCTTGCAAAAGCATGTACTGACAAAGGCTAAAAAGCATTCATCTAGAAAGTTTCCTAGAAAAAGGTTAAAAAGGCAATAATCTGGAGAGTTTTGCAAGATTTTTCTTCCATTGACCAACGAAGAAACACATTGGTACTTTCACATGATGAGTGAGTACTTCAGGATCTCTGACACTTACATGAGCAGCAGAGTGGCGCAGCGGAAGCGTGCTGGGCCCATAACCCAGAGGTCGGTGGATCGAAACCATCCTCTGCTATGTGCACTTATTTTTTTGTTAATTAAATTCTTCCAAAACTGGAATTGATATTTTGACTCTTTTATTTTTACTTAAAGTACAATAACTTTTAACATTTTAATTTGTTTTAATAGTATATTGACAGCATTGTTTTCTTTCAGAAATCCACTTAATTTTCTTTACCCTATTACTAAAATGGTAATTGACAAAAACAAGCTACATTGTCACCAGATGAGCAATGCAAAATGTACAATTGATATTTCAAAATCATCTTTCCATCTTGAATTTCAATGATGCATTGGGGCAACGATTTTGTGAGAAACATCTTCACCCTTAAAGAAAGATTTTCTTAACTTCTTACCTGTGTGCTGATTAGATATCACCTGGTTTTCACATTAAACAGATTCCCACTTGAGAAAGCAGCAAGGATGCAGTGAGGTTTATGTTTCCTGGTGTCAACCTGTATTATTTCAGTGGACATTGTAATGAGGATGCATCTTGCTGCCTTTCCAATGAAGCAAGTTTTAATCAGTAATAGGTGAAAAACCATTCCTACAAAGGTGTTAATCAGAGACTTGGCTTTGTGGACACTTTTCAGAGAGCAAATGTGTTAGCATAAAAATAAAGCCATAAAATGGAGAGCTGATTAATCACTCAATTGGATTTCTCTGCCTGCATAATTTTTTTCTCTGCAACCCCATGCTAAATTGTGCTTCCTGTTTTTTATAAAATGACTTAATCAAATATGACTCTGATTGCATCAGAGAAGGCCAGGTACCCTACACCATAAGAGGTGGTTTGAAATTTTGACTTGTCTACTTAAAGATCAGCAAAATTTGATCACAAGGTCAATTACGTCCCTGGGTGGGATTGAACCACCAACCTTTCGGTTAACAGCCAAATGCGCTAACCGATTGCGCCACAGAGACAGCTTGCAAAAGCATGTACTGACAAAGGCTAAAAAGCATTCATCTAGAAAGTTTCCTAGAAAAAGGTTAAAAAGGCAATAATCTGGAGAGTTTTGCAAGATTTTTCTTCCATTGACCAACGAAGAAACACATTGGTACTTTCACATGATGAGTGAGTACTTCAGGATCTCTGACACTTACATGAGCAGCAGAGTGGCGCAGCGGAAGCGTGCTGGGCCCATAACCCAGAGGTCGGTGGATCGAAACCATCCTCTGCTATGTGCACTTATTTTTTTGTTAATTAAATTCTTCCAAAACTGGAATTGATATTTTGACTCTTTTATTTTTACTTAAAGTACAATAACTTTTAACATTTTAATTTGTTTTAATAGTATATTGACAGCATTGTTTTCTTTCAGAAATCCACTTAATTTTCTTTACCCTATTACTAAAATGGTAATTGACAAAAACAAGCTACATTGTCACCAGATGAGCAATGCAAAATGTACAATTGATATTTCAAAATCATCTTTCCATCTTGAATTTCAATGATGCATTGGGGCAACGATTTTGTGAGAAACATCTTCACCCTTAAAGAAAGATTTTCTTAACTTCTTACCTGTGTGCTGATTAGATATCACCTGGTTTTCACATTAAACAGATTCCCACTTGAGAAAGCAGCAAGGATGCAGTGAGGTTTATGTTTCCTGGTGTCAACCTGTATTATTTCAGTGGACATTGTAATGAGGATGCATCTTGCTGCCTTTCCAATAAAGCAAGTTTTAATCAGTAATAGGTGAAAAACCATTCCTACAAAGGTGTTAATCAGAGACTTGGCTTTGTGGACACTTTTCAGAGAGCAAATGTGTTAGCATAAAAATAAAGCCATAAAATGGAGAGCTGATTAATCACTCAATTGGATTTCTCTGCCTGCATAATTTTTTTTCTCTGCAACCCCATGCTAAATTGTGCTTCCTGTTTTTTATAAAATGACTTAATCAAATATGACTCTGATTGCATCAGAGAAGGCCAGGTACCCTACACCATAAGAGGTGGTTTGAAATTTTGACTTGTCTACTTAAAGATCACCAAAATTTGATCACAAGGTCAATTACGTCCCTGGGTGGGATTGAACCACCAACCTTTCGGTTAACAGACGAATGCGCTAACCGATTGCGCCACAGAGACAGCTTGCAAAAGCATGTACTGACAAAGGCTAAAAAGCATTCATCTAGAAAGTTTCCTAGAAAAAGGTTAAAAAGGCAATAATCTGGAGAGTTTTGCAAGATTTTTCTTCCATTGACCAAAGACGAAACACATTGGTACTTTCACATAATGAGTGAGTACTTCAGGATCTCTGACGCTTACATGAGCAGCAGAGTGGGGCAGCAGAAGCGTGCTGGGCCCATAACCCAGAGGTCGGTGGATTGAAACCATCCTCTGCTATGTGCACTTATTTTTTTGTTAATTAAATTCTTCCAAAACTGGAATTGATATTTTGACTCTTTTATTTTTACTTAAAGTACAATAACTTTTAACATTTTAATTTGTTTTAATAGTATATTGACAGCATTGTTTTCTTTCAGAAATCTACTTAATTTTCTTTACCCTATTACTGAAATGGTAATTGACAAAAACAAGCTACATTGTCACCAGAAGAGCAATGCAAAATGTACAATTGATATTTCAAAATCATCTTTCCATCTTGAATTTCAATGATGCATTGGGGCAACGATTTTGTGAGAAACATCTTCACCCTTAAAGAAAGATTTTCTTAACTTCTTACCTGTGTGCTGATTAGATATCACCTGGTTTTCACATTAAACAGATTCCCACTTGAGAAAGCAGCAAGGATGCAGTGAGGTTTATGTTTCCTGGTGTCAACCTGTATTATTTCAGTGGACATTGTAATGAGGATGCATCTTGCTGCCTTTCCAATGAAGCAAGTTTTAATCAGTAATAGGTGAAAAACCATTCCTACAAAGGTGTTAATCAGAGACTTGGCTTTGTGGACACTTTTCCGAGAGCAAATGTGTTAGCATAAAAATAAAGCCATAAAATGGAGAGCTGATTAATCACTCAATTGGATTTCTCTGCCTGCATAATTTTTTTTCTCTGCAACCCCATGCTAAATTGTGCTTCCTGTTTTTTATAAAATGACTTAATCAAATATGACTGCATCAGAGAAGGCCAGGTACCCTACACTATAAGAGGTGGTTTGAAATTTTGACTTGTCTACTTAAAGATCACCAAAATTTGATCACAAGGTCAATTACGTCCCTGGGTGCGATTGAACCACCAACCTTTCGGTTAACAGCCGAATGCGCTAACCGATTGCGCCACAGAGACAGCTTGCAAAAGCATGTACTGACAAAGGCTAAAAAGCATTCATCTAGAAAGTTTCCTAGAAAAAGGTTAAAAAGGCAATAATCTGGAGAGTTTTGCAAGATTTTTCTTCCATTGACCAAAGAAGAAACACATTGGTACTTTCACATAATGAGTGAGTACTTCAGGATCTCTGACACTTACATGAGCAGCAGAGTGGGGCAGCAGAAGCGTGCTGGGCCCATAACCCAGAGGTCGGTGGATTGAAACCATCCTCTGCTATGTGCACTTATTTTTTTGTTAATTAAATTCTTCCAAAACTGGAATTGATATTTTGACTCTTTTATTTTTACTTAAAGTACAATAACTTTTAACATTTTAATTTGTTTTAATAGTATATTGACAGCATTGTTTTCTTTCAGAAATCCACTTAATTTTCTTTACCCTATTACTGAAATGGTAATTGACAAAAACAAGCTACATTGTCACCAGAAGAGCAATGCAAAATGTACAATTGATATTTCAAAATCATCTTTCCATCTTGAATTTCAATGATGCATTGGGGCAACGATTTTGTGAGAAACATCTTCACCCTTAAAGAAAGATTTTCTTAACTTCTTACCTGTGTGCTGATTAGATATCACCTGGTTTTCACATTAAACAGATTCCCACTTGAGAAAGCAGCAAGGATGCAGTGAGGTTTATGTTTCCTGGTGTCAACCTGTATTATTTCAGTGGACATTGTAATGAGGATGCATCTTGCTGCCTTTCCAATGAAGCAAGTTTTAATCAGTAATAGGTGAAAAACCATTCCTACAAAGGTGTTAATCAGAAACTTGGCTTTGTGGACACTTTTCAGAGAGCAAATGTGTTAGCATAAAAATAAAGCCATAAAATGGAGAGCTGATTAATCACTCGATTGGATTTCTCTGCCTGCATAATTTTTTTTCTCTGCAACCCCATGCTAAATTGTGCTTCCTGTTTTTTATAAAATGACTTAATCAAATATGACTCTGATTGCATCAGAGAAGGCCAGGTACCCTACACCATAAGAGGTGGTTTGAAATTTTGACTTGTCGACTTAAAGATCAGCAAAATTTGATCACAAGGTCAATTACGTCCCTGGGTGGGATTGAACCACCAACCTTTCGGTTAACAGCCGAATGCGCTAACCGATTGCGCCACAGAGACAGCTTGCAAAAGCATGTACTGACAAAGGCTAAAAAGCATTCATCTAGATAGTTTCCTAGAAAAAAGTTAAAAAGGCAATAATCTGGAGAGTTTTGCAAGATTTTTCTTCCATTGACCAACGAAGAAGCACATTGGTACTTTCACATGATGAGTGAGTACTTCAGGATCTCTGACACTTACATGAGCAGCAGAGTGGCGCAGCGGAAGCGTGCTGGGCCCATAACCCAGAGGTCGGTGGATCGAAACCATCCTCTGCTATGTGCACTTATTTTTTTGTTAATTAAATTCTTCCAAAACTGGAATTGATATTTTGACTCTTTTATTTTTACTTAAAGTACAATAACTTTTAACATTTTAATTTGTTTTAATAGTATATTGACAGCATTGTTTTCTTTCAGAAATCCACTTAATTTTCTTTACCCTATTACTGAAATGGTAATTGACAAAAACAAGCTACATTGTCACCAGAAGAGCAATGCAAAATGTACAATTGATATTTCAAAATCATCTTTCCATCTTGAATTTCAATGATGCATTGGGGCAACGATTTTGTGAGAAACATCTTCACCCTTAAAGAAAGATTTTCTTAACTTCTTACCTGTGTGCTGATTAGATATCACCTGGTTTTCACATTAAACAGATTCCCACTTGAGAAAGCAGCAAGGATGCAGTGAGGTTTATGTTTCCTGGTGTCAACCTGTATTATTTCAGTGGACATTGTAATGAGGATGCATCTTGCTGCCTTTCCAATGAAGCAAGTTTTAATCAGTAATAGGTGAAAAACCATTCCTACAAAGGTGTTAATCAGAGACTTGGCTTTGTGGATACTTTTCAGAGAGCAAATGTGTTAGCATAAAAATAAAGCCATAGTATGGAGAGCTGATTAATCACTCAATTGGATTTCTCTGCCTGCATAATTTTTTTTCTCTGCAACCCCATGCTAAATTGTGCTTCCTGTTTTTTATAAAATGACTTAATCAAATCTGATTGCATCAGAGAAGGCCAGGTACCCTACACTATAAGAGGTGGTTTGAAATTTTGACTTGTCTACTTAAAGATCACCAAAATTTGATCACAAGGTCAATTACGTCCCTGGGTGGGATTGAACCACCAGACCTTTCGGTTAACAGCCGAATGCGCTAACCGATTGCGCCACAGAGACAGCTTGCAAAAGCATGTACTGACAAAGGCTAAAAAGCATTCATCTAGAAAGTTTCCTAGAAAAAGGTTAAAAAGGCAATAATCTGGAGAGTTTTGCAAGATTTTTCTTCCATTGACCAACGAAGAAACACATTGGTACTTTCACATGATGAGTGAGTACTTCAGGATCTCTGACACTTACATGAGCAGCAGAGTGGCGCAGCGGAAGCGTGCTGGGCCCATAACCCAGAGGTCGGTGGATCGAAACCATCCTCTGCTATGTGCACTTATTTTTTTGTTAATTAAATTCTTCCAAAACTGGAATTGATATTTTGACTCTTTTATTTTTACTTAAAGTACAATAACTTTTAACATTTTAATTTGTTTTAATAGTATATTGACAGCATTGTTTTCTTTCAGAAATCCACTTAATTTTCTTTACCCTATTACTGAAATGGTAATTGACAAAAACAAGCTACATTGTCACCAGAAGAGCAATGCAAAATGTACAATTGATATTTCAAAATCATCTTTCCATCTTGAATTTCAATGATGCATTGGGGCAACGATTTTGTGAGAAACATCTTCACCCTTAAAGAAAGATTTTCTTAACTTCTTACCTGTGTGCTGATTAGATATCACCTGGTTTTCACATTAAACAGATTCCCACTTGAGAAAGCAGCAAGGATGCAGTGAGGTTTATGTTTCCTGGTGTCAACCTGTATTATTTCAGTGGACATTGTAATGAGGATGCATCTTGCTGCCTTTCCAATGAAGCAAGTTTTAATCAGTAATAGGTGAAAAACCATTCCTACAAAGGTGTTAATCAGAGACTTGGCTTTGTGGACACTTTTCAGAGAGCAAATGTGTTAGCATAAAAATAAAGCCATAAAATGGAGAGCTGATTAATCACTCAATTGGATTTCTCTGCCTGCATAATTTTTTTTCTCTGCAACCCCATGCTAAATTGTGCTTCCTGTTTTTTATAAAATGACTTAATCAAATCTGATTGCATCAGAGAAGGCCAGGTACCCTACACTATAAGAGGTGGTTTGAAATTTTGACTTGTCTACTTAAAGATCACCAAAATTTGATCACAAGGTCAATTACGTCCCTGGGTGGGATTGAACCACCAACCTTTCGGTTAACAGCCGAATGCGCTAACCGATTGCGCCACAGAGACAGCTTGCAAAAGCATGTACTGACAAAGGCTAAAAAGCATTCATCTAGAAAGTTTCCTAGAAAAAGGTTAAAAAGGCAATAATCTGGAGAGTTTTGCAAGATTTTTCTTCCATTGACCAAAGACGAAACACATTGGTACTTTCACATAATGAGTGAGTACTTCAGGATCTCTGACACTTACATGAGCAGCAGAGTGGGGCAGCAGAAGCGTGCTGGGCCCATAACCCAGAGGTCGGTGGATTAAAACCATCCTCTGCTATGTGCACTTATTTTTTTGTTAATTAAATTCTTCCAAAACTGGAATTGATATTTTGACTCTTTTATTTTTACTTAAAGTACAATAACTTTTAACATTTTAATTTGTTTTAATAGTATATTGACAGCATTGTTTTCTTTCAGAAATCCACTTAATTTTCTTTACCCTATTACTGAAATGGTAATTGACAAAAACAAGCTACATTGTCACCAGAAGAGCAATGCAAAATGTACAATTGATATTTCAAAATCATCTTTCCATCTTGAATTTCAATGATGCATTGGGGCAACGATTTTGTGAGAAACATCTTCACCCTTAAAGAAAGATTTTCTTAACTTCTTACCTGTGTGCTGATTAGATATCACCTGGTTTTCACATTAAACAGATTCCCACTTGAGAAAGCAGCAAGGATGCAGTGAGGTTTATGTTTCCTGGTGTCAACCTGTATTATTTCAGTGGACATTGTAATGAGGATGCATCTTGCTGCCTTTCCAATGAAGCAAGTTTTAATCAGTAATAGGTGAAAAACCATTCCTACAAAGGTGTTAATCAGAGTCTTGGCTTTGTGGACACTTTTCAGAGAGCAAATGTGTTAGCATAAAAATAAAGCCATAAAATGGAGAGCTGATTAATCACTCAATTGGATTTCTCTGCCTGCATAATTTTTTTTCTCTGCAACCCCATGCTAAATTGTGCTTCCTGTTTTTTATAAAATGACTTAATCAAATATGACTCTGATTGCATCAGAGAAGGCCAGGTACCCTACACCATAAGAGGTGGTTTGAAATTTTGACTTGTCTACTTAAAGATCAGCAAAATTTGATCACAAGGTCAATTACGTCCCTGGGTGGGATTGAACCACCAACCTTTCGGTTAACAGCCGAATGCGCTAACCGATTGCGCCACAGAGACAGCTTGCAAAAGCATGTACTGACAAAGGCTAAAAAGCATTCATCTAGATAGTTTCCTAGAAAAAAGTTAAAAAGGCAATAATCTGGAGAGTTTTGCAAGATTTTTCTTCCATTGACCAACGAAGAAACACATTGGTACTTTCACATGATGAGTGAGTACTTCGGGATCTCTGACACTTACATGAGCAGCAGAGTGGCGCAGCGGAAGCGTGCTGGGCCCATAACCCAGAGGTCGGTGGATCGAAACCATCCTCTGCTATGTGCACTTATTTTTTTGTTAATTAAATTCTTCCAAAACTGGAATTGATATTTTGACTCTTTTATTTTTACTTAAAGTACAATAACTTTTAACATTTTAATTTGTTTTAATAGTATATTGACAGCATTGTTTTCTTTCAGAAATCCACTTAATTTTCTTTACCCTATTACTGAAATGGTAATTGACAAAAACAAGCTACATTGTCACCAGAAGAGCAATGCAAAATGTACAATTGATATTTCAAAATCATCTTTCCATCTTGAATTTCAATGATGCATTGGGGCAACGATTTTGTGAGAAACATCTTCACCCTTAAAGAAAGATTTTCTTAACTTCTTACCTGTGTGCTGATTAGATATCACCTGGTTTTCACATTAAACAGATTCCCACTTGAGAAAGCAGCAAGGATGCAGTGAGGTTTATGTTTCCTGGTGTCAACCTGTATTATTTCAGTGGACATTGTAATGAGGATGCATCTTGCTGCCTTTCCAATGAAGCAAGTTTTAATCAGTAATAGGTGAAAAACCATTCCTACAAAGGTGTTAATCAGAGACTTGGCTTTGTGGACACTTTTCAGAGAGCAAATGTGTTAGCATAAAAATAAAGCCATAAAATGGAGAGCTGATTAATCACTCAATTGGATTTCTCTGCCTGCATAATTTTTTTTCTCTGCAACCCCATGCTAAATTGTGCTTCCTGTTTTTTATAAAATGACTTAATCAAATCTGATTGCATCAGAGAAGGCCAGGTACCCTACACTATAAGAGGTGGTTTGAAATTTTGACTTGTCTACTTAAAGATCACCAAAATTTGATCACAAGGTCAATTACGTCCCTGGGTGGGATTGAACCACCAACCTTTCGGTTAACAGCCGAATGCGCTAACCGATTGCGCCACAGAGACAGCTTGCAAAAGCATGTACTGACAAAGGCTAAAAAGCATTCATCTAGAAAGTTTCCTAGAAAAAGGTTAAAAAGGCAATAATCTGGAGAGTTTTGCAAGATTTTTCTTCCATTGACCAAAGACGAAACACATTGGTACTTTCACATAATGAGTGAGTACTTCAGGATCTCTGACACTTACATGAGCAGCAGAGTGGGGCAGCAGAAGCGTGCTGGGCCCATAACCAAGAGGTCGGTGGATTGAAACCATCCTCTGCTATGTGCACTTATTTTTTTGTTAATTAAATTCTTCCAAAACTGGAATTGATATTTTGACTCTTTTATTTTTACTTAAAGTACAATAACTTTTAACATTTTAATTTGTTTTAATAGTATATTGACAGCATTGTTTTCTTTCAGAAATCCACTTAATTTTCTTTACCCTATTACTGAAATGGTAATTGACAAAAACAAGCTACATTGTCACCAGAAGAGCAATGCAAAATGTACAATTGATATTTCAAAATCATCTTTCCATCTTGAATTTCAATGATGCATTGGGGCAACGATTTTGTGAGAAACATCTTCACCCTTAAAGAAAGATTTTCTTAACTTCTTACCTGTGTGCTGATTAGATATCACCTGGTTTTCACATTAAACAGATTCCCACTTGAGAAAGCAGCAAGGATGCAGTGAGGTTTATGTTTCCTGGTGTCAACCTGTATTATTTCAGTGGACATTGTAATGAGGATGCATCTTGCTGCCTTTCCAATGAAGCAAGTTTTAATCAGTAATAGGTGAAAAACCATTCCTACAAAGGTGTTAATCAGAGTCTTGGCTTTGTGGACACTTTTCAGAGAGCAAATGTGTTAGCATAAAAATAAAGCCATAAAATGGAGAGCTGATTAATCACTCAATTGGATTTCTCTGCCTGCATAATTTTTTTTCTCTGCAACCCCATGCTAAATTGTGCTTCCTGTTTTTTATAAAATGACTTAATCAAATATGACTGCATCAGAGAAGGCCAGGTACCCTACACTATAAGAGGTGGTTTGAAATTTTGACTTGTCTACTTAAAGATCACCAAAATTTGATCACAAGGTCAATTACATCCCTGGGTGCGATTGAACCACCAACCTTTCGGTTAACAGCCGAATGCGCTAACCGATTGCGCCACAGAGACAGCTTGCAAAAGCATGTACTGACAAAGGCTAAAAAGCATTCATCTAGAAAGTTTCCTAGAAAAAGGTTAAAAAGGCAATAATCTGGAGAGTTTTGCAAGATTTTTCTTCCATTGACCAAAGAAGAAACACATTGGTACTTTCACATAATGAGTGAGTACTTCAGGATCTCTGACACTTACATGAGCAGCAGAGTGGGGCAGCAGAAGCGTGCTGGGCCCATAACCCAGAGGTCGGTGGATTGAAACCATCCTCTGCTATGTGCACTTATTTTTTTGTTAATTAAATACTTCCAAAACTGGAATTGATATTTTGACTCTTTTATTTTTACTTAAAGTACAATAACTTTTAACATTTTAATTTGTTTTAATAGTATATTGACAGCATTGTTTTCTTTCAGAAATCCACTTAATTTTCTTTACCCTATTACTGAAATGGTAATTGACAAAAACAAGCTACATTGTCACCAGAAGAGCAATGCAAAATGTACAATTGATATTTCAAAATCATCTTTCCATCTTGAATTTCAATGATGCATTGGGGCAACGATTTTGTGAGAAACATCTTCACCCTTAAAGAAAGATTTTCTTAACTTCTTACCTGTGTGCTGATTAGATATCACCTGGTTTTCACATTAAACAGATTCCCACTTGAGAAAGCAGCAAGGATGCAGTGAGGTTTATGTTTCCTGGTGTCAACCTGTATTATTTCAGTGGACATTGTAATGAGGATGCATCTTGCTGCCTTTCCAATGAAGCAAGTTTTAATCAGTAATAGGTGAAAAACCATTCCTACAAAGGTGTTAATCAGAGACTTGGCTTTGTGGACACTTTTCAGAGAGCAAATGTGTTAGCATAAAAATAAAGCCATAAAATGGAGAGCTGATTAATCACTCAATTGGATTTCTCTGCCTGCATAATTTTTTTTCTCTGCAACCCCATGCTAAATTGTGCTTCCTGTTTTTTATAAAATGACTTAATCAAATATGACTCTGATTGCATCAGAGAAGGCCAGGTACCCTACACCATAAGAGGTGGTTTGAAATTTTGACTTGTCTACTTAAAGATCAGCAAAATTTGATCACAAGGTCAATTACGTCCCTGGGTGGGATTGAACCACCAACCTTTCGGTTAACAGCCGAATGCGCTAACCGATTGCGCCACAGAGACAGCTTGCAAAAGCATGTACTGACAAAGGCTAAAAAGCATTCATCTAGATAGTTTCCTAGAAAAAAGTTAAAAAGGCAATAATCTGGAGAGTTTTGCAAGATTTTTCTTCCATTGACCAACGAAGAAACACATTGGTACTTTCACATGATGAGTGAGTACTTCAGGATCTCTGACACTTACATGAGCAGCAGAGTGGCGCAGCGGAAGCGTGCTGGGCCCATAACCCAGAGGTCGGTGGATCGAAACCATCCTCTGCTATGTGCACTTATTTTTTTGTTAATTAAATTCTTCCAAAACTGGAATTGATATTTTGACTCTTTTATTTTTACTTAAAGTACAATAACTTTTAACATTTTAATTTGTTTTAATAGTATATTGACAGCATTGTTTTCTTTCAGAAATCCACTTAATTTTCTTTACCCTATTACTGAAATGGTAATTGACAAAAACAAGCTACATTGTCACCAGAAGAGCAATGCAAAATGTACAATTGATATTTCAAAATCATCTTTCCATCTTGAATTTCAATGATGCATTGGGGCAACGATTTTGTGAGAAACATCTTCACCCTTAAAGAAAGATTTTCTTAACTTCTTACCTGTGTGCTGATTAGATATCACCTGGTTTTCACATTAAACAGATTCCCACTTGAGAAAGCAGCAAGGATGCAGTGAGGTTTATGTTTCCTGGTGTCAACCTGTATTATTTCAGTGGACATTGTAATGAGGATGCATCTTGCTGCCTTTCCAATGAAGCAAGTTTTAATCAGTAATAGGTGAAAAACCATTCCTACAAAGGTGTTAATCAGAGTCTTGGCTTTGTGGACACTTTTCAGAGAGCAAATGTGTTAGCATAAAAATAAAGCCATAAAATGGAGAGCTGATTAATCACTCAATTGGATTTCTCTGCCTGCATAATTTTTTTTCTCTGCAACCCCATGCTAAATTGTGCTTCCTGTTTTTTATAAAATGACTTAATCAAATATGACTGCATCAGAGAAGGCCAGGTACCCTACACTATAAGAGGTGGTTTGAAATTTTGACTTGTCTACTTAAAGATCACCAAAATTTGATCACAAGGTCAATTACATCCCTGGGTGCGATTGAACCACCAACCTTTCGGTTAACAGCCGAATGCACTAACCGATTGCGCCACAGAGACAGCTTGCAAAAGCATGTACTGACAAAGGCTAAAAAGCATTCATCTAGAAAGTTTCCTAGAAAAAGGTTAAAAAGGCAATAATCTGGAGAGTTTTGCAAGATTTTTCTTCCATTGACCAAAGAAGAAACACATTGGTACTTTCACATAATGAGTGAGTACTTCAGGATCTCTGACACATACATGAGCAGCAGAGTGGGGCAGCAGAAGCGTGCTGGGCCCATAACCCAGAGGTCGGTGGATTGAAACCATCCTCTGCTATGTGCACTTATTTTTTTGTTAATTAAATTCTTCCAAAACTGGAATTGATATTTTGACTCTTTTATTTTTACTTAAAGTACAATAACTTTTAACATTTTAATTTGTTTTAATAGTATATTGACAGCATTGTTTTCTTTCAGAAATCCACTTAATTTTCTTTACCCTATTACTGAAATGGTAAATGACAAAAACAAGCTACATTGTCACCAGAAGAGCAATGCAAAATGTACAATTGATATTTCAAAATCATCTTTCCATCTTGAATTTCAATGATGCATTGGGGCAACGATTTTGTGAGAAACATCTTCACCCTTAAAGAAAGATTTTCTTAACTTCTTACCTGTGTGCTGATTAGATATCACCTGGTTTTCACATTAAACAGATTCCCACTTGAGAAAGCAGCAAGGATGCAGTGAGGTTTATGTTTCCGGGTGTCAACCTGTATTATTTCAGTGGACATTGTAATGAGGATGCATCTTGCTGCCTTTCCAATGAAGCAAGTTTTAATCAGTAATAGGTGAAAAACCATTCCTACAAAGGTGTTAATCAGAGACTTGGCTTTGTGGACACTTTTCAGAGAGCAAATGTGTTAGCATAAAAATAAAGCCATAAAATGGAGAGCTGATTAATCACTCAATTGGATTTCTCTGCCTGCATAATTTTTTTTCTCTGCAACCCCATGCTAAATTGTGCTTCCTGTTTTTTATAAAATGACTTAATCAAATATGACTCTGATTGCATCAGAGAAGGCCAGGTACCCTACACCATAAGAGGTGGTTTGAAATTTTGACTTGTCTACTTAAAGATCAGCAAAATTTGATCACAAGGTCAATTACGTCCCTGGGTGGGATTGAACCACCAACCTTTCGGTTAACAGCCGAATGCGCTAACCGATTGCGCCACAAAGACAGCTTGCAAAAGCATGTACTGACAAAGGCTAAAAAGCATTCATCTAGATAGTTTCCTAGAAAAAAGTTAAAAAGGCAATAATCTGGAGAGTTTTGCAAGATTTTTCTTCCATTGACCAACGAAGAAACACATTGGTACTTTCACATGATGAGTGAGTACTTCAGGATCTCTGACACTTACATGAGCAGCAGAGTGGCGCAGCGGAAGCGTGCTGGGCCCATAACCCAGAGGTCGGTGGATCGAAACCATCCTCTGCTATGTGCACTTATTTTTTTGTTAATTAAATTCTTCCAAAACTGGAATTGATATTTTGACTCTTTTATTTTTACTTAAAGTACAATAACTTTTAACATTTTAATTTGTTTTAATAGTATATTGACAGCATTGTTTTCTTTCAGAAATCCACCTAATTTTCTTTACCCTATTACTGAAATGGTAATTGACAAAAACAAGCTACATTGTCACCAGAAGAGCAATGCAAAATGTACAATTGATATTTCAAAATCATCTTTCCATCTTGAATTTCAATGATGCATTGGGGCAACGATTTTGTGAGAAACATCTTCACCCTTAAAGAAAGATTTTCTTAACTTCTTACCTGTGTGCTGATTAGATATCACCTGGTTTTCACATTAAACAGATTCCCACTTGAGAAAGCAGCAAGGATGCAGTGAGGTTTATGTTTCCTGGTGTCAACCTGTATTATTTCAGTGGACATTGTAATGAGGATGCATCTTGCTGCCTTTCCAATGAAGCAAGTTTTAATCAGTAATAGGTGAAAAACCATTCCTACAAAGGTGTTAATCAGAGACTTGGCTTTGTGGATACTTTTCAGAGAGCAAATGTGTTAGCATAAAAATAAAGCCATAGTATGGAGAGCTGATTAATCACTCAATTGGATTTCTCTGCCTGCATAATTTTTTTTCTCTGCAACCCCATGCTAAATTGTGCTTCCTGTTTTTTATAAAATGACTTAATCAAATCTGATTGCATCAGAGAAGGCCAGGTACCCTACACTATAAGAGGTGGTTTGAAATTTTGACTTGTCTACTTAAAGATCACCAAAATTTGATCACAAGGTCAATTACGTCCCTGGGTGGGATTGAACCACCAGACCTTTCGGTTAACAGCCGAATGCGCTAACCGATTGCGCCACAGAGACAGCTTGCAAAAGCATGTACTGACAAAGGCTAAAAAGCATTCATCTAGAAAGTTTCCTAGAAAAAGGTTAAAAAGGCAATAATCTGGAGAGTTTTGCAAGATTTTTCTTCCATTGACCAACGAAGAAACACATTGGTACTTTCACATGATGAGTGAGTACTTCAGGATCTCTGATACTTACATGAGCAGCAGAGTGGCGCAGCGGAAGCGTGCTGGGCCCATAACCCAGAGGTCGGTGGATCGAAACCATCCTCTGCTATGTGCACTTATTTTTTTGTTAATTAAATTCTTCCAAAACTGGAATTGATATTTTGACTCTTTTATTTTTACTTAAAGTACAATAACTTTTAACATTTTAATTTGTTTTAATAGTATATTGACAGCATTGTTTTCTTTCAGAAATCCACTTAATTTTCTTTACCCTATTACTGAAATGCTAATTGACAAAAACAAGCTACATTGTCACCAGAAGAGCAATGCAAAATGTACAATTGATATTTCAAAATCATCTTTCCATCTTGAATTTCAATGATGCATTGGGGCAACGATTTTGTGAGAAACATCTTCACCCTTAAAGAAAGATTTTCTTAACTTCTTACCTGTGTGCTGATTAGATATCACCTGGTTTTCACATTAAACAGATTCCCACTTGAGAAAGCAGCAAGGATGCAGTGAGGTTTATGTTTCCTGGTGTCAACCTGTATTATTTCAGTGGACATTGTAATGAGGATGCATCTTGCTGCCTTTCCAATGAAGCAAGTTTTAATCAGTAATAGGTGAAAAACCATTCCTACAAAGGTGTTAATCAGAGACTTGGCTTTGTGGACACTTTTCAGAGAGCAAATGTGTTAGCATAAAAATAAAGCCATAAAATGGAGAGCTGATTAATCACTCAATTGGATTTCTCTGCCTGCATAATTTTTTTTCTCTGCAACCCCATGCTAAATTGTGCTTCCTGTTTTTTATAAAATGACTTAATCAAATCTGACTCTGATTGCATCAGAGAAGGCCAGGTACCCTACACCATAAGAGGTGGTTTGAAATTTTGACTTGTCTACTTAAAGATCAGCAAAATTTGATCACAAGGTCAATTACGTCCCTGGGTGGGATTGAACCACCAACCTTTCGGTTAACAGCCGAATGCGCTAACCGATTGCGCCACAGAGACAGCTTGCAAAAGCATGTACTGACAAAGGCTAAAAAGCATTCATCTAGATAGTTTCCTAGAAAAAAGTTAAAAAGGCAATAATCTGGAGAGTTTTGCAAGATTTTTCTTCCATTGACCAACGAAGAAACACATTGGTACTTTCACATGATGAGTGAGTACTTCAGGATCTCTGACACTTACATGAGCAGCAGAGTGGCGCAGCGGAAGCGTGCTGGGCCCATAACCCAGAGGTCGGTGGATCGAAACCATCCTCTGCTATGTGCACTTATTTTTTTGTTAATTAAATTCTTCCAAAACTGGAATTGATATTTTGACTCTTTTATTTTTACTTAAAGTACAATAACTTTTAACATTTTAATTTGTTTTAATAGTATATTGACAGCATTGTTTTCTTTCAGAAATCCACTTAATTTTCTTTACCCTATTACTGAAATGGTAATTGACAAAAACAAGCTACATTGTCACCAGAAGAGCAATGCAAAATGTACAATTGATATTTCAAAATCATCTTTCCATCTTGAATTTCAATGATGCATTGGGGCAACGATTTTGTGAGAAACATCTTCACCCTTAAAGAAAGATTTTCTTAACTTCTTACCTGTGTGCTGATTAGATATCACCTGGTTTTCACATTAAACAGATTCCCACTTGAGAAAGCAGCAAGGATGCAGTGAGGTTTATGTTTCCTGGTGTCAACCTGTATTATTTCAGTGGACATTGTAATGAGGATGCATCTTGCTGCCTTTCCAATGAAGCAAGTTTTAATCAGTAATAGGTGAAAAACCATTCCTACAAAGGTGTTAATCAGAGTCTTGGCTTTGTGGACACTTTTCAGAGAGCAAATGTGTTAGCATAAAAATAAAGCCATAAAATGGAGAGCTGATTAATCACTCAATTGGATTTCTCTGCCTGCATAATTTTTTTTCTCTGCAACCCCATGCTAAATTGTGCTTCCTGTTTTTTATAAAATGACTTAATCAAATATGACTGCATCAGAGAAGGCCAGGTACCCTACACTATAAGAGGTGGTTTGAAATTTTGACTTGTCTACTTAAAGATCACCAAAATTTGATCACAAGGTCAATTACATCCCTGGGTGCGATTGAACCACCAACCTTTCGGTTAACAGCCGAATGCGCTAACCGATTGCGCCACAGAGACAGCTTGCAAAAGCATGTACTGACAAAGGCTAAAAAGCATTCATCTAGAAAGTTTCCTAGAAAAAGGTTAAAAAGGCAATAATCTGGAGAGTTTTGCAAGATTTTTCTTCCATTGACCAAAGAAGAAACACATTGGTACTTTCACATAATGAGTGAGTACTTCAGGATCTCTGACACTTACATGAGCAGCAGAGTGGGGCAGCAGAAGCGTGCTGGGCCCATAACCCAGAGGTCGGTGGATTGAAACCATCCTCTGCTATGTGCACTTATTTTTTTGTTAATTAAATTCTTCCAAAACTGGAATTGATATTTTGACTCTTTTATTTTTACTTAAAGTACAATAACTTTTAACATTTTAATTTGTTTTAATAGTATATTGACAGCATTGTTTTCTTTCAGAAATCCACTTAATTTTCTTTACCCTATTACTGAAATGGTAATTGACAAAAACAAGCTACATTGTCACCAGAAGAGCAATGCAAAATGTACAATTGATATTTCAAAATCATCTTTCCATCTTGAATTTCAATGATGCATTGGGGCAACGATTTTGTGAGAAACATCTTCACCCTTAAAGAAAGATTTTCTTAACTTCTTACCTGTGTGCTGATTAGATATCACCTGGTTTTCACATTAAACAGATTCCCACTTGAGAAAGCAGCAAGGATGCAGTGAGGTTTATGTTTCCTGGTGTCAACCTGTATTATTTCAGTGGACATTGTAATGAGGATGCATCTTGCTGCCTTTCCAATGAAGCAAGTTTTAATCAGTAATAGGTGAAAAACCATTCCTACAAAGGTGTTAATCAGAGACTTGGCTTTGTGGACACTTTTCAGAGAGCAAATGTGTTAGCATAAAAATAAAGCCATAAAATGGAGAGCTGATTAATCACTCAATTGGATTTCTCTGCCTGCATAATTTTTTTTCTCTGCAACCCCATGCTAAATTGTGCTTCCTGTTTTTTATAAAATGACTTAATCAAATCTGATTGCATCAGAGAAGGCCAGGTACCCTACACTATAAGAGGTGGTTTGAAATTTTGACTTGTCTACTTAAAGATCACCAAAATTTGATCACAAGGTCAATTACGTCCCTGGGTGGGATTGAACCACCAGACCTTTCGGTTAACAGCCGAGTGCGCTAACCGATTGCGCCACAGCGACAGCTTGCAAAAGCATGTACTGACAAAGGCTAAAAAGCATTCATCTAGAAAGTTTCCTAGAAAAAGTTTAAAAAGGCAATAATCTGGAGAGTTTTGCAAGATTTTTCTTCCATTGACCAACGAAGAAACACATTGGTACTTTCACATGATGAGTGAGTATTTCAGGATCTCTGACACTTACATGAGCAGCAGAGTGGCGCAGCGGAAGCGTGCTGGGCCCATAACCCAGAGGTCGGTGGATCGAAACCATCCTCTGCTATGTGCACTTATTTTTTTGTTAATTAAATTCTTCCAAAACTGGAATTGATATTTTGACTCTTTTATTTTTACTTAAAGTACAATAACTTTTAACATTTTAATTTGTTTTAATAGTATATTGACAGCATTGTTTTCTTTCAGAAATCCACTTAATTTTCTTTACCCTATTACTGAAATGGTAATTGACAAAAACAAGCTACATTGTCACCAGAAGAGCAATGCAAAATGTACAATTGATATTTCAAAATCATCTTTCCATCTTGAATTTCAATGATGCATTGGGGCAACGATTTTGTGAGAAACATCTTCACCCTTAAAGAAAGATTTTCTTAACTTCTTACCTGTGTGCTGATTAGATATCACCTGGTTTTCACATTAAACAGATTCCCACTTGAGAAAGCAGCAAGGATGCAGTGAGGTTTATGTTTCCTGGTGTCAACCTGTATTATTTCAGTGGACATTGTAATGAGGATGCATCTTGCTGCCTTTCCAATGAAGCAAGTTTTAATCAGTAATAGGTGAAAAACCATTCCTACAAAGGTGTTAATCAGAGACTTGGCTTTGTGGACACTTTTCAGAGAGCAAATGTGTTAGCATAAAAATAAAGCCATAGTATGGAGAGCTGATTAATCACTCAATTGGATTTCTCTGCCTGCATAATTTTTTTTCTCTGCAACCCCATGCTAAATTGTGCTTCCTGTTTTTTATAAAATGACTTAATCAAATCTGATTGCATCAGAGAAGGCCAGGTACCCTACACTATAAGAGGTGGTTTGAAATTTTGACTTGTCTACTTAAAGATCACCAAAATTTGATCACAGGGTCAATTACGTCCCTGGGTGGGATTGAACCACCAACCTTTCGGTTAACAGCCGAATGCGCTAACCAATTGCGCCACAGAGACAGCTTGCAAAAGCATGTACTGACAAAGGCTAAAAAGCATTCATCTAGAAAGTTTCCTAGAAAAAGGTTAAAAAGGCAATAATCTGGAGAGTTTTGCAAGATTTTTCTTCCATTGACCAACGAAGAAACACATTGGTACTTTCACATGATGAGTGAGTACTTCAGGATCTCTGACACTTACATGAGCAGCAGAGTGGCGCAGCGGAAGCGTGCTGGGCTCATAACCCAGAGGTCGGTGGATCAAAACCATCCTCTGCTATGTGCACTTATTTTTTTGTTAATTAAATTCTTCCAAAACTGGAATTGATATTTTGACTCTTTTATTTTTACTTACAGTACAATAACTTTTAACATTTTAATTTGTTTTAATAGTATATTGACAGCATTGTTTTCTTTCAGAAATCCACTTAATTTTCTTTACCCTATTACTGAAATGGTAATTGACAAAAACAAGCTACATTGTCACCAGATGAGCAATGCAAAATGTACAATTGATATTTCAAAATCATCTTTCCATCTTGAATTTCAATGATGCATTGGGGCAACGATTTTGTGAGAAACATCTTCACCCTTAAAGAAAGATTTTCTTAACTTCTTACCTGTGTGCTGATTAGATATCACCTGGTTTTCACATTAAACAGATTCCCACTTGAGAAAGCAGCAAGGATGCAGTGAGGTTTATGTTTCCTGGTGTCAACCTGTATTATTTCAGTGGACATTGTAATGAGGATGCATCTTGCTGCCTTTCCAATGAAGCAAGTTTTAATCAGTAATAGGTGAAAAACCATTCCTACAAAGGTGTTAATCAGAGACTTGGCTTTGTGGACACTTTTCAGAGAGCAAATGTGTTAGCATAAAAATAAAGCCATAAAATGGAGAGCTGATTAATCACTCAATTGGATTTCTCTGCCTGCATAATTTTTTTTCTCTGCAACCCCATGCTAAATTGTGCTTCCTGTTTTTTATAAAATGACTTAATCAAATATGACTCTGATTGCATCAGAGAAGGCCAGGTACCCTACACCATAAGAGGTGGTTTGAAATTTTGACTTGTCTACTTAAAGATCAGCAAAATTTGATCACAAGGTCATTTACGTCCCTGGGTGGGATTGAACCACCAACCTTTCGGTTAACAGCTGAATGCGCTAACCGATTGCGCCACAGAGACACCTTGCAAAAGCATGTACTGACAAAGGCTAAAAAGCATTCATCTAGAAAGTTTCCTAGAAAAAAGTTAAAAAGGCAATAATCTGGAGAGTTTTGCAAGATTTTTCTTCCATTGACAAACGAAGAAACACATTCGTACTTTCACATGATGAGTGAGTACTTCAGGATCTCTGACACTTACACGAGCAGCAGAGTGGCGCAGCGGAAGCGTGCTGGGCCCATAACCCAGAGGTCGGTGGATCGAAACCATCCTCTGCTATGTGCACTTATTTTTTTTGTTAATTAAATTCTTCCAAAACTGGAATTGATATTTTGACTCTTTTATTTTTACTTAAAGTACAATAACTTTTAACATTTTAATTTGTTTTAATAGTATATTGACAGCATTGTTTTCTTTCAGAAATCCACTTAATTTTCTTTACCCTATTACTGAAATGGTAATTGACAAAAACAAGCTACATTGTCACCAGAAGAGCAATGCAAAATGTACAATTGATATTTCAAAATCATCTTTCCATCTTGAATTTCAATGATGCATTGGGGCAACGATTTTGTGAGAAACATCTTCACCCTTAAAGAAAGATTTTCTTAACTTCTTACCTGTGTGCTGATTAGATATCACCTGGTTTTCACATTAAACAGATTCCCACTTGAGAAAGCAGCAAGGATGCAGTGAGGTTTATGTTTCCTGGTGTCAACCTGTATTATTTCAGTGGACATTGTAATGAGGATGCATCTTGCTGCCTTTCCAATGAAGCAAGTTTTAATCAGTAATAGGTGAAAAACCATTCCTACAAAGGTGTTAATCAGAGACTTGGCTTTGTGGACACTTTTCAGAGAGCAAATGTGTTAGCATAAAAATAAAGCCATAGTATGGAGAGCTGATTAATCACTCAATTGGATTTCTCTGCCTGCATAATTTTTTTTCTCTGCAACCCCATGCTAAATTGTGCTTCCTGTTTTTTATAAAATGACTTAATCAAATCTGATTGCATCAGAGAAGGCCAGGTACCCTACACTATAAGAGGTGGTTTGAAATTTTGACTTGTCTACTTAAAGATCACCAAAATTTGATCACAAGGTCAATTACGTCCCTGGGTGGGATTGAACCACCAACCTTTTGGTTAACAGCCGGATGCGCTAACCGATTGCGCCACAGAGACAGCTTGCAAAAGCATGTACTGACAAAGGCTAAAAAGTATTCATCTAGAAAGTTTCCTAGAAAAAGGTTAAAAAGGCAATAATCTGGAGAGTTTTGCAAGATTTTTCTTCCATTGACCAACGAAGAAACACATTGGTACTTTCATATGATGAGTGAGTACTTCAGGATCTCTGACACTTACATGAGCAGCAGAGTGGTGCAGCGGAAGCGTGCTGGGCCCATAACCCAGAGGTCGGTGGATCAAAACCATCCTCTGCTATGTGCACTTATTTTTTTGTTAATTAAATTCTTCCAAAACTGGAATTGATATTTTGACTCTTTTATTTTTACTTACAGTACAATAACTTTTAACATTTTAATTTGTTTTAATAGTATATTGACAGCATTGTTTTCTTTCAGAAATCCACTTAATTTTCTTTACCCTATTACTGAAATGGTAATTGACAAAAACAAGCTACATTGTCACCAGATGAGCAATGCAAAATGTACAATTGATATTTCAAAATCATCTTTCCATCTTGAATTTCAATGATGCATTGGGGCAACGATTTTGTGAGAAACATCTTCACCCTTAAAGAAAGATTTTTTTAACTTCTTACCTGTGTGCTGATTAGATATCACCTGGTTTTCACATTAAACAGATTCCCACTTGAGAAAGCAGCAAGGATGCAGTGAGGTTTATGTTTCCTGGTGTCAACCTGTATTATTTCAGTGGACATTGTAATGAGGATGCATCTTGCTGCCTTTCCAATGAAGCAGGTTTTAATCAGTAATAGGTGAAAAACCATTCCTACAAAGGTGTTAATCAGAGACTTGGCTTTGTGGACACTTTTCAGAGAGCAAATGTGTTAGCATAAAAATAAAGCCATAGTATGGAGAGCTGATTAATCACTCAATTGGATTTCTCTGCCTGCATAATTTTTTTTCTCTGCAACCCCATGCTAAATTGTGCTTCCTGTTTTTTATAAAGTGACTTAATCAAATCTGATTGCATCAGAGAAGGCCAGGTACCCTACACTATAAGAGGTGGTTTGAAATTTTGACTTGTCTACTTAAAGATCACCAAAATTTGATCACAGGGTCAATTACGTCCCTGGGTGGGATTGAACCACCAACCTTTCGGTTAACAGCCGAATGCGCTAACCAATTGCGCCACAGAGACAGCTTGCAAAAGCATGTACTGACAAAGGCTAAAAAGCATTCATCTAGAAAGTTTCCTAGAAAAAGGTTAAAAAGGCAATAATCTGGAGAGTTTTGCAAGATTTTTCTTCCATTGACCAACGAAGAAACACATTGGTACTTTCACATGATGAGTGAGTACTTCAGGATCTCTGACACTTACATGAGCAGCAGAGTGGCGCAGCGGAAGCGTGCTGGGCTCATAACCCAGAGGTCGGTGGATCAAAACCATCCTCTGCTATGTGCACTTATTTTTTTGTTAATTAAATTCTTCCAAAACTGGAATTGATATTTTGACTCTTTTATTTTTACTTACAGTACAATAACTTTTAACATTTTAATTTGTTTTAATAGTATATTGACAGCATTGTTTTCTTTCAGAAATCCACTTAATTTTCTTTACCCTATTACTGAAATGGTAATTGACAAAAACAAGCTACATTGTCACCAGATGAGCAATGCAAAATGTACAATTGATATTTCAAAATCATCTTTCCATCTTGAATTTCAATGATGCATTGGGGCAACGATTTTGTGAGAAACATCTTCACCCTTAAAGAAAGATTTTCTTAACTTCTTACCTGTGTGCTGATTAGATATCACCTGGTTTTCACATTAAACAGATTCCCACTTGAGAAAGCAGCAAGGATGCAGTGAGGTTTATGTTTCCTGGTGTCAACCTGTATTATTTCAGTGGACATTGTAATGAGGATGCATCTTGCTGCCTTTCCAATGAAGCAAGTTTTAATCAGTAATAGGTGAAAAACCATTCCTACAAAGGTGTTAATCAGAGACTTGGCTTTGTGGACACTTTTCAGAGAGCAAATGTGTTAGCATAAAAATAAAGCCATAAAATGGAGAGCTGATTAATCACTCAATTGGATTTCTCTGCCTGCATCATTTTTTTTCTCTGCAACCCCATGCTAAATTGTGCTTCCTGTTTTTTATAAAATGACTTAATCAAATATGACTCTGATTGCATCAGAGAAGGCCAGGTACCCTACACCATAAGAGGTGGTTTGAAATTTTGACTTGTCTACTTAAAGATCAGCAAAATTTGATCACAAGGTCATTTACGTCCCTGGGTGGGATTGAACCACCAACCTTTCGGTTAACAGCCGAATGCGCTAACCGATTGCGCCACAGAGACACCTTGCAAAAGCATGTACTGACAAAGGCTAAAAAGCATTCATCTAGAAAGTTTCCTAGAAAAAAGTTAAAAAGGCAATAATCTGGAGAGTTTTGCAAGATTTTTCTTCCATTGACAAACGAAGAAACACATTCGTACTTTCACATGATGAGTGAGTACTTCAGGATCTCTGACACTTACACGAGCAGCAGAGTGGCGCAGCGGAAGCGTGCTGGGCCCATAACCCAGAGGTCGGTGGATCAAAACCATCCTCTGCTATGTGCACTTATTTTTTTAATTAAATTCTTCCAAAACTGGAATTGATATTTTGACTCTTTTATTTTTACTTAAAGTACAATAACTTTTAACATTTTAATTTGTTTTAATAGTATATTGACAGCATTGTTTTCTTTCAGAAATCCACTTAATTTTCTTTACCCTATTACTGAAATGGTAATTGACAAAAACAAGCTACATTGTCACCAGAAGAGCAATGCAAAATGTACAATTGATATTTCAAAATCATCTTTCCATCTTGAATTTCAATGATGCATTGGGGCAACGATTTTGTGAGAAACATCTTCACCCTTAAAGAAAGATTTTCTTAACTTCTTACCTGTGTGCTGATTAGATATCACCTGGTTTTCACATTAAACAGATTCCCACTTGAGAAAGCAGCAAGGATGCAGTGAGGTTTATGTTTCCTGGTGTCAACCTGTATTATTTCAGTGGACATTGTAATGAGGATGCATCTTGCTGCCTTTCCAATGAAGCAAGTTTTAATCAGTAATAGGTGAAAAACCATTCCTACAAAGGTGTTAATCAGAGACTTGGCTTTGTGGACACTTTTCAGAGAGCAAATGTGTTAGCATAAAAATAAAGCCATAAAATGGAGAGCTGATTAATCACTCAATTGGATTTCTCTGCCTGCATCATTTTTTTTCTCTGCAACCCCATGCTAAATTGTGCTTCCTGTTTTTTATAAAATGACTTAATCAAATATGACTCTGATTGCATCAGAGAAGGCCAGGTACCCTACACCATAAGAGGTGGTTTGAAATTTTGACTTGTCTACTTAAAGATCAGCAAAATTTGATCACAAGGTCAATTACGTCCCTGGTTGGGATTGAACCACCAACCTTTCGGTTAACAGCCGAATGCGCTAACCGATTGCGCCACAGAGACAGCTTGCAAAAGCATGTACTGACAAAGGCTAAAAAGCATTCATCTAGAAAGTTTCCTAGAAAAAGGATAAAAAGGCAATAATCTGGAGAGTTTTGCAAGATTTTTCTTCCATTGACCAACGAAGAAACACATTGGTACTTTCACATGATGAGTGAGTACTTCAGGATCTCTGACACTTACATGAGCAGCAGAGTGGCGCAGCGGAAGCGTGCTGGGCCCATAACCCAGAGGTCGGTGGATCGAAACCATCCTCTGTTATGTGCACTTATTTTTTTTGTTAATTAAATTCTTCCAAAACTGGAATTGATATTTTGACTCTTTTATTTTTACTTAAAGTACAATAACTTTTAACATTTTAATTTGTTTTAATAGTATATTGACAGCATTGTTTTCTTTCAGAAATCCACTTAATTTTCTTTACCCTATTACTGAAATGGTAATTGACAAAAACAAGCTACATTGTCACCAGAAGAGCAATGCAAAATGTACAATTGATATTTCAAAATCATCTTTCCATCTTGAATTTCAATGATGCATTGGGGCAACGATTTTGTGAGAAACATCTTCACCCTTAAAGAAAGATTTTCTTAACTTCTTACCTGTGTGCTGATTAGATATCACCTGGTTTTCACATTAAACAGATTCCCACTTGAGAAAGCAGCAAGGATGCAGTGAGGTTTATGTTTCCTGGTGTCAACCTGTATTATTTCAGTGGACATTGTAATGAGGATGCATCTTGCTGCCTTTCCAATGAAGCAGGTTTTAATCAGTAATAGGTGAAAAACCATTCCTACAAAGGTGTTAATCAGAGACTTGGCTTTGTGGACACTTTTCAGAGAGCAAATGTGTTAGCATAAAAATAAAGCCATAAAATGGAGAGCTGATTAATCACTCAATTGGATTTCTCTGCCTGCATAATTTTTTTTCTCTGCAACCCCAAGCTAAATTGTGCTTCCTGTTTTTTTATAAAATGACTTAATCAAATATGACTCTGATTGCATCAGAGAAGGCCAGGTACCCTACACCATAAGAGGTGGTTTGAAATTTTGACTTGTCTACTTAAAGATCAGCAAAATTTGATCACAAGGTCAATTACTTCCCTGGTTGGGATTGAACCACCAACCTTTCGGTTAACAGCCGAATGCGCTAACCGATTGCGCCACAGAGACAGCTTGCAAAAGCATGTACTGACAAAGGCTAAAAAGCATTCATCTAGAAAGTTTCCTAGAAAAAGGTTAAAAAGGCAATAATCTGGAGAGTTTTGCAAGATTTTTCTTCCATTGACCAACGAAGAAACACATTGGTACTTTCACATGATGAGTGAGTACTTCAGGATCTCTGACACTTACATGAGCAGCAGAGTGGCGCAGCGGAAGCGTGCTGGGCCCAAAACCCAGAGGTCGGTAGATCGAAACCATCCTCTGCTATTTGCACTTATTTTTTTGTTAATTAAATTCTTCCAAAACTGGAATTGATATTTTGACTCTTTTATTTTTACTTAAAGTACAATAACTTTTAACATTTTAATTTGTTTTAATAGTATATTGACAGCATTGTTTTCTTTCAGAAATCCACTTAATTTTCTTTACCCTATTACTGAAATGGTAATTGACAAAAACAAGCTACATTGTCACCAGATGAGCAATACAAAATGTACAATTGATATTTCAAAATCATCTTTCCATCTTGAATTTCAATGATGAATTGGGGCAACGATTTTGTGAGAAACATCTTCACCCTTAAAGAAAGATTTTCTTAACTTCTTACCTGTGTGCTGATTAGATATCACCTGGTTTTCACATTAAACAGATTCCCACTTGAGAAAGCAGCAAGGATGCAGTGAGGTTTATGTTTCCTGGTGTCAACCTGTATTATTTCAGTGGACATTGTAATGAGGATGCATCTTGCTGCCTTTCCAATGAAGCAAGTTTTAATCAGTAATAGGTGAAAAACCATTCCTACAAAGGTGTTAATCAGAGACTTGGCTTTGTGGACACTTTTCAGAGAGCAAATGTGTTAGCATAAAAATAAAGCCATAAAATGGAGAGCTGATTAATCACTCAATTGGATTTCTCTGCCTGCATAATTTTTTTTCTCTGCAACCCCAAGCTAAATTGTGCTTCCTGTTTTTTTATAAAATGACTTAATCAAATATGACTCTGATTGCATCAGAGAAGGCCAGGTACCCTACACCATAAGAGGTGGTTTGAAATTTTGACTTGTCTACTTAAAGATCAGCAAAATGTGATCACAAGGTCAATTACTTCCCTGGTTGGGATTGAACCACCAACCTTTCGGTTAACAGCCGAATGCGCTAACCGATTGCGCCACAGAGACAGCTTGCAAAAGCATGTACTGACAAAGGCTAAAAAGCATTCATCTAGAAAGTTTCCTAGAAAAAGGTTAAAAAGGCAATAATCTGGAGAGTTTTGCAAGATTTTTCTTCCATTGACCAACGAAGAAACACATTGGTACTTTCACATGATGAGTGAGTACTTCAGGATCTCTGACACTTACATGAGCAGCAGAGTGGCGCAGCGGAAGCGTGCTGGGCCCAAAACCCAGAGGTCGGTGGATCGAAGCCATCCTCTGCTATTTGCACTTATTTTTTTGTTAATTAAATTCTTCCAAAACTGGAATTGATATTTTGACTCTTTTATTTTTACTTAAAGTACAATAACTTTTAACATTTTAATTTGTTTTAATAGTATATTGACAGCATTGTTTTCTTTCAGAAATCCACTTAATTTTCTTTACCCTATTACTGAAATGGTAATTGACAAAAACAAGCTACATTGTCACCAGAAGAGCAATGCAAAATGTACAATTGATATTTCAAAATCATCTTTCCAGCTTGAATTTCAATGATGCATTGGGGCAATGATTTTGTGAGAAACATCTTCACCCTTAAAGAAAGATTTTCTTAACTTCTTACCTGTGTGCTGATTAGATATCACCTGGTTTTCACATTAAACAGATTCCCACTTGAGAAAGCAGCAAGGATGCAGTGAGGTTTATGTTTCCTGGTGTCAACCTGTATTATTTCAGTGGACATTGTAATGAGGATGCATCTTGCTGCCTTTCCAATGAAGCAAGTTTTAATCAGTAATAGGTAAAAAACCATTCCTACAAAGGTGTTAATCAGAGACTTGGCTTTGTGGACACTTTTCAGAGAGCAAATGTGTTAGCATAAAAATAAAGCCATAAAATGGAGAGCTGATTAATCACTCAATTGGATTTCTCTGCCTGCATAATTTTTTTTCTCTGCAACCCCATGCTAAATTGTGCTTCCTGTTTTTTTTTAAATGACTTAATCAAATCTGATTGCATCAGAGAAGGCCAGGTACCCTACACTATAAGAGGTGGTTTGAAATTTTGACTTGTCTACTTAAAGATCACCAAAATTTGATCACAAGGTCAATTACGTCCCTGGGTGGGATTGAACCACCAACCTTTCGGTTAACAGTCGAATGCGCTAACCGATTGCGCCACAGAGACAGCTTGCAAAAGCATGTACTGACAAAGGCTAAAAAGCATTCATCTAGAAAGTTTCCTAGAAAAAGGTTAAAAAGGCAATAATCTGGAGAGTTTTGCAAGATTTTTCTTCCATTGACCAACGAAGAAACACATTGGTACTTTCACATGATGAGTGAGTACTTCAGGATCTCTGACACTTACATGAGCAGCAGAGTGGTGCAGCGGAAGCGTGCTGGGCCCAAAACCCAGAGGTCGGTGGATCGAAACCATCCTCTGCTATGTGCACTTATTTTTTTGTTAATTAAATTCTTCCAAAACTGGAATTGATATTTTGACTCTTTTATTTTTACTTAAAGTACAATAACTTTTAACATTTTAATTTGTTTTAATAGTATATTGACAGCATTGTTTTCTTTCAGAAATCCACTTAATTTTCTTTACCCTATTACTGAAATGGTAATTGACAAAAACAAGCTACATTGTCACCAGAAGAGCAATGCAAAATGTACAATTAATATTTCAAAATCATCTTTCCAGCTTGAATTTCAATGATGCATTGGGGCAACAATTTTATGAAAAACATCTTCACCCTTAAAGAAAGATTTTCTTAACTTCTTACCTGTGTGCTGATTAGATATCACCTGGTTTTCACATTAAACAGATTCCCACTTGAGAAAGCAGCAAGGATGCAGTGAGGTTTATGTTTCCTGGTGTCAACCTGTATTATTTCAGTGGACATTGTAATGAGGATGCATCTTGCTGCCTTTCCAATGAAGCAAGTTTTAATCAGTAATAGGTGAAAAACCATTCCTACAAAGGTGTTAATCAGAGACTTGGCTTTGTGGACACTTTTCAGAGAGCAAATGTGTTAGCATAAAAATAAAGCCATAAAATGGAGAGCTGATTAATCACTCAATTGGATTTCTCTGCCTGCATCATTTTTTTTCTCTGCAACCCCATGCTAAATTGTGCTTCCTGTTTTTTATAAAATGACTTAATCAAATATGACTCTGATTGCATCAGAGAAGGCCAGGTACCCTACACCATAAGAGGTGGTTTGAAATTTTGACTTGTCTACTTAAAGATCAGCAAAATTTGATCACAAGGTCAATTACGTCCCTGGTTGGGATTGAACCACCAACCTTTCGGTTAACAGCCGAATGCGCTAAACGATTGCGCCACAGAGACAGCTTGCAAAAGCATCTACTGACAAAGGCTAAAAAGCATTCATCTAGAAAGTTTCCTAGAAAAAGGTTAAAAAGGCAATAATCTGTAGAGTTTTGCAAGATTTTTCTTCCATTCACCAACGAAGAAACACATTGGTACTTTCACATGATGAGTGAGTACTTCAGGATCTCTGACACTTACATGAGCAGCAGAGTGGCGCAGCGGAAGCGTGCTGGGCCCATAACCCAGAGGTCGGTGGATTGAAACCATCCTCTGCTATGTGCACTTATTTTTTTGTTAATTAAATTCTTCCAAAACTGGAATTGATATTTTGACTCTTTTATTTTTACTTAAAGTACAATAACTTTTAACATTTTAATTTGTTTTAATAGTATATTGACAGCATTGTTTTCTTTCAGAAATCCAATTAATTTTCTTTACCCTATTACTGAAATGGTAATTGACAAAAACAAGCTACATTGTCACCAGAAGAGCAATGCAAAATGTACAATTGATATTTCAAAATCATCTTTCCATCTTGAATTTCAATGATGCATTGGGGCAACGATTTTGTGAGAAACATCTTCACCCTTAAAGAAAGATTTTCTTAACTTCTTACCTGTGTGCTGATTAGATATCACCTGGTTTTCACATTAAACAGATTCCCACTTGAGAAAGCAGCAAGGATGCAGTGAGGTTTATGTTTCCTGGTGTCAACCTGTATTATTTCAGTGGACATTGTAATGAGGATGCATCTTGCTGCCTTTCCAATGAAGCAAGTTTTAATCAGTAATAGGTGAAAAACCATTCCTACAAAGGTGTTAATCAGAGACTTGGCTTTGTGGACACTTTTCAGAGAGCAAATGTGTTAGCATAAAAATAAAGCCATAAAATGGAGAGCTGATTAATCACTCAATTGGATTTCTCTGCCTGCATAATTTTTTTTCTCTGCAACCCCATGCTAAATTGTGCTTCCTGTTTTTTATAAAATGACTTAATCAAATCTGACTCTGATTGCATCAGAGAAGGCCAGGTACCCTACACTATAAGAGGTGGTTTGAAATTTTGACTTGTCTACTTAAAGATCAGCAAAATTTGATCACAAGGTCAATTACGTCCCTGGGTGGTATTGTACCACCAGCCTTTCGGTTAATAGCCGAATGCGCTAACCGATTGCACCACAGAGACAACTTGCAAAAGCATGTACTGACAAAGGCTAAAAAGCATTCATCTAGAAAGTTTCCTAGAAAAAGGTTAAAAAGGCAATAATCTGGAGAGTTTTGCAAGATTTTTCTTCCATTGACCAACGAAGAAACACATTGGTACTTTCACATGATGAGTGAGTACTTCAGGATCTCTGACACTTACATGAGAAGCAGAGTGGCACAGCGGAAGCGTGCTGGGCCCATAACCCAGAGGTCGGTGGATCGAAACCATGCTCTGCTATGTGCACTTATTTTTTTGTTAATTAAATTCTTCCAAAACTGGAATTGATATTTTGACTCTTTTATTTTTACTTAAAGTACAATAACTTTTAACATTTTAATTTGTTTTAATAGTATATTGACAGCATTGTTTTCTTTCAGAAATCCACTTAATTTTCTTTACCCTATTACTGAAATGGTAATTGACAAAAACAAGCTACATTGTCACCAGAAGAGCAATGCAAAATGTACAATTGATATTTCAAAATCATCTTTCCAGCTTGAATTTCAATGATGCATTGGGGCAACGATTTTGTGAGAAACATCTTCACCCTTAAAGAAAGATTTTCTTAACTTCTTACCTGTGTGCTGATTAGATATCACCTGGTTTTCACATTAAACAGATTCCCACTTGAGAAAGCAGCAAGGATGCAGTGAGGTTTATGTTTCCTGGTGTCAACCTGTATTATTTCAGTGGACATTGTAATGAGGATGCATCTTGCTGCCTTTCCAATGAAGCAAGTTTTAATCAGTAATAGGTGAAAAACCATTCCTACAAAGGTGTTAATCAGAGACTTGGCTTTGTGGACACTTTTTCAGAGAGCAAATGTGTTAGCATAAAAATAAAGCCATAAAATGGAGAGCTGATTAATCACTCAATTGGATTTCTCTGCCTGCATAATTTTTTTTCTCTGCAACCCCATGCTAAATTGTGCTTCCTGTTTTTTATAAAATGACTTAATCAAATCTGATTGCATCAGAGAAGGCCAGGTACCCTACACTATAAGAGGTGGTTTGAAATTTTGACTTGTCTACTTAAAGATCACCAAAATTTGATCACAAGGTCAATTACGTCCCTGGGTGGGATTGAACCACCAACCTTTCGGTTAACAGCCGAATGCGCTAACCGATTGCGCCACAGAGACAGCTTGCAAAAGCATGTACTGACAAAGGCTAAAAAGCATTCATCTAGAAAGTTTCCTAGAAAAAGGTTAAAAAGGCAATAATCTGGAGAGTTTTGCAAGATTTTTCATCCATTGACCAACGAAGAAACACATTGGTACTTTCACATGATGAGTGAGTACTTCAGGATCTCTGACACTTACATGAGCAGCAGAGTGGCGCAGCGGAAGCGTGCTGGGCCCATAACCCAGAGGTCGGTGGATCGAAACCATCCTCTGCTATGTGCACTTATTTTTTTGTTAATTAAATTCTTCCAAAACTGGAATTGATATTTTGACTCTTTTATTTTTACTTAAAGTACAATAACTTTTAACATTTTAATTTGTTTTAATAGTATATTGACAGCATTGTTTTCTTTCAGAAATCCACTTAATTTTCTTTACCCTATTACTGAAATGGTAATTGACAAAAACAAGCTACATTGTCACCAGAAGAGCAATGCAAAATGTACAATTGATATTTCAAAATCATCTTTCCAGCTTGAATTTCAATGATGCATTGGGGCAACGATTTTGTGAGAAACATCTTCACCCTTAAATAAAGATTTTCTTAACTTCTTACCTGTGTGCTGATTAGATATCACCTGGTTTTCACATTAAACAGATTCCCACTTGAGAAAGCAGCAAGGATGCAGTGAGGTTTATGTTTCCTGGTGTCAACCTGTATTATTTCAGTGGACATTGTAATGAGGATGCATCTTGCTGCCTTTCCAATGAAGCAAGTTTTAATCAGTAATAGGTGAAAAACCATTCCTACAAAGGTGTTAATCAGAGACTTGGCTTTGTGGACACTTTTCAGAGAGCAAATGTGTTAGCATAAAAATAAAGCCATAAAATGGAGAGCTGATTAATCACTCAATTGGATTTCTCTGCCTGCATAATTTTTTTTCTCTGCAACCCCATGCTAAATTGTGCTTCCTGTTTTTTATAAAATGACTTAATCAAATCTGACTCTGATTGCATCAGAGAAGGCCAGGTACCCTACACTATAAGAGGTGGTTTGAAATTTTGACTTGTCTACTTAAAGATCACCAAAATTTGATCACAAGGTCAATTACGTCCCTGGGTGGGATTGAACCACCAACCTTTCGGTTAACAGCCGAATGCGCTAACCGATTGCGCCACAGAGACAGCTTGCAAAAGCATGTTCTGACAAAGGCTAAAAAGCATTCATCTAGAAAGTTTCCTAGAAAAAGGTTAAAAAGGCAATAATCTGGAGAGTTTTGCAAGATTTTTCTTCCATTGACCAACGAAGAAACACATTGGTACTTTCACATGATGAGTGAGTACTTCAGGATCTCTGACACTTACATGAGCAGCAGAGTGGCGCAGCGGAAGCGTGCTGGGCCCATAACCGTGAGGTCGATGGATTGAAACCATCCTCTGCTATGTGCACTTATTTTTTTGTTAATTAAATTCTTCCAAAACTGGAATTGATATTTTGACTCTTTTATTTTTACTTAAAGTACAATAACTTTTAACATTTTAATTTGTTTTAATAGTATATTGACAGCATTGTTTTCTTTCAGAAATCCACTTAATTTTCTTTACCCTATTACTGAAATGGTAATTGACAAAAACAAGCTACATTGTCACCAGAAGAGCAATGCAAAATGTACAATTGATATTTCAAAATCATCTTTCCATCTTGAATTTCAATGATGCATTGGGGCAACGATTTTGTGAGAAACATCTTCACCCTTAAAGAAAGATTTTCTTAACTTCTTACCTGTGTGCTGATTAGATATCACCTGGTTTTCACATTAAACAGATTCCCACTTGAGAAAGCAGCAAGGATGCAGTGAGGTTTATGTTTCCTGGTGTCAACCTGTATTATTTCAGTGGACATTGTAATGAGGATGCATCTTGCTGCCTTTCCAATGAAGCAAGTTTTAATCAGTAATAGGTGAAAAACCATTCCTACAAAGGTGTTAATCAGAGACTTGGCTTTGTGGACACTTTTCAGAGAGCAAATGTGTTAGCATAAAAATAAAGCCATAAAATTGAGAGCTGATTAATCACTCAATTGGATTTCTCTGCCTGCATATTTTTTTTTCTCTGCAACCCCATGCTAAATTGTGCTTCCTGTTTTTTATAAAATGACTTAATCAAATCTGATTGCATCAGAGAAGGCCAGGTACCCTACACTATAAGAGGTGGTTTGAAATTTTGACTTGTCTACTTAAAGATCACCAAAATTTGATCACAAGGTCAATTACGTCCCTGGGTGGGATTGAACCACCAACCTTTCGGTTAACAGCCGAATGCGCTAACCGATTGCGCCACAGAGACAGCTTGCAAAAGCATGTACTGACAAAGGCTAAAAAGCATTCATCTAGAAAGTTTCCTAGAAAAAGGTTAAAAAGGCAATAATCTGGAGAGTTTTGCAAGATTTTTCATCCATTGACCAACGAAGAAACACATTGGTACTTTCACATGATGAGTGAGTACTTCAGGATCTCTGACACTTACATGAGCAGCAGAGTGGCGCAGCGGAAGCGTGCTGGGCCCATAACCCAGAGGTCGGTGGATCGAAACCATCCTCTGCTATGTGCACTTATTTTTTTGTTAATTAAATTCTTCCAAAACTGGAATTGATATTTTGACTCTTTTATTTTTACTTAAAGTACAATAACTTTTAACATTTTAATTTGTTTTAATAGTATATTGACAGCATTGTTTTCTTTCAGAAATCCACTTAATTTTCTTTACCCTATTACTGAAATGGTAATTGACAAACACAAGCTACATTGTCACCAGAAGAGCAATGCAAAATGTACAATTGATATTTCAAAATCATCTTTCCAGCTTGAATTTCAATGATGCATTGGGGCAACGATTTTGTGAGAAACATCTTCACCCTTAAAGAAAGATTTTCTTAACTTCTTACCTGTGTGCTGATTAGATATCACCTGGTTCTCACATTAAACAGATTCCCACTTGAGAAAGCAGCAAGGATGCAGTGAGGTTTATGTTTCCTGGTGTCAACCTGTATTATTTCAGTGGACATTGTAATGAGGATGCATCTTGCTGCCTTTCCAATGAAGCAAGTTTTAATCAGTAATAGGTGAAAAACCATTCCTACAAAGGTGTTAATCAGAGACTTGGCTTTGTGGACACTTTTCAGAGAGCAAATGTGTTAGCATAAAAATAAAGCCATAAAATGGAGAGCTGATTAATCACTCAATTGGATTTCTCTGCCTGCATAATTTTTTTTCTCTGCAACCCCATGCTAAATTGTGCTTCCTGTTTTTTATAAAATGACTTAATCAAATCTGACTCTTATTGCATCAGAGAAGGCCAGGTACCCTACACTATAAGAGGTGGTTTGAAATTTTGACTTGTCTACTTAAAGATCAGCAAAATTTGATCACAAGGTCAATTACGTCCCTGGGTGGTATTGAACCACCAGCCTTTCGGTTAACAGCCGAATGCGCTAACCGATTGCACCACAGAGACAACTTGCAAAAGCATGTACTAACAAAGGCTAAAAAGCATTCATCTAGAAAGTTTCCTAGAAAAAGGTTAAAAAGGCAATAATCTGGAGAGTTTTGCAAGATTTTTCTTCCATTGACCAACGAAGAAACACATTGGTACTTTCAGATGATGAGTGAGTACTTCAGGATCTCTGACACTTACGTGAGCAGCAGAGTGGCGCAGCGGAAGCGTGCTGAGCCCATAACCCAGAGGTCGGTGGATCAAAACCATCCTCTGCTATGTGCACTTATTTTTTTGTTAATTAAATTCTTCCAAAACTGGAATTGATATTTTGACTCTTTTATTTTTACTTAAAGTACAATAACTTTTAACATTTTCATTTGTTTTAATAGTATATTGACAGCATTGTTTTCTTTCAGAAATCCACTTAATTTTCTTTACCCTATTACTGAAATGGTAATTGACAAAAACAAGCTACATTGTCACCAGAAGAGCAATGCAAAATGTAAAATTGATATTTCAAAATCATCTTTCCAGCTTGAATTTCAATGATGCATTGGGGCAACGATTTTGTGAGAAACATCTTCACCCTTAAGTAAAGATTTTCTTAACTTCTTACCTGTGTGCTGATTAGATATCACCTGGTTTTCACATTAAACAGATTCCCACTTGAGAAAGCAGCAAGGATGCAGTGAGGTTTATGTTTCCTGGTGTCAACCTGTATTATTTCAGTGGACATTGTAATGAGGATGCATCTTGCTGCCTTTCCAATGAAGCAAGTTTTAATCAGTAATAGGTGAAAAACCATTCCTACAAAGGTGTTAATCAGAGACTTGGCTTTGTGGACACTTTTCAGAGAGCAAATGTGTTAGCATAAAAATAAAGCCATAAAATGGAGAGCTGATTAATCACTCAATTGGATTTCTCTGCCTGCATAATTTTTTTTCTCTGCAACCCCATGCTAAATTGTGCTTCCTGTTTTTTATAAAATGACTTAATCAAATCTGACTCTGATTGCATCAGAGAAGGCCAGGTACCCTACACTATAAGAGGTGGTTTGAAATTTTGACTTGTCTACTTAAAGATCACCAAAATTTGATCACAAGGTCAATTACGTCCCTGGGTGGGATTGAACCACCAACCTTTCGGTTAACAGCCGAATGCGCTAACCGATTGCGCCACAGAGACAGCTTGCAAAAGCATGTTCTGACAAAGGCTAAAAAGCATTCATCTAGAAAGTTTCCTAGAAAAAGGTTAAAAAGGCAATAATCTGGAGAGTTTTGAAAGATTTTTCTTCCATTGACCAACGAAGAAACACATTGGTACTTTCACATGATGAGTGAGTACTTCAGGATCTCTGACACTTACATGAGCAGCAGAGTGGCGCAGCGGAAGCGTGCTGGGCCCATAACCGTGAGGTCGATGGATTGAAACCATCCTCTGCTATGTGCACTTATTTTTTTGTTAATTAAATTCTTCCAAAACTGGAATTGATATTTTGACTCTTTTATTTTTACTTAAAGTACAATAACTTTTAACATTTTAATTTGTTTTAATAGTATATTGACAGCATTGTTTTCTTTCAGAAATCCACTTAATTTTCTTTACCCTATTACTGAAATGGTAATTGACAAAAACAAGCTACATTCTCACCAGAAGAGCAATGCAAAATGTACAATTGATATTTCAAAATCATCTTTCCAGCTTGAATTTCAATGATGCATTGGGGCAACGATTTTGTGAGAAACATCTTCACCCTTAAAGAAAGATTTTCTTAACTTCTTACCTGTGTGCTGATTAGATATCACCTGGTTTTCACATTAAACAGATTCCCACTTGAGAAAGCAGCAAGGATGCAGTGAGGTTTATGTTTCCTAGTGTCAACCTGTATTATTTCAGTGGACATTGTAATGAGCATGCATCTTGCTGCCTTTCCAATGAAGCAAGTTTTAATCAGTAATAGGTGAAAAACCATTCCTACAAAGGTGTTAATCAGAGACTTGGCTTTGTGGACACTTTTCAGAGAGCAAATGTGTTAGCATAAAAATAAAGCCATAAAATGGAGAGCTGATTAATCACTCAATTGGATTTCTCTGCCTGCATATTTTTTTTTCTCTGCAACCCCATGCTAAATTGTGCTTCCTGTTTTTTATAAAATGACTTAATCAAATCTGACTCTGATTGCATCAGAGAAGGCCAGGTACCCTACACTATAAGAGGTGGTTTGAAATTTTGACTTGTCTACTTAAAGATCAGCAAAATTTGATCACAAGGTCAATTACGTCCCTGGGTGGTATTGTACCACCAGCCTTTCGGTTAATAGCCGAATGCGCTAACCGATTGCACCACAGAGACAACTTGCAAAAGCATGTACTGACAAAGGCTAAAAAGCATTCATCTAGAAAGTTTCCTAGAAAAAGGTTAAAAAGGCAATAATCTAGAGAGTTTTGCAAGATTTTTCTTCTATTGACCAACGAAGAAACACATTGGTACTTTCACATGATGAGTGAGTACTTCAGGATCTCTGACACTTACATGAGCAGCAGAGTGGCACATCAGAAGCGTGCTGGGCACATAACCCAGAGGTCATAGGATTGAAACCATCCTCTGCTATGTGCACTTATTTTTTTGTTAATTAAATTCTTCCAAAACCGGAATTGATATTTTGACTTTTATTTTTACTTAAAGTACAATAACTTTTAACATTTTAATTTGTTTTAATAGTATATTGACAGCATTGTTTTCTTTCAGAAATCCACTTAATTTTCTTTACCCTATTACTGAAATGGTAATTGACAAAAACAAGCTACATTGTCACCAGAAGAGCAATGCAAAATGTACAATTGATATTTCAAAATCATCTTTCCATCTTGAATTTCAATGATGCATTGGGGCAACGATTTTGTGAGAAACATCTTCACCCTTAAAGAAAGATTTTCTTAACTTCTTACCTGTGTGCTGATTAGATATCACCTGGTTTTCACATTAAACAGATTCCCACTTGAGAAAGCAGCAAGGATGCAGTGAGGTTTATGTTTCCTGGTGTCAACCTGTATTATTTCAGTGGACATTGTAATGAGGATGCATCTTGCTGCCTTTCCAATGAAGCAAGTTTTAATCAGTAATAGGTGAAAAACCATTCCTACAAAGGTGTTAATCAGAGACTTGGCTTTGTGGACACTTTTCAGAGAGCAAATGTGTTAGCATAAAAATAAAGCCATAAAATGGAGAGCTGATTAATCACTCAATTATATTTCTCTGCCTGCGTATTTTTTTTTCTCTGCAACCCCATGCTAAATTGTGCTTCCTGTTTTTTATAAAATGACTTAATCAAATCTGACTCTGATTGCATCAGAGAAGGCCAGGTACCCTACACTATAAGAGGTGGTTTGAAATTTTGACTTGTCTACTTAAAGATCAGCAAAATTTGATCACAAGGTCAATTACATCCCTGGGTGGTATTGAACAACCAGCCTTTCGGTTAACAGCCGAATGCGCTAACCGATTGCACCACAGAGACAACTTGCAAAAACATGTACTGACAAAGGCTAAAAAGCATTCATCTAGAAAGTTTCCTAGAAAAAGGTTAAAAAGGCAATAATCTGGAGAGTTTTGCAAGATTTTTCTTCCATTGACCAACGAAGAAACACATTGGTACTTTCACATGATGAGTGAGTACTTCAGGAACTCTGACACTTATGTGAGCAGCAGAGTGGCGCAGCGGAAGCGTGCTGGGCCCATAACCCAGAGGTTGGTGGATCGAAACCATCCTCTGCTATGTGCACTTATTTTTTTGTTAATTAAATTCTTCCAAAACTGGAATTGATATTTTGACTCTTTTATTTTTACTTAAAGTACAATAACTTTTAACATTTTAATTTGTTTTAATAGTATATTGACAGCATTGTTTTCTTTCAGAAATCCACTTAATTTTCTTTACCCTATTACTGAAATGGTAATTGACAAAAACAAGCTACATTGTCACCAGAAGAGCAATGCAAAATGTACAATTGATATTTCAAAATCATCTTTCCAGCTTGAATTTCAATGATGCATTGGGGCAACGATTTTGTGAGAAACATCTTCACCCTTAAAGAAAGATTTTCTTAACTTCTTACCTGTGTGCTGATTAGATATCACCTGGTTTTCACATTAAACAGATTCCCACTTGAGAAAGCAGCAAGGATGCAGTGAGGTTTATGTTTCCTGGTGTCAACCTGTATTATTTCAGTGGACATTGTAATGAGGATGCATCTTGCTGCCTTTCCAATGAAGCAAGTTTTAATCAGTAATAGGTGAAAAACCATTCCTACAAAGGTGTTAATCAGAGACTTGGCTTTGTGGACACTTTTCAGAGAGCAAATGTGTTTGGCATAAAAATAAAGCCATAAAATGGAGAGCTGATTAATCACTCAATTGGATTTCTCTGCCTGCATAATTTTTTTCTCTGCAACCCCATGCTAAATTGTGCTTCCTGTTTTTTATAAAATGACTTAATCAAATCTGACTCTGATTGCATCAGAGAAGGCCAGGTACCCTACACCATAAGAGGTGGTTTGAAATTTTGACTTGTCTACTTAAAGATCACCAAATTATGATCACAAGGTCAATTACGTCCCTCAGTGGGATTGAACCACCAACCTTTCGGTTAACAGCCGAATGCGCTAACCGATTGCGCCACAGAGACAGCTTGCAAAAGCATGTGCTGACAAAGGCTAAAAAGCATTCATCTAGAAAGTTTCCTAGAAAAAGGTTAAAAAGGCAATAATCTGGAGAGTTTTGCAAGATTTTTCTTCCATTGACCAACAAAGAAACACATTGGTACTTTCACATGATGAGTGAGTACTTCAGGATCTCTGACACTTACATGAGCAGCAGAGTGGCGCAGCAGAAGCGTGCTGGGCCCATAACCCCGAGGTCGGTGGATCGAAACCATCCTCTGCTATGTGCACTTATTTTTTTGTTAATTAAATTCTTCCAAAACTGGAATTGATATTTTGACTCTTTTATTTTTACTTAAAGTACAATAACTTTTAACATTTTAATTTGTTTTAATAGTATATTGACAGCATTGTTTTCTTTCAGAAATCCACTTAATTTTCTTTACCCTATTACTGAAATGGTAATTGACAAAAACAAGCTACATTGTCACCAGAAGAGCAATGCAAAATGTACAATTGATATTTCAAAATCATCTTTCCAGCTTGAATTTCAATGATGCATTGGGGCAACGATTTTGTGAGAAACATCTTCACCCTTAAAGAAAGATTTTCTTAACTTCTTACCTGTGTGCTGATTAGATATCACCTGGTTTTCACATTAAACAGATTCCCACTTGAGAAAGCAGCAAGGATGCAGTGAGGTTTATGTTTCCTGGTGTCAACCTGTATTATTTCAGTGGACATTGTAATGAGGATGCATCTTGCTGCCTTTCCAATGAAGCAAGTTTTAATCAGTAATAGGTGAAAAACCATTCCTACAAAGGTGTTAATCAGAGACTTGGCTTTGTGGACACTTTTCAGAGAGCAAATGTGTTAGCATAAAAATAAAGCCATAAAATGGAGAGCTGATTAATCACTCAATTGGATTTCTCTGCCTGCATTTTTTTTTTTCTCTGCAACCCCATGCTAAATTGTGCTTCCTGTTTTTTATAAAATGACTTAATCAAATCTGACTCTGATTGCATCAGAGAAGGCAAGGTACCCTACACTATAAGAGGTGGTTTGAAATTTTGACTTGTCTACTTAAAGATCACCAAAATTTGATCACAAGGTCAATTACGTCCCTGGGTGGTATTGAACAACCAGCCTTTCGGTTAACAGCCGAATGCGCTAACCGATTGCACCACAGAGACAACTTGCAAAAGCATGTACTGACAAAGGCTAAAGTTTCCTAGAAAAAGGTTAAAAAGGCAATAATCTAGAGAGTTTTGCAAGATTTTTCTTCCATTGACCAACGAAGAAACACATTGGTACTTTCACATGATGAGTGAGTACTTCAGGATCTCTGACACTTACGTGAGCAGCAGAGTGGCGCAGCGGAAGCGTGCTGGGCCCATAACCCAGAGGTTGGTGGATTGAAACCATCCTCTGCTATGTGCACTTATTTTTTTGTTAATTAAATTCTTCCAAAACTGGAATTGATATTTTGACTCTTTTATTTTTACTTAAAGTACAATAACTTTTAACATTTTAATTTGTTTTAATAGTATATTGACAGCATTGTTTTCTTTCAGAATTCCACTTAATTTTCTTTACCCTATTACTGAAATGGTAATTGACAAAAACAAGCTACATTGTCACCAGAAGAGCAATGCAAAATGTACAATTGATATTTCAAAATCATCTTTCCAGCTTGAATTTCAATGATGCATTGGGGCAACGATTTTGTGAGAAACATCTTCACCCTTAAAGAAAGATTTTCTTAACTTCTTACCTGTGTGCTGATTAGATATCACCTGGTTTTCACATTAAACAGATTCCCACTTGAGAAAGCAGCAAGGATGCAGTGAGGTTTATGTTTCCTAGTGTCAACCTGTATTATTTCAGTGGACATTGTAATGAGCATGCATCTTGCTGCCTTTCCAATGAAGCAAGTTTTAATCAGTAATAGGTGAAAAACCATTCCTACAAAGGTGTTAATCAGAGACTTGGCTTTGTGGACACTTTTCAGAGAGCAAATGTGTTAGCATAAAAATAAAGCCATAAAATGGAGAGCTGATTAATCACTCAATTGGATTTCTCTGCCTGCATATTTTTTTTTCTCTGCAACCCCATGCTAAATTGTGCTTCCTGTTTTTTATAAAATGACTTAATCAAATCTGACTCTGATTGCATCAGAGAAGGCCAGGTACCCTACACTATAAGAGGTGGTTTGAAATTTTGACTTGTCTACTTAAAGATCAGCAAAATTTGATCACAAGGTCAATTACGTCCCTGGGTGGTATTGTACCACCAGCCTTTCGGTTAATAGCCGAATGCGCTAACCGATTGCACCACAGAGACAACTTGCAAAAGCATGTACTGACAAAGGCTAAAAAGCATTCATCTAGAAAGTTTCCTAGAAAAAGGTTAAAAAGGCAATAATCTAGAGAGTTTTGCAAGATTTTTCTTCTATTGACCAACGAAGAAACACATTGGTACTTTCACATGATGAGTGAGTACTTCAGGATCTCTGACACTTACATGAGAAGCAGAGTGGCGCAGCAGAAGCGTGCTGGGCCCATAACCCCGAGGTCGGTGGATCGAAACCATCCTCTGCTATGTGCACTTATTTTTTTGTTAATTAAATTCTTCCAAAACTGGAATTGATATTTTGACTCTTTTATTTTTACTTAAAGTACAATAACTTTTAACATTTTAATTTGTTTTAATAGTATATTGACAGCATTGTTTTCTTTCAGAAATCCACTTAATTTTCTTTACCCTATTACTGAAATGGTAATTGACAAAAACAAGCTACATTGTCACCAGAAGAGCAATGCAAAATGTACAATTGATATTTCAAAATCATCTTTCCAGCTTGAATTTCAATGATGCATTGGGGCAACGATTTTGTGAGAAACATCTTCACCCTTAAAGAAAGATTTTCTTAACTTCTTACCTGTGTGCTGATTAGATATCACCTGGTTTTCACATTAAACAGATTCCCACTTGAGAAAGCAGCAAGGATGCAGTGAGGTTTATGTTTCCTGGTGTCAACCTGTATTATTTCAGTGGACATTGTAATGAGGATGCATCTTGCTGCCTTTCCAATGAAGCAAGTTTTAATCAGTAATAGGTGAAAAACCATTCCTACAAAGGTGTTAATCAGAGACTTGGCTTTGTGGACACTTTTCAGAGAGCAAATGTGTTAGCATAAAAATAAAGCCATAAAATGGAGAGCTGATTAATCACTCAATTGGATTTCTCTGCCTGCATATTTTTTTTTCTCTGCAACCCCATGCTAAATTGTGCTTCCTGTTTTTTATAAAATGACTTAATCAAATCTGACTCTGATTGCATCAGAGAAGGCCAGGTACCCTACACTATAAGAGGTGGTTTGAAATTTTGACTTGTCTACTTAAAGATCAGCAAAATTTGATCACAAGGTCAATTACGTCCCTGGGTGGTATTGTACCACCAGCCTTTCGGTTAATAGCCGAATGCGCTAACCGATTGCACCACAGAGACAACTTGCAAAAGCATGTACTGACAAAGGCTAAAAAGCATTCATCTAGAAAGTTTCCTAGAAAAAGGTTAAAAAGGCAATAATCTGGAGAGTTTTGCAAGATTTTTCTTCCATTGACCAACGAAGAAACACATTGGTACTTTCATATGATGAGTGAGTACTTCAGGATCTCTGACACTTACATGAGCAGCAGAGTGGCACAGCGGAAGCGTGCTGGGCATATAACCCAGAGGTCATAGGATCGAAACCATCCTCTGCTATGTGCACTTATTTTTTTGTTAATTAAATTCTTCCAAAACCGGAATTGATATTTTGACTCTTTTATTTTTACTTAAAGTACAATAACTTTTAACATTTTAATGTGTTTTAATAGTATATTGACAGCATTGTTTTCTTTCAGAAATCCACTTAATTTTCTTTACCCTATTACTGAAATGGTAATTGACAAAAACAAGCTACATTGTCACCAGAAGAGCAATGCAAAATGTACAATTGATATTTCAAAATCATCTTTCCAGCTTGAATTTCAATGATGCATTGGGGCAACGATTTTGTGAGAAACATCTTCACCCTTAAATAAAGATTTTCTTAACTTCTTACCTGTGTGCTGATTAGATATCACCTGGTTTTCACATTAAACAGATTCCCACTTGAGAAAGCAGCAAGGATGCAGTGAGGTTTATGTTTCCTGGTGTCAACCTGTATTATTTCAGTGGACATTGTAATGAGGATGCATCTTGCTGCCTTTCCAATGAAGCAAGTTTTAATCAGTAATAGGTGAAAAACCATTCCTACAAAGTTGTTAATCAGAGACTTGGCTTTGTGGACACTTTTCAGAGAGCAAATGTGTTAGCATAAAAAATAAAGCCATAAAATGGAGAGCTGATTAATCACTCAATTGGATTTCTCTGCCTGCATATTTTTTTTTCTCTGCAACCCATGCTAAATTGTGCTTCCTGTTTTTTATAAAATGACTTAATCAAATCTGACTCTGATTGCATCAGAGAAGGCCAGGTACCCTACACTATAAGAGGTGGTTTGAAATTTTGACTTGTCTACTTAAAGATCAGCAAAATTTGATCACAAGGTCAATTACGTCCCTGGGTGGTATTGTACCACCAGCCTTTCGGTTAACAGCCGAATGCACTAACCGATTGCGCCACAGAGACAGCTTGCAAAAGCATGTACTGACAAAGGCTAAAAAGCATTCATCTAGAAAGTTTCCTAGAAAAAGGTTAAAAAGGCAATAATCTGGAGAGTTTTGCAAGATTTTTCTTCCATTGACCAACGAAGAAACACATTGGTACTTTCACATGATGAGTGAGTACTTCAGGATCTCGGACACTGACATGAGCAGCAGAGTGGCGCAGCGGAAGCGTGCTGGGCCCATAACCGTGAGGTCGGTGGATTGAAACCATCCTCTGCTATGTGCACTTATTTTTTTGTTAATTAAATTCTTCCAAAACTGGAATTGATATTTTGACTCTTTTATTTTTACTTAAAGTACAATAACTTTTAACATTTTAATTTGTTTTAATAGTATATTGACAGCATTGTTTTCTTTAAGAAATCCACTTAATTTTCTTTACCCTATTACTGAAATGGTAATTGACAAAAACAAGCTACATTGTCACCAGAAGAGCAATGCAAAATGTACAATTGATATTTCAAAATCATCTTTCCAGCTTGAATTTCAATGATGCATTGGGGCAACGATTTTGTGAGAAACATCTTCACCCTTAAAGAAAGATTTTCTTAACTTCTTACCTGTGTGCTGATTAGATATCACCTGGTTTTCACATTAAACAGATTCCCACTTGAGAAAGCAGCAAGGATGCAGTGAGGTTTATGTTTCCTGGTGTCAACCTGTATTATTTCAGTGGACATTGTAATGAGGATGCATCTTGCTGCCTTTCCAATGAAGCAAGTTTTAATCAGTAATAGGTGAAAAACCATTCCTACAAAGGTGTTAATCAGAGACTTGGCTTTGTGGACACTTTTCAGAGAGCAAATGTGTTAGCATAAAAATAAAGCCATAAAATGGAGAGCTGATTAATCACTCAATTGGATTTCTCTGCCTGCATATTTTTTTTTCTCTGCAACCCCATGCTAAATTGTGCTTCCTGTTTTTTTTTAAATGACTTAATCAAATATGACTCTGATTGCATCAGAGAAGGCCAGGTACCCTACACTATAAGAGGTGGTTTGAAATTTTGACTTGTCTACTTAAAGATCAGCAAAATTTGATCACAAGGTCAATTACGTCCCTGGGTGGTATTGAACAACCAGCCTTTCGGTTAACAGCCGAATGCGCTAACCGATTGCACCACAGAGACAACTTGCAAAAGCATGTACTGACAAAGGCTAAAAAGCATTCATCTAGAAAGTTTCCTAGAAAAAGGTTAAAAAGGCAATAATCTGGAGAGTTTTGCAAGATTTTTCTTCCATTGACCAACGAAGAAACACATTGGTACTTTCACATGATGAGTGAGTACTTCAGGAACTCTGACACTTACGTGAGCAGCAGAGTGGCGCAGCGGAAGCGTGCTGGGCCCATAACCCAGAGGTTGGTGGATCGAAACCATCCTCTGCTATGTGCACTTATTTTTTTGTTAATTACATTCTTCCAAAACTGGAATTGATATTTTGACTCTTTTATTTTTACTTAAAGTACAATAACTTTTAACATTTTAATTTGTTTTAATAGTATATTGACAGCATTGTTTTCTTTCAGAAATCCACTTAATTTTCTTTACCCTATTACTGAAATGGTAATTGACAAAAACAAGCTACATTGTCACCAGAAGAGCAATGCAAAATGTACAATTGATATTTCAAAATCATCTTTCCAGCTTGAATTTCAATGATGCATTAGGGCAACGATTTTGTGAGAAACATCTTCACCCTTAAAGAAAGATTTTCTTAACTTCTTACCTGTGTGCTGATTAGATATCACCTGGTTTTCACATTAAACAGATTCCCACTTGAGAAAGCAGCAAGGATGCAGTGAGGTTTATGTTTCCTGGTGTCAACCTGTATTATTTCAGTGGACATTGTAATGAGGATGCATCTTGCTGCCTTTCCAATGAAGCAAGTTTTAATCAGTAATAGGTGAAAAACCATTCCTACAAAGGTGTTAATCAGAGACTTGGCTTTGTGGACACTTTTCAGAGAGCAAATGTGTTAGCATAAAAATAAAGCCATAAAATGGAGAGCTGATTAATCACTCAATTGGATTTCTCTGCCTGCATAATTTTTTTTCTCTGCAACCCCATGCTAAATTGTGCTTCCTGTTTTTTATAAAAAAACTTAATCAAATCTGATTGCATCAGAGAAGGCCAGGTACCCTACACTATAAGAGGTGGTTTGAAATTTTGACTTGTCTACTTAAAGATCACCAAAATTTGATCACAAGGTCAATTACGTCCCTGGGTGGGATTGAACCACCAACCTTTCGGTTAACAGCCGAATGCGCTAACCGATTGCGCCACAGAGACAGCTTGCAAAAGCATGTACTGACAAAGGCTAAAAAGCATTCATCTAGAAAGTTTCCTAGAAAAAGGTTAAAAAGGCAATAATCTGGAGAGTTTTGCAAGATTTTTCTTCCATTGACCAACGAAGAAACACATTGGTACTTTCACATGATGAGTGAGTACTTCAGGATCTCTGACACTTACATAAGCTGCAGAGTGGCGCAGCGGAAGCGTGCTGGACCCATAACCCAGAGGTCGGTGGATCAAAACCATCCTCTGCTATGTGCACTTATTTTTTTGTTAATTAAATTCTTCCAAAACTGGAATTGATATTTTGACTCTTTTATTTTTACTTAAAGAACAATAACTTTTAACATTTTAATTTGTTTTAATAGTATATTGACAGCATTGTTTTCTTTCAGAAATCCACTTAATTTTCTTTACCCTATTACTGAAATGGTAATTGACAAAAACAAGCTACATTGTCACCAGAAGAGCAATGCAAAATGTACAATTGATATTTCAAAATCATCTTTCCATCTTGAATTTCAATGATGCATTGGGGCAACGATTTTGTGAGAAACATCTTCACCCTTAAAGAAAGATTTTCTTAACTTCTTACCTGTGTGCTGATTAGATATCACCTGGTTTTCACATTAAACAGATTCCCACTTGAGAAAGCAGCAAGGATGCAGTGAGATTTATGTTTCCTGGTGTCAACCTGTATTATTTCAGTGGACATTGTAATGAGGATGCATCTTGCTGCCTTTTCAATGAAGCAAGTTTTAATCAGTAATAGGTGAAAAACCATTCCTACAAAGGTGTTAATCAGAGACTTGGCTTTGTGGACACTTTTCAGAGAGCAAATGTGTTAGCATAAAAATAAAGCCATAAAATGGAGAGCTGATTAATCACTCAATTGGATTTCTCTGCCTGCATAATTTTTTTTCTCTGCAACCCCATGCTAAATTGTGCTTCCTGTTTTTTATAAAATGACTTAATCAAATCTGACTCTTATTGCATCAGAGAAGGCCAGGTACCCTACACTATAAGAGGTGGTTTGAAATTTTGACTTGTCTACTTAAAGATCAGCAAAATTTGATCACAAGGTCAATTACGTCCCTGGGTGGTATTGAACCACCAGCCTTTTGGTTAACAGCCGAATGCGCTAACCGATTGCACCACAGAGACAACTTGCAAAAGCATGTACTAACAAAGGCTAAAAAGCATTCATCTAGAAAGTTTCCTAGAAAAAGGTTAAAAAGGCAATAATCTGGAGAGTTTTGCAAGATTTTTCTTCCATTGACCAACGAAGAAACACATTGGTACTTTCAGATGATGAGTGAGTACTTCAGGATCTCTGACACTTACGTGAGCAGCAGAGTGGCGCAGCGGAAGCGTGCTGAGCCCATAACCCAGAGGTCGGTGGATCGAAACCATCCTCTGCTATGTGCACTTATTTTTTTGTTAATTAAATTCTTCCAAAACTGGAATTGATATTTTCACTCTTTTATTTTTACTTAAAGTACAATAACTTTTAACATTTTAATTTGTTTTAATAGTATATTGACAGCATTGTTTTCTTTCAGAAATCCACTTAATTTTCTTTACCCTATTACTGAAATGGTAATTGACAAAAACAAGCTACATTGTCACCAGAAGAGCAATGCAAAATGTACAATTGATATTTCAAAATCATCTTTCCAGCTTGAATTTCAATGATGCATTGGGGCAACGATTTTGTGAGAAACATCTTCACCCTTAAATAAAGATTTTCTTAACTTCTTACCTGTGTGCTGATTAGATATCACCTGGTTTTCACATTAAACAGATTCCCACTTGAGAAAGCAGCAAGGATGCAGTGAGGTTTATGTTTCCTGGTGTCAACCTGTATTATTTCAGTGGACATTGTAATGAGGATGCATCTTGCTGCCTTTCCAATGAAGCAAGTTTTAATCAGTAATAGGTGAAAAACCATTCCTACAAAGGTGTTAATCAGAGACTTGGCTTTGTGGACACTTTTCAGAGAGCAAATGTGTTAGCATAAAAATAAAGCCATAAAATGGAGAGCTGATTAATCACTCAATTGGATTTCTCTGCCTGCATAATTTTTTTTCTCTGCAACCCCATGCTAAATTGTGCTTCCTTTTTTTTTATAAAATGACTTAATCAAATATGACTCTGATTGCATCAGAGAAGGCCAGGTACCCTACACTATAAGAGGTGGTTTGAAATTTTGACTTGTCTACTTAAAGATCAGCAAAATTTGATCACAAGGTCAATTACGTCCCTGGGTGGGATTGAACCACCAACCTTTCCGTTAACAGCCGAATGCACTAACTGATTGCGCCACAGAGACAGCTTGCAAAAGCATGTGCTGACAAAGGCTAAAAAGCATTCATCTAGAAAGTTTCCTAGAAAAAGGTTAAAAAGGCAATAATCTGGAGAGTTTTGCAAGATTTTTCTTCCATTGACCAACGAAGAAACACATTGGTACTTTCACATGATGAGTGAGTACTTCAGGATCTCGGATACTTACATGAGCAGCAGAGTGGCGCAGCGGAAGCGTGCTGGGCCCATAACCCCGAGGTCGGTGGATCAAAACCATCCTCTGCTATGTGCACTTATTTTTTTGTTAATTAAATTCTTCCAAAACTGGAATTGATATTTTGACTCTTTTATTTTTACCAAAAGTACAATAACTTTTAACATTTTAATTTGTTTTAATAGTATATTGACAGCATTGTTTTCTTTCAGAAATCCACTTAATTTTCTTTACCCTATTACTGAAATGGTAATTGACAAAAACAAGCTACATTGTCACCAGAAGAGCAATGCAAAATGTACAATTGATATTTCAAAATCATCTTTCCATCTTGAATTTCAATGATGCATTGGGGCAACAATTTTGTGAGAAACATCTTCACCCTTAAAGAAAGATTTTCTTAACTTCTTACCTGTGTGCTGATTAGATATCACCTGGTTTTCACATTAAACAGATTCCCACTTGAGAAAGCAGCAAGGATGCAGTGAGGTTTATGTTTCCTGGTGTCAACCTGTATTATTTCAGTGGACATTGTAATGAGGATGCATCTTGCTGCCTTTCCAATGAAGCAAGTTTTAATCAGTAATAGGTGAAAAACCATTCCTACAAAGGTGTTAATCAGAGACTTGGCTTTGTGGACACTTTTCAGAGAGCAAATGTGTTAGCATAAAAATAAAGCCATAAAATGGAGAGCTGATTAATCACTCAATTGGATTTCTCTGCCTGCATATTTTTTTTTCTCTGCAACCCCATGCTAAATTGTGCTTCCTGTTTTTTATAAAATGACTTAATCAAATCTGACTCTGATTGCATCAGAGAAGGCCAGGTACCCTACACTATAAGAGGTGGTTTGAAATTTTGACTTGTCTACTTAAAGATCAGCAAAATTTGATCACAAGGTCAATTACGTCCCTGGGTGGTATTGAACAACCAGCCTTTCGGTTAACAGCCGAATGCGCTAACCGATTGCACCACAGAGACAACTTGCAAAAGCATGTACTGACAAAGGCTAAAAAGCATTCATCTAGAAAGTTTCCTAGAAAAAGGTTAAAAAGGCAATAATCTGGAGAGTTTTGCAAGATTTTTCTTCCATTGACCAACGAAGAAACACATTGGTACTTTCACATGATGAGTGAGTACTTCAGGATCTCTGACACTTACGTGAGCAGCAGAGTGGCGCAGCGGAAGCGTGCTGGGCCCATAACCCAGAAGTTGGTGGATCGAAACCATCCTCTGCTATGTGCACTTATTTTTTTGTTAATTAAATTCTTCCAAAACTGGAATTGATATTTTGACTCTTTTATTTTTACTTAAAGTACAATAACTTTTAACATTTTAATTTGTTTTAATAGTATATTGACAGCATTGTTTTCTTTCAGAAATCCACTTAATTTTCTTTACCCTATTACTGAAATGGTAATTGACAAAAACAAGCTACATTGTCACCAGAAGAGCAATGCAAAATGTACAATTGATATTTCAAAATCATCTTTCCAGCTTGAATTTCAATGATGCATTGGGGCAACGATTTTGTGAGAAACATCTTCACCCTTAAAGAAAGATTTTCTTAACTTCTTACCTGTGTGCTGATTAGATATCACCTGGTTTTCACATTAAATAGATTCCCACTTGAGAAAGCAGCAAGGATGCAGTGAGGTTTATGTTTCCTGGTGTCAACCTGTATTATTTCAGTGGACATTGTAATGAGCATGCATCTTGCTGCCTTTCCAATGAAGCAAGTTTTAATCAGTAATAGGTAAAAAACCATTCCTACAAAGGTGTTAATCAGAGACTTGGCTTTGTGGACACTTTTCAGAGAGCAAATGTGTTAGCATAAAAATAAAGCCATAAAATGGAGAGCTGATTAATCACTCAATTGGATTTCTCTGCCTGCATAAATTTTTTTCTCTGCAACCCCATGCTAAATTGTGCTTCCTGTTTTTTATAAAATGACTTAATCAAATATGACTCTGATTGCATCAGAGAAGGCCAGGTACCCTACACCATAAGAGGTGGTTTGAAATTTTGACTTGTCTATTTAAAGATCACCAAAATTTGATCACAAGGTCAATTACGTCCCTCGGTGGGATTGAACCACCAACCTTTCGGTTAACAGCAGAATGCGCTAACCGATTGCGCCACAGAGACAGCTTGCAAAAGTATGTGCTGACAAAGGCTAAAAAGCATTCATCTAGAAAGTTTCCTAGAAAAAGGTTAAAAAGGCAATAATCTGGAGAGTTTTGCAAGATTTTTCTTCCATTGACCAACGAAGAAACACATTGGTACTTTCACATGATGAGTGAGTACTTCAGGATCTCTGACACTTACATGAGCAGCAGAGTGTCGCAGCAGAAGCGTGCTGGGCCCATAACCCCGAGGTCGGTGGATCGAAACCATCCTCTGCTATGTGCACTTATTTTTTTGTTAATTAAATTCTTCCAAAACTGGAATTGATATTTTGACTCTTTTATTTTTACTTAAAGTACAATAACTTTTAACATTTTAATTTGTTTTAATAGTATATTGACAGCATTGTTTTCTTTCAGAAATCCACTTAATTTTCTTTACCCTATTACTGAAATGGTAATTGACAAAAACAAGCTACATTGTCACCAGAAGAGCAATGCAAAATGTACAATTGATATTTCAAAATCATCTTTCCAGCTTGAATTTCAATGATGCATTGGGGCAACGATTTTGTGAGAAACATCTTCACCCTTAAAGAAAGATTTTCTTAACTTCTTACCTGTGTGCTGATTAGATATCACCTGGTTTTCACATTAAATAGATTCCCACTTGAGAAAGCAGCAAGGATGCAGTGAGGTTTATGTTTCCTGGTGTCAACCTGTATTATTTCAGTGGACATTGTAATGAGCATGCATCTTGCTGCCTTTCCAATGAAGCAAGTTTTAATCAGTAATAGGTAAAAAACCATTCCTACAAAGGTGTTAATCAGATACTTGGCTTTGTGGACACTTTTCAGAGAGCAAATGTGTTAGCATAAAAATAAAGCCATAAAATGGAGAGCTGATTAATCACTCAATTGGATTTCTCTGCCTGCATAATTTTTTTTCTCTGCAACCCCATGCTAAATTGTGCTTCCTGTTTTTTATAAAATGACTTAATCAAATATGACTCTGATTGCATCAGAGAAGGCCAGGTACCCTACACCATAAGAGGTGGTTTGAAATTTTGACTTGTCTACTTAAAGATCACCAAAATTTGATCACAAGGTCAATTACGTCCCTGGGTGGGATTGAACCACCAACCTTTCGGTTAACAGCCGAATGCGCTAACCGATTGCGCCACAGAGACAGCTTGCAAAAGCATGTGCTGACAAAGGCTAAAAAGAATTCATCTAGAAAGTTTCCTAGAAAAAGGTTAAAAAGGCAATAATCTGGAGAGTTTTGCAAGATTTTTCTTCCATTGACCAACGAAGAAACACATTGGTACTTTCACATGATGAGTGAGTACTTCAGGATCTCTGACACTGACATGAGCAGCAGAGTTGCGCAGCGGAAGCGTGCTGGGCCCATAACCGTGAGGTCGGTGGATCGAAACCATCCTCTGCTATGTGCACTTATTTTTTTGTTAATTAAATTCTTCCAAAACTGGAATTGATATTTTGACTCTTTTATTTTTACTTAAAGTACAATAACTTTTAACATTTTAATTTGTTTTAATAGTATATTGACAGCATTGTTTTCTTTAAGAAATCCACTTAATTTTCTTTACCCTATTACTGAAATGGTAATTGACAAAAACAAGCTACATTGTCACCAGAAGAGCAATGCAAAATGTACAATTGATATTTCAAAATCATCTTTCCAGCTTGAATTTCAATGATGCATTGGGGCAACGATTTTGTGAGAAACATCTTCACCCTTAAAGAAAGATTTTCTTAACTTCTTACCTGTGTGCTGATTAGATATCACCTGGTTTTCACATTAAACAGATTCCCACTTGAGAAAGCAGCAAGGATGCAGTGAGGTTTATGTTTCCTGGTGTCAACCTGTATTATTTCAGTGGACATTGTAATGAGGATGCATCTTGCTGCCTTTCCAATGAAGCAAGTTTTAATCAGTAATAGGTGAAAAACCATTCCTACAAAGGTGTTAATCAGAGACTTGGCTTTGTGGACACTTTTCAGAGAGCAAATGTGTTTGGCATAAAAATAAAGCCATAAAATGGAGAGCTGATTAATCACTCAATTGGATTTCTCTGCCTGCATAATTTTTTTTCTCTGCAACCCCATGCTAAATTGTGCTTCCTGTTTTTTATAAAATGACTTAATCAAATATGACTCTGATTGCATCAGAGAAGGCCAGGTACCCTACACCATAAGAGGTGGTTTGAAATTTTGACTTGTCTACTTAAAGATCACCAAAATTTGATCACAAGGTCAATTACGTCCCTCGGTGGGATTGAACCACCAACCTTTCGGTTAACAGCCGAATGCGCTAGCCGATTGCACCACAGAGACAGCTTGCAAAAGCATGTGCTGACAAAGGCTAACAAGCATTCATCTAGAAAGTTTCCTAGAAAAAGGTTAAAAAGGCAATAATCTGGAGAGTTTTGCAAGATTTTTCTTCCATTGACCAACGAAGAAACACATTGGTACTTTCACATGATGAGTGAGTACTTCAGGATCTCTGACACTTACATGAGCAGCAGAGTGGCGCAGCAGAAGCGTGCTGGGCCCATAACCCCGAGGTTGGTGGATCGAAACCATCCTCTGCTATGTGCACTTATTTTTTTGTTAATTAAATTCTTACAAAACTGGAATTGATATTTTGACTCTTTTCTTTTTACTTAAAGTACAATAACTTTTAACATTTTAATTTGTTTTAATAGTATATTGACAGCACTGTTTTCTTTCAGAAATCCACTTAATTTTCTTTACCCTATTACTGAAATGGTAATTGACAAAAACAAGCTACATTGTCACCAGAAGAGCAATGCAAAATGTACAATTGATATTTCAAAATCATCTTTCCAGCTTGAATTTCAATGATGCATTGGGGCAACGATTTTGTGAGAAACATCTTCACCCTTAAAGAAAGATTTTCTTAACTTCTTACCTGTGTGCTGATTAGATATCACCTGGTTTTCACATTAAACAGATTCCCACTTGAGAAAGCAGCAAGGATGCAGTGAGGTTTATGTTTCCTGGTGTCAACCTGTATTATTTCAGTGGACATTGTAATGAGGATGCATCTTGCTGCCTTTCCAATGAAGCAAGTTTTAATCAGTAATAGGTGAAAAACCATTCCTACAAAGGTGTTAATCAGAGACTTGGCTTTGTAGACACTTTTCAGAGAGCAAATGTGTTAGCATAAAAATAAAACCATAAAATGGAGAGCTGATTAATCACTCAATTGGATTTCTCTGCCTGCATATTTTTTTTTCTCTGCAACCCCATGCTAAATTGTGCTTCCTGTTTTTTATAAAATGACTTAATCAAATCTGACTCTGATTGCATCAGAGAAGGCCAGGTACCCTACACTATAAGAGGTGGTTTGAAATTTTGACTTGTCTACTTAAAGATCAGCAAAATTTGATCACAAGGTCAATTACGTCCCTGGGTGGTATTGTACCACCAGCCTTTCGGTTAATAGCCGAATGCGCTAACCGATTGCACCACAGAGACAACTTGCAAAAGCATGTACTGACAAAGGCTAAAAAGCATTCATCTAGAAAGTTTCCTAGAAAAAGGTTAAAAAGGCAATAATCTGGAGAGTTTTGCAAGATTTTTCTTCCATTGACCAACGAAGAAACACATTGGTACTTTCATATGATGAGTGAGTACTTCAGGATCTCTGACACTTACATGAGCAGCAGAGTGGCACAACGGAAGCGTGCTGGGCACATAACCCAGAGGTCATAGGATCGAAACCATCCTCTGCTATGTGCACTTATTTTTTTGTTAATTAAATTCTTCCAAAACTGGAATTGATATTTTGACTCTTTTATTTTTACTTAAAGTACAATAACTTTTAACATTTTAATTTGTTTTAATAGTATATTGACAGCATTGTTTTCTTTCAGAAATCCACTTAATTTTCTTTACCCTATTACTGAAATGGTAATTGACAAAAACAAGCTACATTGTCACCAGATGAGCAATGCAAAATGTACAATTGATATTTCAAAATCATCTTTCCATCTTGAATTTCAATGATGCATTGGGGCAACGATTTTGTGAGAAACATCTTCACCCTTAAAGAAAGATTTTCTTAACTTCTTACCTGTGTGCTGATTAGATATCACCTGGTTTTCACATTAAACAGATTCCCACTTGAGAAAGCAGCAAGGATGCAGTGAGGTTTATGTTTCCTGGTGTCAACCTGTATTATTTCAGTGGACATTGTAATGAGGATGCATCTTGCTGCCTTTCCAATGAAGCAAGTTTTAATCAGTAATAGGTGAAAAACCATTCCTACAAAGGTGTTAATCAGAGACTTGGCTTTGTGGACACTTTTCAGAGAGCAAATGTGTTAGCATAAAAATAAAGCCATAAAATGGAGAGCTGATTAATCACTCAATTGGATTTCTCTGCCTGCATATTTTTTTTTCTCTGCAACCCCATGCTAAATTGTGCTTCCTGTTTTTTATAAAATGACTTAATCAAATCTGACTCTGATTGCATCAGAGAAGGCCAGGTACCCTACACTATAAGAGGTGGTTTGAAATTTTGACTTGTCTACTTAAAGATCAGCAAAATTTGATCACAAGGTCAATTACGTCCCTGGGTGGTATTGAAACACCAACCTTTCGATTAACAGCCGAATGCGCTAACCGATTGCACCACAGAGACAACTTGCAAAAGCATGTACTGACAAAGGCTAAAAAGCATTCATCTAGAAAGTTTCCTAGAAAAAGGTTAAAAAGGCAATAATCTGGAGAGTTTTGCAAGATTTTTCTTCCATTGACCAACGAAAAAACACATTGGTACTTTCACATGATGAGTGAGTACTTCAGGATCTCTGACACTTACGTGAGCAGCAGAGTGGCGCAGCGGAAGCGTGCTGGGACCATAACCCAGAAGTTGGTGGATCGAAACCATCCTCTGCTATGTGCACTTATTTTTTTGTTAATTAAATTCTTCCAAAACTGGAATTGATATTTTGACTCTTTTATTTTTACTTAAAGTACAATAACTTTTAACATTTTAATTTGTTTTAATAGTATATTGACAGCATTGTTTTCTTTCAGAAATCCACTTAATTTTCTTTACCCTATTACTGAAATGGTAATTGACAAAAACAAGCTACATTGTCACCAGAAGAGCAATGCAAAATGTACAATTGATATTTCAAAATCATCTTTCCAGCTTGAATTTCAATGATGCATTGGGGCAACGATTTTGTGAGAAACATCTTCACCCTTAAAGAAAGATTTTCTTAACTTCTTACCTGTGTGCTGATTAGATATCACCTGGTTTTCACATTAAATAGATTCCCACTTGAGAAAGCAGCAAGGATGCAGTGAGGTTTATGTTTCCTGGTGTCAACCTGTATTATTTCAGTGGACATTGTAATGAGCATGCATCTTGCTGCCTTTCCAATGAAGCAAGTTTTAATCAGTAATAGGTAAAAAACCATTCCTACAAAGGTGTTAATCAGATACTTGGCTTTGTGGACACTTTTCAGAGAGCAAATGTGTTAGCATAAAAATAAAGCCATAAAATGGAGAGCTGATTAATCACTCAATTGGATTTCTCTGCCTGCATAATTTTTTTTCTCTGCAACCCCATGCTAAATTGTGCTTCCTGTTTTTTATAAAATGACTTAATCAAATATGACTCTGATTGCATCAGAGAAGGCCAGGTACCCTACACCATAAGAGGTGGTTTGAAATTTTGACTTGTCTACTTAAAGATCACCAAAATTTGATCACAAGGTCAATTACGTCCCTGGGTGGGATTGAACCACCAACCTTTCGGTTAACAGCCGAATGCGCTAACCGATTGCGCCACAGAGACAGCTTGCAAAAGCATGTGCTGACAAAGGCTAAAAAGAATTCATCTAGAAAGTTTCCTAGAAAAAGGTTAAAAAGGCAATAATCTGGAGAGTTTTGCAAGATTTTTCTTCCATTGACCAACGAAGAAACACATTGGTACTTTCACATGATGAGTGAGTACTTCAGGATCTCTGACACTGACATGAGCAGCAGAGTTGCGCAGCGGAAGCGTGCTGGGCCCATAACCGTGAGGTCGGTGGATCGAAACCATCCTCTGCTATGTGCACTTATTTTTTTGTTAATTAAATTCTTCCAAAACTGGAATTGATATTTTGACTCTTTTATTTTTACTTAAAGTACAATAACTTTTAACATTTTAATTTGTTTTAATAGTATATTGACAGCATTGTTTTCTTTAAGAAATCCACTTAATTTTCTTTACCCTATTACTGAAATGGTAATTGACAAAAACAAGCTACATTGTCACCAGAAGAGCAATGCAAAATGTACAATTGATATTTCAAAATCATCTTTCCAGCTTGAATTTCAATGATGCATTGGGGCAACGATTTTGTGAGAAACATCTTCACCCTTAAAGAAAGATTTTCTTAACTTCTTACCTGTGTGCTGATTAGATATCACCTGGTTTTCACATTAAACAGATTCCCACTTGAGAAAGCAGCAAGGATGCAGTGAGGTTTATGTTTCCTGGTGTCAACCTGTATTATTTCAGTGGACATTGTAATGAGGATGCATCTTGCTGCCTTTCCAATGAAGCAAGTTTTAATCAGTAATAGGTGAAAAACCATTCCTACAAAGGTGTTAATCAGAGACTTGGCTTTGTGGACACTTTTCAGAGAGCAAATGTGTTTGGCATAAAAATAAAGCCATAAAATGGAGAGCTGATTAATCACTCAATTGGATTTCTCTGCCTGCATAATTTTTTTTCTCTGCAACCCCATGCTAAATTGTGCTTCCTGTTTTTTATAAAATGACTTAATCAAATATGACTCTGATTGCATCAGAGAAGGCCAGGTACCCTACACCATAAGAGGTGGTTTGAAATTTTGACTTGTCTACTTAAAGATCACCAAAATTTGATCACAAGGTCAATCACGTCCCTCGGTGGGATTGAACCACCAACCTTTCGGTTAACAGCCGAATGCGCTAACCGATTGCGCCACAGAGACAGCTTGCAAAAGCATGTGCTGACAAAGGCTAACAAGCATTCATCTAGAAAGTTTCCTAGAAAAAGGTTAAAAAGGCAATAATCTGGAGAGTTTTGCAAGATTTTTCTTCCATTGACCAACGAAGAAACACATTGGTACTTTCACATGATGAGTGAGTACTTCAGGATCTCTGACACTTACATGAGCAGCAGAGTGGCGCAGCAGAAGCGTGCTGGGCCCATAACCCCGAGGTTGGTGGATCGAAACCATCCTCTGCTATGTGCACTTATTTTTTTGTTAATTAAATTCTTACAAAACTGGAATTGATATTTTGACTCTTTTCTTTTTACTTAAAGTACAATAACTTTTAACATTTTAATTTGTTTTAATAGTATATTGACAGCACTGTTTTCTTTCAGAAATCCACTTAATTTTCTTTACCCTATTACTGAAATGGTAATTGACAAAAACAAGCTACATTGTCACCAGAAGAGCAATGCAAAATGTACAATTGATATTTCAAAATCATCTTTCCAGCTTGAATTTCAATGATGCATTGGGGCAACGATTTTGTGAGAAACATCTTCACCCTTAAAGAAAGATTTTCTTAACTTCTTACCTGTGTGCTGATTAGATATCACCTGGTTTTCACATTAAACAGATTCCCACTTGAGAAAGCAGCAAGGATGCAGTGAGGTTTATGTTTCCTGGTGTCAACCTGTATTATTTCAGTGGACATTGTAATGAGGATGCATCTTGCTGCCTTTCCAATGAAGCAAGTTTTAATCAGTAATAGGTGAAAAACCATTCCTACAAAGGTGTTAATCAGAGACTTGGCTTTGTAGACACTTTTCAGAGAGCAAATGTGTTAGCATAAAAATAAAACCATAAAATGGAGAGCTGATTAATCACTCAATTGGATTTCTCTGCCTGCATATTTTTTTTTCTCTGCAACCCCATGCTAAATTGTGCTTCCTGTTTTTTATAAAATGACTTAATCAAATCTGACTCTGATTGCATCAGAGAAGGCCAGGTACCCTACACTATAAGAGGTGGTTTGAAATTTTGACTTGTCTACTTAAAGATCAGCAAAATTTGATCACAAGGTCAATTACGTCCCTGGGTGGTATTGTACCACCAGCCTTTCGGTTAATAGCCGAATGCGCTAACCGATTGCACCACAGAGACAACTTGCAAAAGCATGTACTGACAAAGGCTAAAAAGCATTCATCTAGAAAGTTTCCTAGAAAAAGGTTAAAAAGGCAATAATCTGGAGAGTTTTGCAAGATTTTTCTTCCATTGACCAACGAAGAAACACATTGGTACTTTCATATGATGAGTGAGTACTTCAGGATCTCTGACACTTACATGAGCAGCAGAGTGGCACAACGGAAGCGTGCTGGGCACATAACCCAGAGGTCATAGGATCGAAACCATCCTCTGCTATGTGCACTTATTTTTTTGTTAATTAAATTCTTCCAAAACTGGAATTGATATTTTGACTCTTTTATTTTTACTTAAAGTACAATAACTTTTAACATTTTAATTTGTTTTAATAGTATATTGACAGCATTGTTTTCTTTCAGAAATCCACTTAATTTTCTTTACCCTATTACTGAAATGGTAATTGACAAAAACAAGCTACATTGTCACCAGATGAGCAATGCAAAATGTACAATTGATATTTCAAAATCATCTTTCCATCTTGAATTTCAATGATGCATTGGGGCAACGATTTTGTGAGAAACATCTTCACCCTTAAAGAAAGATTTTCTTAACTTCTTACCTGTGTGCTGATTAGATATCACCTGGTTTTCACATTAAACAGATTCCCACTTGAGAAAGCAGCAAGGATGCAGTGAGGTTTATGTTTCCTGGTGTCAACCTGTATTATTTCAGTGGACATTGTAATGAGGATGCATCTTGCTGCCTTTCCAATGAAGCAAGTTTTAATCAGTAATAGGTGAAAAACCATTCCTACAAAGGTGTTAATCAGAGACTTGGCTTTGTGGACACTTTTCAGAGAGCAAATGTGTTAGCATAAAAATAAAGCCATAAAATGGAGAGCTGATTAATCACTCAATTGGATTTCTCTGCCTGCATAATTTTTTTTCTCTGCAACCCCATGCTAAATTGTGCTTCCTGTTTTTTATAAAATGACTTAATCAAAGCTGACTCTGATTGCATCAGAGAAGGCCAGGTACCCTACACTATAAGAGGTGGTTTGAAATTTTGACTTGTCTACTTAAAGATCACCAAAATTTGATCACAAGGTCAATTACGTCCCTGGGTGGGATTGAACCACCAACCTTTCGGTTAACAGCTGAATGCGCTAACCGATTGCGCCACAGAGACAGCTTGCAAAAGCATGTACTGACAAAGGCTAAAAAGCATTCATCTAGAAAGTTTACTAGAAAAAGGTTAAAAAGGCAATAATCTGGAGAGTTTTGCAAGATTTTTCTTCCATTGACCAACGAAGAAACACATTGGTACTTTCATATGATGAGTGAGTACTTCAGGATCTCTGACACTTACATGAGCAGCAGAGTGGCACAGCGGAAGCGTGCTGGGCACATAACCCAGAGGTCATAGGATCGAAACCATCCTCTGCTATGTGCACTTATTTTTTTGTTAATTAAATTCTTCCAAAACCGGAATTGATATTTTGACTCTTTTATTTTTACTTAAAGTACAATAACTTTTAACATTTTAATTTGTTTTAATAGTATATTGACAGCATTGTTTTCTTTCAGAAATCCACTTAATTTTCTTTACCCTATTACTGAAATGGTAATTGACAAAAACAAGCTACATTGTCACCAGAAGAGCAATGCAAAATGTACAATTGATATTTCAAAATCATCTTTCCATCTTGAATTTCAATGATGCATTGGGGCAACGATTTTGTGAGAAACATCTTCACCCTTAAAGAAAGATTTTCTTAACTTCTTACCTGTGTGCTGATTAGATATCACCTGGTTTTCACATTAAACAGATTCCCACTTGAGAAAGCAGCAAGGATGCAGTGAGGTTTATGTTTCCTGGTGTCAACCTGTATTATTTCAGTGGACATTGTAATGAGGATGCATCTTGCTGCCTTTCCAATGAAGCAAGTTTTAATCAGTAATAGGTGAAAAACCATTCCTACAAAGGTGTTAATCAGAGACTTGGCTTTGTGGACACTTTTCAGAGAGCAAATGTGTTAGCATAAAAATAAAGCCATAAAATGGAGAGCTGATTAATCACTCAATTGGATTTCTCTGCCTGCATAATTTTTTTTCTCTGCAACCCCATGCTAAATTGTGCTTCCTGTTTTTTATAAAAAAACTTAATCAAATCTGATTGCATCAGAGAAGGCCAGGTACCCTACACTATAAGAGGTGGTTTGAAATTTTGACTTGTCTACTTAAAGATCACCAAAATTTGATCACAAGGTCAATTACGTCCCTGGGTGGGATTGAACCACCAACCTTTCGGTTAACAGCCGAATGCGCTAACCGATTGCGCCACAGAGACAGCTTGCAAAAGCATGTACTGACAAAGGCTAAAAAGCATTCATCTAGAAAGTTTCCTAGAAAAAGGTTAAAAAGGCAATAATCTGGAGAGTTTTGCAAGATTTTTCTTCCATTGACCAACGAAGAAACACATTGGTACTTTCACATGATGAGTGAGTACTTCAGGATCTCTGACACTTACATAAGCTGCAGAGTGGCGCAGCGGAAGCGTGCTGGATCTATAACCCAGAGGTCGGTGGATCAAAACCATCCTCTGCTATGTGCACTTATTTTTTTGTTAATTAAATTCTTCCAAAACTGGAATTGATATTTTGACTCTTTTATTTTTACTTAAAGAACAATAACTTTTAACATTTTAATTTGTTTTAATAGTATATTGACAGCATTGTTTTCTTTCAGAAATCCACTTACTTTTCTTTACCCTATTACTGAAATGGTAATTGACAAAAACAAGCTACATTGTCACCAGAAGAGCAATGCAAAATGTACAATTGATATTTCAAAATCATCTTTCCAGCTTGAATTTCAATGATGCATTGGGGCAACGATTTTGTGAGAAACATCTTCACACTTAAAGAAAGATTTTCTTAACTTCTTACCTGTGTGCTGATTAGATATCACCTGGTTTTCACATTAAACAGATTCCCACTTGAGAAAGCAGCAAGGATGCAGTGAGGTTTATGTTTCCTGGTGTCAACCTGTATTATTTCAGTGGACATTGTAATGAGGATGCATCTTGCTGCCTTTCCAATGAAGCAAGTTTTAATCAGTAATAGGTGAAAAACCATTCCTACAAAGGTGTTAATCAGAGACTTGGCTTTGTGGACACTTTTCAGAGAGCAAATGTGTTAGCATAAAAATAAAGCCATAAAATGGAGAGCTGATTAATCACTCAATTGGATTTCTCTGCCTGCATAATTTTTTTTCTCTGCAACCCCATGCTAAATTGTGCTTCCTGTTTTTTATAAAATGACTTAATCAAATCTGACTCTTATTGCATCAGAGAAGGCCAGGTACCCTACACTATAAGAGGTGGTTTGAAATTTTGACTTGTCTACTTAAAGATCAGCAAAATTTGATCACAAGGTCAATTACGTCCCTGGGTGGGATTGAACCACCAACCTTTCGGTTAACAGCCGAATGCGCTAACTGATTGCGCCACAGAGACAGCTTGCAAAAGCATGTGCTGACAAAGGCTAAAAAGCATTCATCTAGAAAGTTTCCTAGAAAAAGGTTAAAAAGGCAATAATCTGGAGAGTTTTGCAAGATTTTTCTTCCATTGACCAACGAAGAAACACATTGGTACTTTCACATGATGAGTGAGTACTTCAGGATCTCGGACACTTACATGAGCAGCAGAGTGGCGCAGCGGAAGCGTGCTGGGCCCATAAACCCGAGGTCGGTGGATCAAAACCATCCTCTGCTATGTGCACTTATTTTTTTGTTAATTAAATTCTTCCAAAACTGGAATTGATATTTTGACTCTTTTATTTTTACCTAAAGTACAATAACTTTTAACATTTTAATTTGTTTTAATAGTATATTGACAGCATTGTTTTCTTTCAGAAATCCACTTAATTTTCTTTACCCTATTACTGAAATGGTAATTGACAAAAACAAGCTACATTGTCACCAGAAGAGCAATGCAAAATGTACAATTGATATTTCAAAATCATCTTTCCATCTTGAATTTCAATGATGCATTGGGGCAACAATTTTGTGAGAAACATCTTCACCCTTAAAGAAAGATTTTCTTAACTTCTTACCTGTGTGCTGATTAGATATCACCTGGTTTTCACATTAAACAGATTCCCACTTGAGAAAGCAGCAAGGATGCAGTGAGGTTTATGTTTCCTGGTGTCAACCTGTATTATTTCAGTGGACATTGTAATGAGGATGCATCTTGCTGCCTTTCCAATGAAGCAAGTTTTAATCAGTAATAGGTGAAAAACCATTCCTACAAAGGTGTTAATCAGAGACTTGGCTTTGTGGACACTTTTCAGAGAGCAAATGTGTTAGCATAAAAATAAAGCCATAAAATGGAGAGCTGATTAATCACTCAATTGGATTTCTCTGCCTGCATATTTTTTTTTCTCTGCAACCCCATGCTAAATTGTGCTTCCTGTTTTTTATAAAATGACTTAATCAAATCTGACTCTGATTGCATCAGAGAAGGCCAGGTACCCTACACTATAAGAGGTGGTTTGAAATTGTGACTTGTCTACTTAAAGATCAGCAAAATTTGATCACAAGGTCAATTACGTCCCTGGGTGGTATTGAACCACCAACCTTTCGGTTAACAACCGAATGCGCTAACCGATTGCACCACAGAGACAACTTGCAAAAGCATGTACTGACAAAGGCTAAAAAGCATTCATCTAGAAAGTTTCCTAGAAAAAGGTTAAAAAGGCAATAATCTGGAGAGTTTTGCAAGATTTTTCTTCCATTGACCAACGAAGAAACACATTGGTACTTTCACATGATGAGTGAGTACTTCAGGATCTCTGACACTTACGTGAGCAGCAGAGTGGCGCAGCGGAAGCGTGCTGGGCCCATAACCCAGAAGTTGGTGGATCGAAACCATCCTCTGCTATGTGCACTTATTTTTTTGTTAATTAAATTCTTCCAAAACTGGAATTGATATTTTGACTCTTTTATTTTTACTTAAAGTACAATAACTTTTAACATTTTAATTTGTTTTAATAGTATATTGACAGCATTGTTTTCTTTCAGAAATCCACTTAATTTTCTTTACCCTATTACTGAAATGGTAATTGACAAAAACAAGCTACATTGTCACCAGAAGAGCAATGCAAAATGTACAATTGATATTTCAAAATCATCTTTCCAGCTTGAATTTCAATGATGCATTGGGGCAACGATTTTGTGAGAAACATCTTCACCCTTAAAGAAAGATTTTCTTAACTTCTTACCTGTGTGCTGATTAGATATCACCTGGTTTTCACATTAAATAGATTCCCACTTGAGAAAGCAGCAAGGATGCAGTGAGGTTTATGTTTCCTGGTGTCAACCTGTATTATTTCAGTGGACATTGTAATGAGCATGCATCTTGCTGCCTATCCAATGAAGCAAGTTTTAATCAGTAATAGGTAAAAAACCATTCCTACAAAGGTGTTAATCAGAGACTTGGCTTTGTGGACACTTTTCAGAGAGCAAATGTGTTAGCATAAAAATAAAGCCATAAAATGGAGAGCTGATTAATCACTCAATTGGATTTCTCTGCCTGCATAATTTTTTTTCTCTGCAACCCCATGCTAAATTGTGCTTCCTGTTTTTTATAAAAAAACTTAATCAAATCTGATTGCATCAGAGAAGGCCAGGTACCCTACACTATAAGAGGTGGTTTGAAATTTTGACTTGTCTACTTAAAGATCACCAAAATTTGATCACAAGGTCAATTACGTCCCTGGGTGGGATTGAACCACCAACCTTTCGGTTAACAGCCGAATGCGCTAACCGATTGCGCCACAGAGACAGCTTGCAAAAGCATGTACTGACAAAGGCTAAAAAGCATTCATCTTGAAAGTTTCCTAGAAAAAGGTTAAAAAGGCAATAATCTGGAGAGTTTTGCAAGATTTTTCTTCCATTGACCAACGAAGAAACACATTGGTACTTTCACATGATGAGTGAGTACTTCAGGATCTCTGACACTTACATAAGCTGCAGAGTGGCGCAGCGGAAGCGTGCTGGATCTATAACCCAGAGGTCGGTGGATCAAAACCATCCTCTGCTATGTGCACTTATTTTTTTGTTAATTAAATTCTTCCAAAACTGGAATTGATATTTTGACTCTTTTATTTTTACTTAAAGAACAATAACTTTTAACATTTTAATTTGTTTTAATAGTATATTGACAGCATTGTTTTCTTTCAGAAATCCACTTACTTTTCTTTACCCTATTACTGAAATGGTAATTGACAAAAACAAGCTACATTGTCACCAGAAGAGCAATGCAAAATGTACAATTGATATTTCAAAATCATCTTTCCAGCTTGAATTTCAATGATGCATTGGGGCAACGATTTTGTGAGAAACATCTTCACACTTAAAGAAAGATTTTCTTAACTTCTTACCTGTGTGCTGATTAGATATCACCTGGTTTTCACATTAAACAGATTCCCACTTGAGAAAGCAGCAAGGATGCAGTGAGGTTTATGTTTCCTGGTGTCAACCTGTATTATTTCAGTGGACATTGTAATGAGGATGCATCTTGCTGCCTTTCCAATGAAGCAAGTTTTAATCAGTAATAGGTGAAAAACCATTCCTACAAAGGTGTTAATCAGAGACTTGGCTTTGTGGACACTTTTCAGAGAGCAAATGTGTTAGCATAAAAATAAAGCCATAAAATGGAGAGCTGATTAATCACTCAATTGGATTTCTCTGCCTGCATAATTTTTTTTCTCTGCAACCCCATGCTAAATTGTGCTTCCTGTTTTTTATAAAATGACTTAATCAAATCTGACTCTTATTGCATCAGAGAAGGCCAGGTACCCTACACTATAAGAGGTGGTTTGAAATTTTGACTTGTCTACTTAAAGATCAGCAAAATTTGATCACAAGGTCAATTACGTCCCTGGGTGGGATTGAACCACCAACCTTTCGGTTAACAGCCGAATGCGCTAACTGATTGCGCCACAGAGACAGCTTGCAAAAGCATGTGCTGACAAAGGCTAAAAAGCATTCATCTAGAAAGTTTCCTAGAAAAAGGTTAAAAAGGCAATAATCTGGAGAGTTTTGCAAGATTTTTCTTCCATTGACCAACGAAGAAACACATTGGTACTTTCACATGATGAGTGAGTACTTCAGGATCTCGGACACTTACATGAGCAGCAGAGTGGCGCAGCGGAAGCGTGCTGGGCCCATAAACCCGAGGTCGGTGGATCAAAACCATCCTCTGCTATGTGCACTTATTTTTTTGTTAATTAAATTCTTCCAAAACTGGAATTGATATTTTGACTCTTTTATTTTTACCTAAAGTACAATAACTTTTAACATTTTAATTTGTTTTAATAGTATATTGACAGCATTGTTTTCTTTCAGAAATCCACTTAATTTTCTTTACCCTATTACTGAAATGGTAATTGACAAAAACAAGCTACATTGTCACCAGAAGAGCAATGCAAAATGTACAATTGATATTTCAAAATCATCTTTCCATCTTGAATTTCAATGATGCATTGGGGCAACAATTTTGTGAGAAACATCTTCACCCTTAAAGAAAGATTTTCTTAACTTCTTACCTGTGTGCTGATTAGATATCACCTGGTTTTCACATTAAACAGATTCCCACTTGAGAAAGCAGCAAGGATGCAGTGAGGTTTATGTTTCCTGGTGTCAACCTGTATTATTTCAGTGGACATTGTAATGAGGATGCATCTTGCTGCCTTTCCAATGAAGCAAGTTTTAATCAGTAATAGGTGAAAAACCATTCCTACAAAGGTGTTAATCAGAGACTTGGCTTTGTGGACACTTTTCAGAGAGCAAATGTGTTAGCATAAAAATAAAGCCATAAAATGGAGAGCTGATTAATCACTCAATTGGATTTCTCTGCCTGCATATTTTTTTTTCTCTGCAACCCCATGCTAAATTGTGCTTCCTGTTTTTTATAAAATGACTTAATCAAATCTGACTCTGATTGCATCAGAGAAGGCCAGGTACCCTACACTATAAGAGGTGGTTTGAAATTGTGACTTGTCTACTTAAAGATCAGCAAAATTTGATCACAAGGTCAATTACGTCCCTGGGTGGTATTGAACCACCAACCTTTCGGTTAACAACCGAATGCGCTAACCGATTGCACCACAGAGACAACTTGCAAAAGCATGTACTGACAAAGGCTAAAAAGCATTCATCTAGAAAGTTTCCTAGAAAAAGGTTAAAAAGGCAATAATCTGGAGAGTTTTGCAAGATTTTTCTTCCATTGACCAACGAAGAAACACATTGGTACTTTCACATGATGAGTGAGTACTTCAGGATCTCTGACACTTACGTGAGCAGCAGAGTGGTGCAGCGGAAGCGTGCTGGGCCCATAACCCAGAAGTTGGTGGATCGAAACCATCCTCTGCTATGTGCACTTATTTTTTTGTTAATTAAATTCTTCCAAAACTGGAATTGATATTTTGACTCTTTTATTTTTACTTAAAGTACAATAACTTTTAACATTTTAATTTGTTTTAATAGTATATTGACAGCATTGTTTTCTTTCAGAAATCCACTTAATTTTCTTTACCCTATTACTGAAATGGTAATTGACAAAAACAAGCTACATTGTCACCAGAAGAGCAATGCAAAATGTACAATTGATATTTCAAAATCATCTTTCCAGCTTGAATTTCAATGATGCATTGGGGCAACGATTTTGTGAGAAATATCTTCACCCTTAAAGAAAGATTTTCTTAACTTCTTACCTGTGTGCTGATTAGATATCACCTGGTTTTCACATTAAATAGATTCCCACTTGAGAAAGCAGCAAGGATGCAGTGAGGTTTATGTTTCCTGGTGTCAACCTGTATTATTTCAGTGGACATTGTAATGAGCATGCATCTTGCTGCCTATCCAATGAAGCAAGTTTTAATCAGTAATAGGTAAAAAACCATTCCTACAAAGGTGTTAATCAGAGACTTGGCTTTGTGGACACTTTTCAGAGAGCAAATGTGTTAGCATAAAAATAAAGCCATAAAATGGAGAGCTGATTAATCACTCAATTGGATTTCTCTGCCTGCATAATTTTTTTTCTCTGCAACCCCATGCTAAATTGTGCTTCCTGTTTTTTATAAAATGACTTAATCAAATATGACTCTGATTGCATCAGAGAAGGCCAGGTACCCTACACCATAAGAGGTGGTTTGAAATTTTGACTTGTCTACTTAAAGATCACCAAAATTTGATCACAAGGTCAATTACGTCCCTGGGTGGGATTGAACCACCAACCTTTCGGTTAACAGCCGAATGCGCTAACCGATTGCGCCACAGAGACAGCTTGCAAAAGCATGTGCTGACAAAGGCTAAAAAGAATTCATCTAGAAAGTTTCCTAGAAAAAGGTTAAAAAGGCAATAATCTGGAGAGTTTTGCAAGATTTTTCTTCCATTGACCAACGAAGAAACACATTGGTACTTTCACATGATGAGTGAGTACTTCAGGATCTCTGACACTGACATGAGCAGCAGAGTTGTGCAGCGGAAGCGTGCTGGGCCCATAACCGTGAGGTCGGTGGATCGAAACCATCCTCTGCTATGTGCACTTATTTTTTTGTTAATTAAATTCTTCCAAAACTGGAATTGATATTTTGACTCTTTTATTTTTACTTAAAGTACAATAACTTTTAACATTTTAATTTGTTTTAATAGTATATTGACAGCATTGTTTTCTTTAAGAAATCCACTTAATTTTCTTTACCCTATTACTGAAATGGTAATTGACAAAAACAAGCTACATTGTCACCAGAAGAGCAATGCAAAATGTACAATTGATATTTCAAAATCATCTTTCCAGCTTGAATTTCAATGATGCATTGGGGCAACGATTTTGTGAGAAACATCTTCACCCTTAAAGAAAGATTTTCTTAACTTCTTACCTGTGTGCTGATTAGATATCACCTGGTTTTCACATTAAACAGATTCCCACTTGAGAAAGCAGCAAGGATGCAGTGAGGTTTATGTTTCCTGGTGTCAACCTGTATTATTTCAGTGGACATTGTAATGAGGATGCATCTTGCTGCCTTTCCAATGAAGCAAGTTTTAATCAGTAATAGGTGAAAAACCATTCCTACAAAGGTGTTAATCAGAGACTTGGCTTTGTGGACACTTTTCAGAGAGCAAATGTGTTAGCATAAAAATAAAGCCATAAAATGGAGAGCTGATTAATCACTCAATTGGATTTCTCTGCCTGCATATTTTTTTTCTCTGCAACCCCATGCTAAATTGTGCTTCCTGTTTTTTATAAAATGACTTAATCAAATCTGACTCTGATTGCATCAGAGAAGGCCAGGTACCCTACACTATAAGAGGTGGTTTGAAATTTTGACTTGTCTACTTAAAGATCAGCAAAATTTGATCACAAGGTCAATTACGTCCCTGGGTGGTATTGAACAACCAGCCTTTCGGTTAACAGCCGAATGCGCTAACCAATTGCACCACAGAGACAACTTGCAAAAGCATGTACTGACAAAGGCTAAAAAGCATTCATCTTGAAAGTTTCCTAGAAAAAGGTTAAAAAGGCAATAATCTGGAGAGTTTTGCAAGATTTTTCTTCCATTGACCAACGAAGAAACACATTGGTACTTTCACATGATGAGTGAGTACTTCAGGAACTGTGACACTTACGTGAGTAGCAGAGTGGCGCAGCGGAAGCGTGCTGGGCCCATAACCCAGAGGTTGGTAGATCGAAACCATCCTCTGCTATGTGCACTTATTTTTTTGTTAATTAAATTCTTCCAAAACTGGAATTGATATTTTGACTCTTTTATTTTTACTTAAAGTACAATAACTTTTAACATTTTAATTTGTTTTAATAGTATATTGACAGCATTGTTTTCTTTCAGAAATCCACTTAATTTTCTTTACCCTATTACTGAAATGGTAATTGACAAAAACAAGCTACATTGTCACCAGAAGAGCAATGCAAAATGTACAATTGATATTTCAAAATCATCTTTCCAGCTTGAATTTCAATGATGCATTGGGGCAACGATTTTGTGAGAAACATCTTCACCCTTAAAGAAAGATTTTCTTAACTTCTTACCTGTGTGCTGATTAGATATCACCTGGTTTTCACATTAAACAGATTCCCACTTGAGAAAGCAGCAAGGATGCAGTGAGATTTATGTTTCCTGGTGTCAACCTGTATTATTTCAGTGGACATTGTAATGAGGATGCATCTTGCTGCCTTTCCAATGAAGCAAGTTTTAATCAGTAATAGGTGAAAAACCATTCCTACAAAGGTGTTAATCAGAGACTTGGCTTTGTGGACACTTTTCAGAGAGCAAATGTGTTTGGCATAAAAATAAAGCCATAAAATGGAGAGCTGATTAATCACTCAATTGGATTTCTCTGCCTGCATAATTTTTTTTCTCTGCAACCCCATGCTAAATTGTGCTTCCTGTTTTTTTATAAAATGACTTAATCAAATATGACTCTGATTGCATCAGAGAAGGCCAGGTACCCTACACCATAAGAGGTGGTTTGAAATTTTGACTTGTCTACTTAAAGATCACCAAAATTTGATCACAAGGTCAATTACGTCCCTCGGTGGGATTGAACCACCAACCTTTCGGTTAACAGCCGAATGCGCTAACCGATTGCGCCACAGAGACAGCTTGCAAAAGCATGTGCTGACAAAGGCTAAAAAGCATTCATCTAGAAAGTTTCCTAGAAAAAGGTTAAAAAGGCAATAATCTGGAGAGTTTTGCAAGATTTTTCTTCCATTGACCAACGAAGAAACACATTGGTACGTTCACATGATGAGTGAGTACTTCAGGATCTCTGACACTTACATGAGCAGCAGAGTGGCGCAGCAGAAGCGTGCTGGGCCCATAACCCCGAGGTTGGTGGATCGAAACAATCCTCTGCTATGTGCACTTATTTTTTGTTAATTAAATTCTTCCAAAACTGGAATTGATATTTTGACTCTTTTCTTTTTACTTAAAGTACAATAACTTTTAACATTTTAATTTGTTTTAATAGTATATTGACAGCACTGTTTTCTTTCAGAAATCCACTTAATTTTCTTTACCCTATTACTGAAATGGTAATTGACAAAAACAAGCTACATTGTCACCAGAAGAGCAATGCAAAATGTACAATTGATATTTCAAAATCATCTTTCCAGCTTGAATTTCAATGATGCATTGGGGCAACGATTTTGTGAGAAACATCTTCACCCTTAAAGAAAGATTTTCTTAACTTCTTACCTGTGTGCTGATTAGATATCACCTGGTTTTCACATTAAACAGATTCCCACTTGAGAAAGCAGCAAGGATGAAGTGAGGTTTATGTTTCCTGGTGTCAACCTGTATTATTTCAGTGGACATTGTAATGAGGATGCATCTTGCTGCCTTTCCAATGAAGCAAGTTTTAATCAGTAATAGGTGAAAAACCATTCCTACAAAGGTGTTAATCAGAGACTTGGCTTTGTGGACACTTTTCAGAGAGCAAATGTGTTAGCATAAAAATAAAACCATAAAATGGAGAGCTGATTAATCACTCAATTGGATTTCTCTGCCTGCATATTTTTTTTTCTCTGCAACCCCATGCTAAATTGTGCTTCCTGTTTTTTATAAAATGACTTAATAAAATCTGACTCTGATTGCATCAGAGAAGGCCAGGTACCCTACACTATAAGAGGTGGTTTGAAATTTTGACTTGTCTACTTAAAGATCAGCAAAATTTGATCACAAGGTCAATTACGTCCCTGGGTGGTATTGTACCACCAGCCTTTCGGTTAATAGCCGAATGCGCTAACCGATTGCACCACAGAGACAACTTGCAAAAGCATGTACTGACAAAGGCTAAAAAGCAGTCATCTAGAAAGTTTCCTAGAAAAAGGTTAAAAAGGCAATAATCTGGAGAGTTTTGCAAGATTTTTCTTCCATTGACCAACGAAGAAACACATTGGTACTTTCACATGATGAGTGAGTACTTCAGGATCTCTGACCCTTACATGAGCAGCAGAGTGGCGCAGCGGAAGCGTGCTGGGCCCATAACCCAGAGTTCGGTGGATCAAAACCATCCTCTGCTATGTGCACTTATTTTTTTGTTAATTAAATTCTTCCAAAACTGGAATTGATATTTTGACTCTTTTATTTTTACTTAAAGTACAATAACTTTTAACATTTTAATTTGTTTTAATAGTATATTGACAGCATTGTTTTCTTTCAGAAATCCACTTAATTTTCTTTACCCTATTACTGAAATGGTAATTGACAAAAACAAGCTACATTGTCACCAGATGAGCAATGCAAAATGTACAATTGATATTTCAAAATCATCTTTCCATCTTGAATTTCAATGATGCATTGGGGCAACGATTTTGTGAGAAACATCTTCACCCTTAAAGAAAGATTTTCTTAACTTCTTACCTGTGTGCTGATTAGATATCACCTGGTTTTCACATTAAACAGATTCCCACTTGAGAAAGCAGCAAGGATGCAGTGAGGTTTATGTTTCCTGGTGTCAACCTGTATTATTTCAGTGGACATTGTAATGAGGATGCATCTTGCTGCCTTTCCAATGAAGCAAGTTTTAATCAGTAATAGGTGAAAAACCATTCCTACAAAGGTGTTAATCAGAGACTTGGCTTTGTGGACACTTTTCAGAGAGCAAATGTGTTAGCATAAAAATAAAGCCATAAAATGGAGAGCTGATTAATCACTCAATTGGATTTCTCTGCCTGCATAATTTTTTTTCTCTGCAACCCCATGCTAAATTGTGCTTCCTGTTTTTTTATAAAATGACTTAAACAAATATGACTCTGATTGCATCAGAGAAGGCCAGGTACCCTACACCATAAGAGGTGGTTTGAAATTTTGACTTGTCTACTTAAAGATCAGCAAAATTTGATCACAAGGTCAATTACGTCCCTGGTTGGGATTGAACCACCAACCTTTCGGTTAACAGCCGAATGCGCTAACCGATTGCGCCACAGAGACAGCTTGCAAAAGCATGTACAGACAAAGGCTAAAAAGCATTCATCTAGAAAGTTTCCTAGAAAAAGGTTAAAAAGGCAATAATCTGGAGAGTTTTGCAAGATTTTTCTTCCATTGACCAACGAAGAAACACATTGGTACTTTCACATGATGAGTGAGTACTTCAGGATCTCTGACACTTACATGAGCAGCAGAGTGGCGCAGCGGAAGCGTGCTGGGCCCATAACCCAGAGGTCGGTGGATCGAAACCATCCTCTGCTATGTGCACTTATTTTTTTGTTAATTAAATTCTTCCAAAACTGGAATTGATATTTTGACTCTTTTATTTTTACTTAAAGTACAATAACTTTTAACATTTTAATTTGTTTTAATAGTATATTGACAGCATTGTTTTCTTTCAGAAATCCACTTAATTTTCTTTACCCTATTACTGAAATGGTAATTGACAAAAACAAGCTACATTGTCACCAGAAGAGCAATGCAAAATGTACAATTGATATTTCAAAATCATCTTTCCAGCTTGAATTTCAATGATGCATTGGGGCAACGATTTTGTGAGAAACATCTTCACACTTAAAGAAAGATTTTCTTAACTTCTTACCTGTGTGCTGATTAGATATCACCTGGTTTTCACATTAAACAGATTCCCACTTGAGAAAGCAGCAAGGATGCAGTGAGGTTTATGTTTCCTGGTGTCAACCTGTATTATTTCAGTGGACATTGTAATGAGGATGCATCTTGCTGCCTTTCCAATGAAGCAAGTTTTAATCAGTAATAGGTGAAAAACCATTCCTACAAAGGTGTTAATCAGAGACTTGGCTTTGTGGACACTTTTCAGAGAGCAAATGTGTTAGCATAAAAATAAAACCATAAAATGGAGAGCTGATTAATCACTCAATTGGATTTCTCTGCCTGCATATTTTTTTTCTCTGCAACCCCATGCTAAATTGTGCTTCCTGTTTTTTATAAAATGACTTAATCAAATCTGACTCTGATTGCATCAGAGAAGGCCAGGTACCCTACACTATAAGAGGTGGTTTGAAATTTTGACTTGTCTACTTAAAGATCACCAAAATTTGATCACAAGGTCAACTACGTCCCTGGGTGGGATTGAACCACCAACCTTTCGGTTAACAGCCGAATGCGCTAACCGATTGCGCCACAGAGACAGCTTGCAAAAGCATGTACTGACAAAGGCTAAAAAGCATTCATCTAGAAAGTTTCCTAGAAAAAGGTTAAAAAGGCAATAATCTGGAGAGTTTTGCAAGATTTTTCTTCCATTGACCAACGAAGAAACACATTGGTACTTTCACATGATGAGTGAGTACTTCAGGATCTCTGACACTTACATGAGCAGCAGAGTGGCGCAGCGGAAGCGTGCTGGGCCCATAACCCAGAGTTCGGTAGATCAAAACCATCCTCTGCTATGTGCACTTATTTTTTTGTTAATTAAATTCTTCCAAAACTGGAATTGATATTTTGACTCTTTTATTTTTACTTAAAGTACAATAACTTTTAACATTTTAATTTGTTTTAATAGTATATTGACAGCATTGTTTTCTTTCAGAAATCCACTTAATTTTCTTTACCCTATTACTGAAATGGTAATTGACAAAAACAAGCTACATTGTCACCAGATGAGCAATGCAAAATGTACAATTGATATTTCAAAATCATCTTTCCATCTTGAATTTCAATGATGCATTGGGGCAACGATTTTGTGAGAAACATCTTCACCCTTAAAGAAAGATTTTCTTAACTTCTTACCTGTGTGCTGATTAGATATCACCTGGTTTTCACATTAAACAGATTCCCACTTGAGAAAGCAGCAAGGATGCAGTGAGGTTTATGTTTCCTGGTGTCAACCTGTATTATTTCAGTGGACATTGTAATGAGGATGCATCTTGCTGCCTTTCCAATGAAGCAAGTTTTAATCAGTAATAGGTGAAAAACCATTCCTACAAAGGTGTTAATCAGAGACTTGGCTTTGTGGACACTTTTCAGAGAGCAAATGTGTTAGCATAAAAATAAAGCCATAAAATGGAGAGCTGATTAATCACTCAATTGGATTTCTCTGCCTGCATAATTTTTTTTCTCTGCAACCCCATGCTAAATTGTGCTTCCTGTTTTTTATAAAAAAACTTAATCAAATCTGATTGCATCAGAGAAGGCCAGGTACCCTACACTATAAGAGGTGGTTTGAAATTTTGACTTGTCTACTTAAAGATCACCAAAATTTGATCACAAGGTCAATTACGTCCCTGGGTGGGATTGAACCACCAACCTTTCGGTTAACAGCCGAATGCGCTTCCGATTGCGCCACAGAGACAGCTTGCAAAAGCATGTACTGACAAAGGCTAAAAAGCATTCATCTAGAAAGTTTCCTAGAAAAAGGTTAAAAAGGCAATAATCTGGAGAGTTTTGCAAGATTTTTCTTCCATTGACCAACGAAGAAACACATTGGTACTTTCACATGATGAGTGAGTACTTCAGGATCTCTGACACTTCCATAAGCTGCAGAGTGGCGCAGCGGAAGCGTGCTGGACCCATAACCCAGAGGTCGGTGGATCAAAACCATTCTCTGCTATGTGCACTTATTTTTTTGTTAATTAAATTCTTCCAAAACTGGAATTGATATTTTGACTCTTTTATTTTTACTTAAAGAACAATAACTTTTAACATTTTAATTTGTTTTAATAGTATATTGACAGCATTGTTTTCTTTCAGAAATCCACTTAATTTTCTTTACCCTATTACTGAAATGGTAATTGACAAAAACAAGCTACATTGTCACCAGATGAGCAATGCAAAATGTACAATTGATATTTCAAAATCATCTTTCCATCTTGAATTTCAATGATGCATTGGGGCAACGATTTTGTGAGAAACATCTTCACCCTTAAAGAAAGATTTTCTTAACTTCTTACCTGTGTGCTGATTAGATATCACCTGGTTTTCACATTAAACAGATTCCCACTTGAGAAAGCAGCAAGGATGCAGTGAGGTTTATGTTTCCTGGTGTCAACCTGTATTATTTCAGTGGACATTGTAATGAGGATGCATCTTGCTGCCTTTCCAATGAAGCAAGTTTTAATCAGTAATAGGTGAAAAACCATTCCTACAAAGGTGTTAATCAGAGACTTGGCTTTGTGGACACTTTTCAGAGAGCAAATGTGTTTGGCATAAAATTAAAGCCATAAAATGGAGAGCTGATTAATCACTCAATTGGATTTCTCTGCCTGCATAATTTTTTTTCTCTGCAACCCCATGCTAAATTGTGCTTCCTGTTTTTTTATAAAATGACTTAATCAAATATGACTCTGATTGCATCAGAGAAGGCCAGGTACCCTACACCATAAGAGGTGGTTTGAAATTTTGACTTGTCTACTTAAAGATCACCAAAATTTGATCACAAGGTCAATTACGTCCCTCGGTGGGATTGAACCACCAACCTTTCGGTTAACAGCCGAATGCGCTAACCGATTGCGCCACAGAGACAGCTTGCAAAAGCATGTGCTGACAAAGGCTAAAAAGCATTCATCTAGAAAGTTTCCTAGAAAAAGGTTAAAAAGGCAATAATCTGGAGAGTTTTGCAAGATTTTTCTTCCATTGACCAACGAAGAAACACATTGGTACTTTCACATGATGAGTGAGTACTTCAGGATCTCTGACACTTACATGAGCAGCAGAGTGGCGCAGCAGAAGCGTGCTGGGCCCATAACCCCGAGGTTGGTGGATCGAAACCATCCTCTGCTATGTGCACTTATTTTTTGTTAATTAAATTCTTCCAAAACTGGAATTGATATTTTGACTCTTTTCTTTTTACTTAAAGTACAATAACTTTTAACATTTTTATTTGTTTTAATAGTATATTGACAGCACTGTTTTCTTTCAGAAATCCACTTAATTTTCTTTACCCTATTACTGAAATGGTAATTGACAAAAACAAGCTACATTGTCACCAGAAGAGCAATGCAAAATGTACAATTGATATTTCAAAATCATCTTTCCAGCTTGAATTTCAATGATGCATTGGGGCAACGATTTTGTGAGAAACATCTTCACCCTTAAAGAAAGATTTTCTTAACTTCTTACCTGTGTGCTGATTAGATATCACCTGGTTTTCACATTAAACAGATTCCCACTTGAGAAAGCAGCAAGGATGCAGTGAGGTTTATGTTTCCTGGTGTCAACCTGTATTATTTCAGTGGACATTGTAATGAGGATGCATCTTGCTGCCTTTCCAATGAAGCAAGTTTTAATCAGTAATAGGTGAAAAACCATTCCTACAAAGGTGTTAATCAGAGACTTGGCTTTGTGGACACTTTTCAGAGAGCAAATGTGTTAGCATAAAAATAAAACCATAAAATGGAGAGCTGATTAATCACTCAATTGGATTTCTCTGCCTGCATATTTTTTTTTCTCTGCAACCCCATGCTAAATTGTGCTTCCTGTTTTTTATAAAATGACTTAATCAAATCTGACTCTGATTGCATCAGAGAAGGCCAGGTACCCTACACTATAAGAGGTGGTTTGAAATTTTGACTTGTCTACTTAAAGATCAGCAAAATTTGATCACAAGGTCAATTACGTCCCTGGGTGGTATTGTACCACCAGCCTTTCGGTTAATCGCCGAATGCGCTAACCGATTGCACCACAGAGACAACTTGCAAAAGCATGTACTGACAAAGGCTAAAAAGCAGTCATCTAGAAAGTTTCCTAGAAAAAGGTTAAAAAGGCAATAATCTGGAGAGTTTTGCAAGATTTTTCTTCCATTGACCAACGAAGAAACACATTGGTACTTTCACATGATGAGTGAGTACTTCAGGATCTCTGACACTTACATGAGCAGCAGAGTGGCGCAGCGGAAGCGTGCTGGGCCCATAACCCAGAGTTTGGTGGATCAAAACCATCCTCTGCTATGTGCACTTATTTTTTTGTTAATTAAATTCTTCCAAAACTGGAATTGATATTTTGACTCTTTTATTTTTACTTAAAGTACAATAACTTTTAACATTTTAATTTGTTTTAATAGTATATTGACAGCATTGTTTTCTTTCAGAAATCCACTTAATTTTCGTTACCCTATTACTGAAATGGTAATTGACAAAAACAAGCTACATTGTCACCAGATGAGCAATGCAAAATGTACAATTGATATTTCAAAATCATCTTTCCATCTTGAATTTCAATGATGCATTGGGGCAACGATTTTGTGAGAAACATCTTCACCCTTAAAGAAAGATTTTCTTAACTTCTTACCTGTGTGCTGATTAGATATCACCTGGTTTTCACATTAAACAGATTCCCACTTGAGAAAGCAGCAAGGATGCAGTGAGGTTTATGTTTCCTGGTGTCAACCTGTATTATTTCAGTGGACATTGTAATGAGGATGCATCTTGCTGCCTTTCCAATGAAGCAAGTTTTAATCAGTAATAGGTGAAAAACCACTCCTACAAAGGTGTTAATCAGAGACTTGGCTTTGTGGACACTTTTCAGAGAGCAAATGTGTTAGCATAAAAATAAAGCCATAAAATGGAGAGCTGATTAATCACTCAATTGGATTTCTCTGCCTGCATAATTTTTTTTCTCTGCAACCCCATGCTAAATTGTGCTTCCTGTTTTTTTATAAAATGACTTAAACAAATATGACTCTGATTGCATCAGAGAAGGCCAGGTACCCTACACTATAAGAGGTGGTTTGAAATTTTGACTTGTCTACTTAAAGATCAGCAAAATTTGATCACAAGGTCAATTACGTCCCTGGTTGGGATTGAACCACCAACCTTTCGGTTAACAGCCGAATGCGCTAACCGATTGCGCCACAGAGACAGCTTGCAAAAGCATGTACTGACAAAGGCTAAAAAGCATTCATCTAGAAAGTTTCCTAGAAAAAGGTTAAAAAGGCAATAATCTGGAGAGTTTTGCAAGATTTTTCTTCCATTGACCAACGAAGAAACACATTGGTACTTTCACATGATGAGTGAGTACTTCAGGATCTCTGACACTTACTGAGCAGCAGAGTGGCGCAGCGGAAGCGTGCTGGGCCCATAACCCAGAGGTCGGTGGATCGAAACCATCCTTTGCTATGTGCACTTATTTTTTTGTTAATTAAATTCTTCCAAAACTGGAATTGATATTTTGACTCTTTTATTTTTACTTAAAGTACAATAACTTTTAACATTTTAATTTGTTTTAATAGTATATTGACAGCATTGTTTTCTTTCAGAAATCCACTTAATTTTCTTTACCCTATTACTGAAATGGTAATTGACAAAAACAAGCTACATTGTCACCAGAAGAGCAATGCAAAATGTACAATTGATATTTCAAAATCATCTTTCCAGCTTGAATTTCAATGATGCATTGGGGCAACGATTTTGTGAGAAACATCTTCACACTTAAAGAAAGATTTTCTTAACTTCTTACCTGTGTGCTGATTAGATATCACCTGGTTTTCACATTAAACAGATTCCCACTTGAGAAAGCAGCAAGGATGCAGTGAGGTTTATGTTTCCTGGTGTCAACCTGTATTATTTCAGTGGACATTGTAATGAGGATGCATCTTGCTGCCTTTCCAATGAAGCAAGTTTTAATCAGTAATAGGTGAAAAACCATTCCTACAAAGGTGTTAATCAGAGACTTGGCTTTGTGGACACTTTTCAGAGAGCAAATGTGTTAGCATAAAAATAAAGCCATAAAATGGAG